>NW_020450938.1:2786321-2907042 GCF_003343035.1 Apteryx rowi
GAGAGGTTGTGGAGTCTCCTTCTCTGGAGATATTCAAAACACGCCTGGATGCGATCCTGTGCAATGTGCTCTAGGTGACCCTGCTTGAGGAGGGGGGTGGACTAGATCATCTCCAGAGGTCCCTTCCAACCTCAGCAATTCTGTGATTCTGTGATCTGCATAACATACGTTATAAAAATGCTCAGAAAGTAATAAGAGGAAGCGAACCAGTTTGAGACATTTCCTAATTCAAGATTTAAGAATATTTGAGCAATATTTCTTTCTAGCAGATATTTAATGAGGCACACTACGGCTTTCTTTATATGAGAGCAAAGTGACCTTCAGTGAAGATTTTTTTTGGAGATGACTTCATAAAAAAAACGAATTAGGAAACTGTACATTTTAACTCCGCTAACATACCCCACTTTGAAAATAAGTTCAGAAAGACAGGGCTGAGATGCTTACCCACTTACTGTTCTCCTCAAAAGAAATGGAATGGAATTATTTACCCTCATATAATTCCACAACATAATCAAGTAGCATTTGTATAGGAGTCCTCTGAACAYGTAGCCAGCAAATGTTTGAAGGCTGAATCCAGGGTAGAGTTTATATTAGATTTTTCRCTAATGATGTGCACAAAAATGAAGAACAACTTAGAGCTGGGTGTATATAATTATCTAAAATTGCCTTTAATTTAACCTGACAAAGGCATTGCACCTTTCTCACCCCTTACATGTCAATTTTATCAAATCTACCTCCACTAGTAAGAGAAGCTCAACAACATGATGACCCTGCAGCCTGAATTAGGAGCACATTTACAACCAGCTAAATGCAAACTGAAGAAAATGTGGCAAAGCAGATTTGTGATTCACTTTCTTGTTCCAGTGAGCGTGTCCTGCCAGCCTGGGAATTTTTGAGAAGGGCATGGGAGGGCGATTGATTCCATTAATCAGTAAGCGTTTTTTTAAGAAATCGGCTTTATTTGTGAGCTGTGTTTAACGCAATATGCCATATACCCTGCTGTACAGCAAAAGAAGAGAAAATGTTTGTAAAATGAACTGAGAAAATTTATGTGTGTGTGTGTGTGTGTGTGTGTGTGTAATTTAGCGGTTGCTGTATTCCCTTCCTTAATCCTGCAGCAGTCAGCATCTATATGACACATGAATTCTGGGTGATAATGCAATAATTGGTTTGCAGCCAGTTTGAAAGGGAACAGTATGATGCGTTAGATCATTAACTAAAATTAATTACATCAGGAATTTCCCTGAAACCAACTTCTATTTTTGATGCTGTCAGCAGAGAGTGATGATTAGAGATGGGACACTTGGAACACTTTTCAGACTTTCTCGCAAAGTGCCGTACAGTGGTGGAGAATGGGCTATTACAAAAGTGCATTATTTTCCTAAAGATGGTGGATTGCAGTAGAAAGTAGTCTTACTGTTTTGTCTACCTTTGGCAATGGAGGTACCATGTTGGCTTCTTCTCCAGTGATCCTTTTGGGGGTGATTCTAGCACAATGTATAATGGTGACATGGTGAGTGGAGTTTCCATGCTGCCTGGATGGTTGTTTAGGAAGAAGGAATAAGGTGAGAAAGAAGAAGAGATTGTGTTTATGTAGTTGCAATTTAACACCACCATTTTAACCTTAAGATAAACTTTTATTTGAATCAAGTGGAATTAAACTTAGGAAACAAGAACCAGCTCTGAGGTACTAAGAAATGCATTTTAATAGATACTGCTTTTACCAAGAGTGCACAGGAGATCCCTTAACTCTTCTAACTCCTTTATTTCAGCCTTTTGGGATTTTTTGTTCCCAATAAAATATTTCAGGAAACTTGTAAATTTTGTCAGAGACCATGCCGTCCTTGCTGTCATGTAAAATGCATTAGTGCAAGCCCTGGAAGTACCCGCAGACTGATAAACGTGAAGTCAGAAGGCCTTGGTTTCATGCAGTGTGTACAACCTAGCTTTGCACAAAGATGAGAGCTTTTGAGTAGTGACCACAATGATGAAGGCTTTGCTGCTGCAGGCAAGAATTCCCATTCTTTACTCTAGTCATGTCACGTACCTCTAAGTGTATCATGTGCACTCTTGCTTTGATGCTGTTGCGTGGCTGGCTATGTACTAGCGTATTACATAGTTATAGTTGTATGTTGTGAGCTGCATGTGTAACATGCACAGATAACATTTTCTGGGATTTAATGCCTGTCTGGAAGCAGTTACTGCTTTTTGCCTCTACAGCACACTGTGAATCATAAGGAACGTGCAAATCGGGCACTATTGATGGTGTGCAAGGAAAATGGTTGGCTTAGGGTTAGGTTTTGCTACATGAGGACAATGAAAAAAGTGAACATGGGTTAATTTTTAAAGTGACTGGTTAAACTCCGTTTAATCTCTTGTGCAGATGTTCTTTTCAGAATTAAATAAACTTTAGTTTAATTACTAGAGTGAACTAAATTAAGCCAAATAAAAGGCCAGTCTAGTTAAAAAAGGATGTTTACTAGTGTCTTCATTTAACTTTAAGATCACTCAGTTCATTTTAAATTCAAGCATTTATTTAATTCAGATGATTTTTTTCTGAATGCCCCTGTGTAAACAGCTGCTTATAAAAAAAAGCATTGCTTTCATGCCTGCATTATTATAATCTCTTAATGCAGTTTCATACTCGTTTCGCTTCAGTTACACTCTTCATCTTACGATTTTAATATATTGCATTTTATTTACAGTGTTAAATATGACCTTTTGATTATCGCTCATGTGAAACTTATTATTGGAAACTGTCATTTTGCTTCATAAATAAATGAGCAAAATGCACAGGGTCATATATTCATTAGTTTTTCTGTAGCATTCTTAAAAAGAAAAACTTTCCTAGAAAATAGACTCATTGCAGCAAAATTTTACTGTGTTATTACTTAAGTCTTCTTTCTGCAAACAGATTCTTCAGCTTGTGGGTATGTTACTTTACAGAACTGGGATTTAAATAAGGGCCTGCTTCTGTTTTTTAGGGTTGTTGGCATCATCTTATTTTGGCTATATTACTGGAAGGATTTAGTCCATAACATCTGTATCTCATAGTTTAATGCTGATTTTTGTTACAAGGATAGGCAAACAGAAGAAAGCACACATGTACATACTACAATCATTTTCACTGAATTGCCCACCTTCTCAATTTAGAGAATAAAAATTATGCTGGGATTCAATTCTGCGTGTGTTCATGGATAACCATTTCTGATTTTAGCACTAACTTTGTAAATACTTCCCGAAATCTTCTTGTGTAAAAAGCATAACCGCTGTTAAATTTTTGTTTCTGTTGTCTATTAGGATGATGAAGTGGTTCTGCAGTGCACTGCAACTGTCCACAAGGAGCAACAGAAACTGTGTCTTGCTGCAGAAGGATTTGGCAACAGGCTTTGCTTTTTGGAATCCACATCAAATTCTAAGGTACAACTGACTGTTTTAAATATCATGAATGAAGTAAGGACACAGGTATAATATTGCCTGCTTTGATATAGTATACACAGATCTATCTAGGAGAATGGATAATTCAAATCTATCAAACATTTTATGAATATTTTACCCCCTTTTGAATTTTAATCCCTAATTTGTCATGGCCCTTTGGCTGGACTAGTGCTGTGCTTTCTGTTTTGGGCTATCCTTGAAGACTGACTAGTAGAAGCAGCCTGTCTGAAGAGCGTGCTTGTTTTTTTGGGTTGCCACAATCTAGTTGTGGTTGCAGGGCAATTTTTGTGTGCTGCAACACAAAGACACATTTGATTACACTGATTTTAAGACCATAGGAAAGAGATTATTCCACCTGTAATAATTGTTTATTCTGTGCTGTTTACTCTGACATGGTTATTACTTTAAATCCTTCTAATTTTCCATCATAGCAGAACGCTGGTGCAAGTATCAAGAAAATCTCATCTAATCGATTAATTTGCCTAATCTGCTAAAGGATGCTATGCAATAGATATATTGTCTTGAAAAAATAATTTTCTTTGCTATTTGGTGTAAAACATGGGGATATGTTTCACAGTCACATATGCTCCAATAAATGTTATTGAAGACAAAAATGAGCCTTCTGAGGGCAGAACTGGTTTTGTGACCAAAGCAGTGAGTGTACTTGGGCTTTTTGATTATTCAAAAGGAAAAATGTTTGTTGCTTAACATGCTTTATTTGAAGAAAAAATAAATATATAAATGTTTGGCGAGAGAATTAAATAAAGGCAAAGCATCTGGAAAGACATCTAGAAAGATTTAGTACCAAAATTATTCTGTTTTTTAGCTTGCCAAATTCCGTAACATGACTTTACTCTGCAATGTATCCGAGATAATTAATGCTTCATTTTCTGTGTCTCATCATTTTGAATGTATTATTCATCGCAATAAATTTTTCACTGGGATATTAATGATTCATTATAATAGCAGAGATCTTGATGAATTCATTTGTGCTGCTCCATTTTAARTGAATCTTTTTAACATCAAAAAGTGTGCCAGGATGGAACTAGTTGCAGTGCTAGTCACCTGTAAAGCCAGAAAAATCTATTTAATGAATTTATTATCACATAGTAAGTTTGGATGTCAAATCTACARTGTCACTCTCACTATATAAAACTCCTGAATGTTGTTGTCTTTAAGGAAGACAGTGTAAATTTCCAATCACTTTCCTATACGTCCTCACTGATGCTGCCTTTCTGGGTGCTTGGTGAAGCAATATTTATTCTGCCAGTTCTGCATGAGCTTGGAGAAGAAAAGCAAACAAAAGAACAACATGTGGCTCCTCCTAGTTTTAATTTTTAAGAGTTGACAGTTCCTAGGATAAGCTCATTTGAAGTCATTTGGAGGGTTAAATACTGAGGGAGCCAGAAAATTACAAAATCCTTAAAGCAAAGTTGACTGTAAATAAGAGTACGGGCATACCTTGTTTTATTGCGCTTCGCAGATATTGCGATTTTTACAAATTGAAGGTTTGTGGCAACCCTGCGTCAAACAAGTCTATCGGCACCATTTTTCCAACAGCATGTGCTCACTTCATGTCACATTTTGGTAATTCTCGCAATATTTCAAACTTTTTCATCATTATTATTATATCTGTTATGGTGATCTGTAATCAGTGATCTTTGTTAATATTGTAATTGTTTTGGGGCGCCACGAATCGTGCCCATATAAGACGGCAAACTTAATGGATAAATGTTGTGTGTGTTCAGACTGCTCCACTGACCGGCCATTCCACCCTCTCTCTCCCTCTCCTCGGGCCTCCCTATTCCCTGAGACACAACAATATTGAAATTAGGCCAATTAATAACCCTACAATGGCCTCTAAGTGTTCAAGTGAAAGGAAGAGTTGCGTGTCTCTCACTTTAAATCAGAAGCTAGAAATGATGAAGCTTAGTGAGGAAGGCATGTCGAAAGCCAAGATGGGCCGAAAGCGAGGCCTCCTGCGCCAAACAGTGAGCCACGTTGTGAATGCAAAGGAAAAGGTCTTGAAGGAAATTCAAAGTGCTACTCCAGTGAACACACAAATGATAAGAAAGCGAAACAGCCTTCTTGCTGATAGGGAGAAAGTTTGAGTGGTCTGGATAGAAGATCAAACCAGCCACAACATTCCCTTAAGCCAAAGTCTAATCCAGAGCAAGGCCCTAACTCTCTTCAGTTCTGTGAAGACTGAGAGAGGTGAGGAAGCTGCAGAAGAAAAGTTTGAAGCTATCAGAGGTTGGTTCATGAGGTTTAAGGAAAGAAGCCATCTCCATAACATAAAAGTGCAAGGTGAAGCAGCAAGTGCTGATGTAGAAGCTGCAGCAAGTTATCCAGATCTAGCTTAGATAATTGAGGAAGGTGGCTACACTAAACAACAGATTTTCAACGTAGACGAAACAGCCTTATCTTGGAAGAAGATGCCATCTAGGACTTTCATAGCTAGAGAGGAGAAGTCAATGCCTGGCTTCAAAGCTTCAAAGGACAGGCTGACAGCAAGAGAACTAGAATTAGAAATGGAGCCTGAAGACGTGACTGAATTGCTGCAATCTCATGATAAAACTTTAACAGATGAGGAGTTGCTTCTTAAGGATGAGCAAAGGAAGTGGTTTCTTGAGATGGAATCTACTCCTGGTGAAGATGCTGTGAACATTGTTGAAATGACAACAAAGGATTTAGAATATTACAACAACTTAGTTGATAAAGCAGCAGCAGGGTTTGAGAGGACTGACTCCAATTTTGCCAGAAGTTCTATTGTGCATAAAATGCTATCAAACAGCATTGCATGCTACAGAGAAATCCTTCATGAAAGGAAGAGTCAATCAATGCCGCAAACTTCATTGCTGTCTTATTTTAAGAAATTGCCACAGCCACCCCAACCTTCAGCAACCACCACCCCGATCAGTCAGCAGCCATCAACATTGAGGCAAGACCCTCCATCAGCAAAAATATTATGACTCGCTGAAGACTCAGATGATGGTTAGCAATTTTTAGCAATAAAGTATTTTTTAATTAAGGTAGGTACATTGKTTTTTTATACATAATGCTATTGCACACTTAACGGACTACAGTATGGTGTAAACAGAATTTTTATATGCACCGGGAAACCAAAAAATTTTGTGTGACTCACTTTATTGCGATATTCACTTTATTGCGGTGGTCTGCAACCAAGCCCGCAATATCTCTGAGATATGCTTGTAAGTAAAAATGGGTTTCTCCCTAATGTCTGTGTCCGTACAACATTTTGTATTATTTAAGAAAGATCATAGAAAAGATCAAAAAAAAGGGGCATATGATATTTTGAAGAAGGTTCCAGCAGAGTTCTTGAACTGGTTGAAAATATTTCCCTGAATGTCCATAAGAATATTTTCCAGTTGTCATGGTGCCATGATGCACTTCAATGAAAGCATCAGTGGCCAAGGAAAAACAAGTTTTGCATCTGWGTTACAGTCAGGTCTCAAGGACAAGGTACCAAACCAAGCACTGGTTACAGATGGTAATAATTGGCAATAGGCCAAACACACATAATAGTTATATRTCCCTTTAATTATAATAAAGTAATACTTATGTAGCAATACAGTGTACCAAAGTGATCAATTCTGTATACCGGAACCTGAAACAAAGATTCCTGCCTAACTAGTCAGTTTTGTTGCAGTCATGTAAAAGTAGCCTTGTTCAGTCATGGACAGACTTAGAAAAATAGCGCCATGATTTTTGTTCCCTTTGAGCTCTCAGCATTTTGGACTTGAGAGGGAATGATAACATAATCAGGGTTTTTGAAGATTTAAAAACGTCCTGAACATTTAAGACTTCCATTTTTGTAGGAGGGATGTGCAATGTGTGAACCTGTGGCTTGAACTTTCTTCTGAGATGTGAATTACTTTTGAAGTAATGCATTAAAATGCTTTGGGAAGAGTCCAAGAGCTTATTATACCCTTAATGATTCTATACATATAGTGAGCTAAGGGTTGACATGAGTGCAGGGTTTTGATTCTTTTTTTTTCTTTCGAAGAGTTAATTTTGTGCTGTGGCAGGACCCAGTCACCGCACCAGGAAAGGCGCTGGGTGCAGGGCTGTGGAAGGTTGTGGACCAGTTGGCAGGGGCCACCTGCACTGTGGCTGGGAGCTGYGTGCCTCAGTGGTGCGCTGGCTGCTCCCATCCTGCCCTTGCATGAAGGGGTGGAAGATGAAACCTGACAGTAACATTGTCACGCTGTTTCTTGGACTGCCAAGGTATCTAGTCTGAGGATTTTTGTTGCCCCTGAATAGATGGCTGGGCTGGAAAGGAAGAGAGTGGGGGGAAGAGAAGCAAGGCAACAGACAAGTATGACTGTCAAATGTGACAGGAAATGTCCATGTCAGCAGTCAAATTCCATATAGAGGCCTCTAGATAAGAGCGTCATCATGAAGTGTGGGCAAAGGCATGGCCATAACTCCTGTACCCCGATTCCTCCTGGAAGCTAGAGCTGTCCAGTTCAGCCTCCTGGTTGTGTGGCTGGAAGATGGTTCCTTCTAACAGGGTTATCAAAGAAGGCAGTTCAGTTGGTAAAGCAAATATATTGATCTTGATTGTTATATCAAGAGCAAATGCAATGATCTATTCCCTATAGAAAGTCAATAAAAGGGCCTGGAGAAAGACAGCAGAATGTGTTTTGTCTTCAGATGAAAGTCAGAAGTTGGGGGCATCTGGAAATTTTCCATGTCCCAGAAAGTTCACAAGCGCTGGCCAGTGTTAAACATGGTCACACATAACACCATAAAAATGAGCGGCAGATGTAAATAGCTTTGAATATTTTCTTCTAAGAAAAACTATTTATCTTCGTTTGTCTTCCAGAGTAACGAATAAGATGTGAAGGCAGGGATTGCTTTGTTTTTCTGTCTTGTGCAGCAAGCGCTAAAGCCTGTTCTCAGTGGCCAAGATAATTAATCTCTCTGACTCCTGCTGAGAAACAGTACCTGTGCTTTGTAATTTTTGATTGCATAAATCCAAATGTATAAATAAGCCCACAGTGTCCGCTAGTGTGTGAATGTAAGTAGATGCTTTTCCAGCAGTTAGTGACATAATGAAATACTAAGTATTTTTAAATGTGATTCACACTGATGAGTGGAATCTAGATTGCCTGCCTGTGTTTGCAGCAGATCATTCTGGGAATTTGACATACGGTATTTTTTTTTCTTTTTCATGATTAATGCTTACATTGCTTCCTTCTAAAAAAAGTCAGAAAAAACCTGTCGAGACTTTGGCAGGGCTTTGTACCTGCACCTCAAAGGCAGTTTTAGTTGTCTTATGTCATGTTGCCAAAATAAATGTTCATATTTAATGGCTAAGATGGCACTTAATCTTATGTAAATGTTCAGAGGACTCCATTAGCAGACTTTCACTGAGATAATTGATTTTAATAATTTAAATGAGTTGTTAATAAATTTATTCATACTTACACATCAGTTGTCCTACTTTACATATATAATTTAGACATAGGTAGAGAAAATCTTTATAGGCATAGATTTGACAAGATTGGGTTCTTTGAATCATTCTTTCCCACTAAAATGGATACGTATAGAAGCATTGTAAATAAAAATGTAATGTGTTTTCCTGGAAGAAACACTGAGTTTTATATTCATTATATATATATATATATTTATTTATTTATTTACATATTTGGGATTCCATTTTTACTCCTTTTAAGGCTTGTACAAATCCTGAGCCTAAATGCAGCTGTGTAGCCATATCCAGCGGACTTGATTGTGATTCTTGGACGTAAACTCCCAAACCAAAAGAATTATTTCTTGAGATAAAATGAACATGAAGTATATTTAGATTTTTTTCTGAAGAGCTCCTTTGCTCAACAGCAGACACAAGAGTGTGATCTAGCATGAGCATTCCTTTTTGAACGCTGTCTTGCTCAGTGTTGACCATCTTCCACTCTTACTGTTTCTTGGGATAATAGGAATTCCTCATGTTAGTAGAATGGACTTTGTGTGTGCAATCATTTGCATCTATTTGTGTAAAAATGTAATTGGCTAAAAACTGTGTACAGCAAGGTTTCTGGACCAATAAAAAAATTTATTTGGTTATCATGTTCTAAATGCAAACATGCTCACTGCTGAATTTATTACCTGTGGAGCTGATGCAACTTTAGTAAAGAAAGAAGGAAGCCAAAATAGCAGGTTGTGTTAAACTCTCCCGGTTTCTGCCTGCTTCCCTGTGCGCTCCCGGCCCTGCTCTGCAGGCTCCCTGGGTTAAGCCTTCCTGCTAGTTACTGATGTTAATTCTACCTAATATCCAGGGGTGGCACTGTAAAGACTTGCAGCTGGTTAAATTGTATTCCTGAAGTTTTGTCTTTCCTGTGATATTCTGGACAGTTTTGATGATTTTAATGGGAAGCACAGCTAGAGAGTATAAATGGAAAGAGCAAACTTCAGATGAAACTTTCTGTAAAGCAAATCTGGTTAAAGATCTCATGTGCAAAGAGCATAATTTTATCTCGTGTTTTTGAGTCAGGCTGTTTTAGATGCATTTAGTTAATATTATTGCAATCACAGTGTAACATTAAGGGGACTGGAGTGCTAAACTGATTAAGTTCTGCTTCTGGCATTCCTAAAGTTTAAAATACACAGTGGTTCCACAGGCGGTGGGAGACGACAGGTCAGATGGATGTAGGACAGCAAAAGAGCTATGGCTTTAAATTGGCTGAAAATTTTGCCCACTATTAATAGAGAGAATGCAACTTAGCATGTTTGTATTGCCAATCGTAACAGAATGTCAACTAATAAAAAAGCAAACAAACAAAACCCAAAAATGTGTGGTATCTTGCAAGGTGTTGCAGGCAATAAGTAGTAATCATAATATACCCAATTTGGGAAATTTTATTATTCTTATTGTTCAGATTGTAACTCCTTTTGCAGCAGATGTTTGGAATTTGAAATAAAGTCAAGAATGCGTTATTCTAATCTTACAGAAATGTTCATCATCATATCTAGGTTTGTCCAAGATAAACATTGGATTTTAAACATTGAGGCACTATTTGCTGCTATTTTAAACATTGAGGCACTATATGCTACCAAAAAGAAATAAAAGCTCTTTCTGTCTACAAAATATACCTTCACTAATGAAAGAGAGTTCGCTTTTCCAATCACACACATTTATTTAATATTTAAAAGTATGATATCAGGATAGGTCAGTTCTCTGGGTAGTTTTGAATACCTCTTAAAACAATTCTTTTTTTCTTGGGGATGCATTTGCTTACCTAATATTAGCGATTTAGAATCCACAGGCTTTTATTACATGTTTTAAAATTTTGAATATTTGTTTATTGGGTTTTGTTTGTTGTTGTTAAAAATATATTTGAGGGACACTCAAAAGACAGCTGTTATTGATTTGGATTCCCATTTCCCTGGATAATTGCCTTATTTACCACGTGTGGCAAATATTGTACTGTGCAGCTAGAACTGGTCAATAATCAGAGAAACACCAAGAAAAACCGAAGGTCTTAACTCTCTAGTATCATTAAAAGACATTCAGATGCAGGATAGAGGTGGCTTTAGATAATTAAGGATAAATTAGTTTAAGTAGTTTAGGATGATTTAAATGGCTAAAGTGTGTATTGATCATTAGAAGACACAACAGGGACAAGATATTTCAATATGAAGGAAAATGCCAAGGCTCTGTTAAATTTTGATTACTGTGGGAGAATTAGTTAAAAACTGCAAAAGAGAAAGGCAGGTGCAGGACTTGCATGACACGAACAGTCAGAGGTCTTAGAAAGCAAACAAATATTTCACTCAGTACAATGTAAAATATGAAGGGTTTGCCACGAAATAATTTGAGTTCCCGTTACTCAGTAAATTGTAAATTCCAGTAATACAGCATTTCTTTCTGCAATGTGTTTAAAGGAAGCTCAGTTGTAGCTGAGTTCCAAACCGTGACTTTGCCATGTAGTTGAATATGAAGCAAATTTGCTTCTGTTTTAGCATGCCAGGGACCATATCATCAAAAGCAATCTTATCAAAGGCACGAAAGAGAAAGCCAAATGCTGTTAGGCTTGCAAGGAGAGCGTTCATAGTCCAGTCCTAGTAATATTAATTTTAATGTGTGCACTGGGACAGGATTTACTATTTGAAAATTCTTCACAAGAACTCACACAAATCTGTATTTCTGCAATATGTTCTTCTAGTATAACAAATAGTGCCTAATAAAAATATAAGAGGAAATGACCCTTGTATTTGGAGTATTATTCACATCACACAACAATAAATCATCAAAATATTTTGAAAAAATTCATTTAAGTCAGAAACAGCTCAAAGGCCAGAAAGAAACACCAGAAAGAATTGCATATGGTATGGGACTTTTTCATTGTGAACAAAGAAAAATAGAAATATATAGATGTAAAAGAATAAGCTACAACCATTTTATTTTATTCTTTAAATATGTATTTACAGTCTTAGCGTGAACTGAATTGCCCTTAGTGGTTTCTTTCGATCATAGTTTGCCTTTTGAGAATTGTTCTGTATGGAACAAAAATTGAGACAATTCCAGTTATCTTTATATTGCAAAACTGCTCCCAATTAGATTAATTCTAATTTGTTTAAGGCAACAAAATAGTTAATTTTCTTATATTGTTGTTAGAGTCCTTTTTTTTTTTTCCATTAAACATTCCCCTCTCGCCCTTCTAATTTTAGGCTTTCACTTTGTGCATAGAACAATACATGCTAAAACCTAATTCAGCATGTTCTGTTACAGTCATTTCTTTTAAACTGCTCTTATTTTAAGCTGTCATTTTTAACATCCCAATATTCCAGTTGCTATTTATTTGACATCCGTGATTATTTTGTAAAATGCTTAAGTATCACAGGACAAAATAATAGTCAGATTGGAACAACATATTTTGATAGTCTGATCAAGAAAAAGTTGAAATGTGAAATTTTCCTGATGAAATGAAATTCCCTCCTTGGAACGATCTAGTTGTTGTAGGTGCAAAGGAGGATAGTTCTGTGGGATCTTCTTAGGGCAGCCAGGGCTGTGGCTGCAGGCTTAGGTTTTCTGGAGACTCTGTAATGACGCAGTTAAATAATTTCTGTGATAAAGTCACTTGCTTCCTCCCCCCCTCCCCCCTTTCATTCCCATTTTATAAAAAATAGCTTTATTGTTGCAGAAATCAGTTGCTTAAATGTTCTGAATGCCTACCTCAGCAAAACTGCCAATTCTCAAATTGAATGCAACAATAAGAAGGCACTGGCATCTTTTCCCTACATCTCTCATCTTCCTCCTTAACCCCCCCCTCCAAGTTACTGTTTCATGCTTGATATTTGTACATTAAAATATTGCATGGAAATTCTTTTTATACATTGGAAAACTGTGAGTTGTTGATAGTGAATGTGAGAAACAGTCAGTTGCCAGAAAACAGCTTAGTGATTTGACATGAACTGACTTTGCTACTTGCCTTTTTTTCTTATACATTAACTTCCCTAAAATGAATTAAGTGTGCTAGCTTGAGATGAAAAAATGTATAAAAGATGGTCAAAAAAAAAGAAACTTATTCATAAATGTAGTGACCTATATGTGGTGTCATTAAACTAAATTTATTCCATTTGGCCTCAATATGTACTACCTCATTGTAAAATGATGTGCTGCTTACTGTTCTGGAAATGCACCGCATGAAATATTCATGTTTCTATTGGAGGATGATGCCTGATAAATTTTGGTAAGAGTTCAGAAAGCAGGCTGGTCAAAGTCTTTACTAACTGTCTGTATAACGTAATGGACAAGACTTTTATTTATACTTTAGCTACTCCATTTGGTTTAGGCAGTACAGAAAGTCCATAGAAATGGAGCACAATTGCAAGGAGATCTTATTTTAAATGAGAAGCATGCTTAGTGTGTTTAGCTGTTGTTGTAAGAATAAAGTTTAACACATCCTGAGTGCTAAATATGAATTAGAATTGCACCATAAATATGGTTGGAATTACACTAAGAATTAAATTTGGCTGATACCTTTTCAAGTATGTGTACAGATTAATAGCTATAAATGTCTCCCTTTATGAACTCAAAATGGCAAGAGAGTTCTTTCTTTCCTATTGTGTGTGTTTCCAGCTTATGTATCATTGAGGTTAGCTGATTTCCATTTCTCTATAATGCATCTGTAGTTTCCATTAAAGCTCTTATTTTCACATACATGGAACTTTTGACACAATTTTTATTAGAATTGTGCTTTGTTTCTATTAAAGGTGGATTTTTTTTAGGAGAATTACTTAAAAAGTTCTGTGGTTATTTAGGAAAATTTGCAAGAATTGGAGAAAAATATTTTCCTTAAAAAAAAAAAGAAAAAGAAAAAAGAAATAGAGCAATACCAAACAGAGGCATTTGAAATGCTAAGTTAACCTGCCAGTGTAGACATGCACTTTAGTAGAGGCTTAGTATGTCCTTGCTTGCTAAGGTGAAAGTTGAAAAACTGGTAGAATAAAGTTGAAAGCATCTAGAAGATAATATGTGATTGTGCATAATATTTATCCGGTAGGGTCTTAATACTGTAGTTAACATGTTTTGTGGTGTTCAAACGTGAAATTTTGAAAAGGAATAGTTTGAATAAGGTTAAGGGTGATGCTCCAGGCCAAGGAATGACCTGAATGAACAGGAGTCACACGTGGGGTGGCACCTGTAAGCACCTTGTAACCCCCTGCCTTGCATGTGTGTTCAAGGGTAGCAGCAAAAGAGTAACAGCCTGGGCGATCGGCCGGCTTCTTGAGACCCTCTTTCACCATCTCGTAGTCTTTAAGCCTCGTGCTTGGTTACCTTTTGCATAAATCGCTTCTGGGGCTTGTGGGTAGCTTGCTGGGAAATGCACGTGGGTATTTCTATCTGGACGGTGCTCTGTGGCAGCCTCCACGCTGGCAAGCTGCTGGGGGCTGAGCCGTGCCCTTCCTCTACAGCAGCGCGCTGTTTAGCAAATGCACTTGTTTGCCCAGTACCTTGGTACAATGTTTGGGCATCTCAAAACAAAAAAGGACAAAATCTGCATCTTTAGGGAGCTGAACAATTAATCGCTAATTAATCTTCCAAGCTTTTTTCATTTTGTAGCTAATAAAGGCACATTTTAAAACTATTGCTTGCTTTTACCCCCTGCATTGTATGCTCAAATGCAGGGCCATACACGTTAATGGAGGGGCTTTATACATGCCTAAATATATATGCATATATATTTAGAAGTTTATAGATAAACCCTGAATTTGTGAGTATATACATGGTGAGATTTAACTAGACATGCATGTTTGAAAGTAATTTTGTCTTTTTTCATATGAGCAGTGAAAATCTGGACAGTATGCATCCCTAAATCCATGAGGAATTTCCTAGCAGACAGTCCTGTAGTATCAGTTCTACTCTTACAGCTCCTAAAGTCTTTCCATGACCCAAATATTTGCTGAAGTTTCTGTAAGACTATAAGAATTTCACAATTAAATATGTATGTTTCATCAGTGAATAACTTTCACTATACCATTCGAAGTAATGTGCATTCCTTTTAAGAGAAAAGTGAAATTTTTGACAGAGGTATTATTTTTAATCAAGTAAGTCAGATCAAAAGAATCTGGGGTGCCTTATGAACATTACACCCACCCTGAATCAGAATGGACATATTGCCATTACAAGAAACATAACCACAAGAATGACAAACACAGAACTGAGATATGAAGTGCTTTTCATCTTGCTAAACTGGCTTTATATATATATTATATATATATATATATATATATTTACATTGGGGCTGACACACCTAAATTTGAATGAAGCACACCTAGCTTCTCTAATGCTGTGGCTGATGGGACAGACTGTAATTTCTGTGGGCAGTTGCATTTAATTTATTTTAAATAGATTTTTTTACTTGAATTAAGCTTGTGAATGAGTAATTGACTGAATACAGAATTTATGCAATATTTATTCCGGTTATAAAAACTGATTTATTTTTCATTCTGTAAAAATTTTACTGTTAAAACAGAATTTTGCACTGCAAGTGCCTTAACACATTATAGGAGCTCTCAAGCAAAACAGAGGATTTTGATACGAGTGCCTGCAAGCGTCTCTGTGCTTTGAGTGTGTTGTCCAGGAGAAGGCTGATACTTTCAGAAGTGCGCAAATGATGCATCTCTTTTCCTCCCTTTAAGGACAAGACGGAGATGGCTCAGAGTATAAACTCCCAGTCCCCTGTCCCAGCGATAGTTGATAGAAACCAATTTTCCTCGTTGTACAAATCCACTATTGATTTCAGAAACATAAAGGAGTAAGCTCAGTATTTGAAAATTTATGATAAAATCCTCAGCAGTTAAAATTAGGTGTCCACTATTCTGTTTCACAGTTAATAGCTTATGAGATAAATAAGCAGCTTTAGTTTCTTTTAGACATACTGTTTCATGTTCCTTGCAAAGTGAACAAATTGCTTGTTAGATTTGATGTAGGGTATTCTGGAAGTTTTTTTTATTATTATTTCTAATTCATTTCTAAGTGTTATGACTGTGCATATTTCAGCTACAGGACAGATTTAATAGTAATAGAATCTCTGCAAATAATATCCTGTTGGTTAATATGTGAAGGTAAGATTTGTGCTGAGACAGGTTACTACAGCCACAAAAGACCTGCACATTTGCTGCTCTTGTTAGATCCTGAAAGACTGCAAGATTCCTCCTTTGAAATTTGGTTGTTGCAAAGTGCATGGCCCATAATAAATCTTGTCAGAAACTGGGAAGGTTTTACTGATGAATGTTTGCTGTGCTTTCCAGAAGGGGCAAAAGAGTCTTTTATAAAGATCATATTTTCTGATGCTGCAAGAATCACAGTTTGGCTACTGCTTTCCAGTTTCTGAAGGAATAGTATACTCCCAAATGATAATATTCCAAATTTTCCTATTACTCATTGCAGTAGCTACAAATGCAACATAATCTCTAAAAATAAAAGGGAGCTGTAAAGTTTTGAACAATACACATAATATTAGCATGATAAAGTAGAATTTGTAGGATCAGCATGAAGTTGAACAAAAATGTTTGGTTAATTTGGATGTGTGCCTGGAACCCGTGTAGCACTGTTGATCCTATGAGATTTTTTTTGATTAATTAGCATGGAATTTTCCTAATTACCTTTAAAATTAACACATTTACACTACATTATGGTGATATACTATTAGCTAATGTTCATCTAAGCTTCTGGCTACAGCTCTGTGTATTGTAAATGGCTGTCAAGTTGATTGACCTGGTTTATCCAAAGAGGCTGAAGTGTGGGAGGTGAATGTCTCCTTACCCCACATTGCTTTTTTCTGTTGCTAAGAGTTTTAATTTTCAGAGAACAAATAAAAAAAGAGAAGTAACTCTCATTTAATGTAGGTGTGTTGAACTTGTGCAGGGTTAAAAAAGAGACCAGAGAGAGAGAGGTAGAGGGTTGGAGAAAAATATTCTTTATTTACCTTTTTAGAGAAGGATGGTATGAGGCCCTAAATCCCCCCAAAAGTAAATATCATACCAGGGATTAGAACTCAGGATTGCAGAGCAGGTAGCCTATGTCATTACTAGCCTGGTGAGCCTTGGGACCGTCCAGGAATGAAGTTTTTCCAAACGGCAAAAACTGAAAAATTAATGTAAAACTTTGATACTGTTTACAAACATGTAAGAAAAGAATGTAATTGTACTTATTACAAAACCTTTGTGGAGGTAGATTTCATATGAATTTTTAAAAGTGTGAGAAGGAAAGGAAAAAGCCCAAGAAGCAGTTTCCCTCTGCATGTTCTTATATTTTCAGTTTGCGCAGATGAAGTTGCAGGTAACATTTTTCTTTGCTAACGAACTGTTCCAGTGCGACCCTGCTGACTGTATCCTTGTTGTTTGGAAGCAGATGACAATTGCTCTCTGGAAGGAAGAGTAGGAAAGGATTTCAGTCTTTACTGCTGTGCTAACTCATCTGTCAATGAAAACTAGTTAACTCCTCATGATAATCCTAAGTGTATCAAGACTTTTTCACTGCTGTGTATGTCAAACCTACCCTTCTTTGTGAGAGAATCTGCACTCAGAAATGTGGCTGAAGTAGGGGAACTTGGTAAATGTGACCCTGAGAAGAGAATCTTTCAAAAAATCTAGAGCAATTAATTGGTTAGGCCAGATTAACGGGATAGGTTAAAATGCAGGTGATGAGCATGTAGTGGAATAGTGGATGGTGATGACTATTCCATGATCTGAAGGAACCGCCAAGGACTTAGAGCTGGCTTCTCCTCTGGGTTTTGAGAATGGAGTGATTGCAGTGATTTGGACCTGGCCTCAGTCCCACCGGTAGCTGTCTGTCCTCGTCCTGGTCTCCTCTCCACTGCATGGTCTGCTGCTGATAAACCTACAGGAGCTTGACACTGTCATTGAAATATCTTCTCTTGTAGCACTGAAACCCTAAGACCTGCAATTTGTTATCTGTCTTTTCTGTTTTGGGATTTGGTGAATCTGATTCATCTTATTTGGCTGACAGGACTAGTCACCAGAGCCATGTACTTCTGCTCTGGGTCCATCTTTTTGATAGCAAGCCTGAAAACATGGAAAGCTGCTGTAGAGGGTCCTAGAAATGATGGATGCTTTTACTTGGCAGTAGTGGGTGTGTTTCATCACTGTCACCAGCCCGAATCTCATTTAAGTGAAAGGGACTGCCAAAAAGAGGGAGCTTTATAAATTTAAATGTAACTTGAAAATAGATGATGGGTTCGGTTTCTTTCAGGCTATTCCCACAAACAGGCGTTCAGGCATTTTGCTTAAGTTCTGTTCTGAAATTACATTTTTGAATCCTCCTACCTAGATTCTCTAAGTTAGGCATCTAATAAATGTGCTAGTTTCTCAAAAATTATGAACACCCACATCTCATTTTTTGACAGTCTTACAAACTGTGGATGCTTGGTAAATCAGCCTGCTTAGTTAGGTGCTTTTTTTAGGCACTGATGTGTGAATATTTAGTATACAGTTAGAGATGAAACACTTATTAGCAATTTGGGTAAAGGAGATGGAAAAAAAAATAACCATGAGCCTAGAAAAACAACTAGGCAGTTTGCAAATAACTAGGGAGAAAAATAAAGCTGAAGTAAGGTTGCTTATTCTCAGAAACGGAATAGTGTTTGCAGATGAGATTCGTTATTCTTCAGTTCTGCACTAGCATTTGTGAGAGACTGAAGTTTTTATTTTGCAGGATCACAGTCTTTTCCGTATGAGCAGGTCATAGATTATTGTGGCTTGTTAGTGCTCTGCGATCATCAGAATAACAGCAGGAAAGAATTTGGAGGCTAAGCCTTTTGCTTTCGCTGCCAGCATACTGCAGTACGGTATGCTTGTAAATAATAATTCACTAAAAACTGAAATAGTGCATAATAAATACATCCAGTATCCCTGATTCTGTTGTGGGTTGGACTAGATTTGGAGATATTTTTAAATAACATTTCAAAAGCTTTTCTCAAAACACCTTTTTAATATAGGGTATGATTATATAATTTGCACATTTGCTCGTCATGGAGTAAAGCATAATTTACTATACAAATGTTAGTACAGAAAATTACATTAGTGTATACAATAAGTGTAGTTTAAATTAGGCAGGAAGAATAAATAATTCTGAAATTTTCTTAAATAATTCAGCTATTACCCTAGTAATGTATGTGCCTTAAAAATGCCAGAAAAGAATTAAACTATGTTAATTTGTTTAATTTCACTGAGCGTAAGATGCTGTTATAAACAATGATGAAAGGTTAATAGAAAAAGTTAATAGTAATTTATTATTTGTTCTCCTAGCAGTACTGAGTCGTCTTTTGAAATTTAAAATACTATTTCTAGTTTATTCACTATATAACTTGTTTTTTTTTACTCTACTTGCATATTAGGTTGCAATTATGACTGACTAGATCGTCTAGACAAAAATTCTATGTTGTTGTTTAAATTTAATCAAATGAAAACAAGAACTAACAAAGAAAATCAGTAGTTTTAAACTCGGAGAGATAGCAGAGGTGCTGCTTTCACTTTTGAAGTTACCAGTTATATTTTACATTAAAAAAAATTAAAATATAATCTAATTTTGCAGATTTGTGTGAAATAAATTGAATAGAAATTGTTTTGAATACAGCCATTGTTTAACAGARTTTTCCCACTGATCTTTTGGATTGAAGGAAGAAGAGACCTTATTATCTATTCTTTCACAAACCAGCCAACCAACCACTGGGAATATGAGCCATTTTTGTGTGCCTTAATTTAGGAAGATACTGCAGCAAAGAGGAATATAATAAAATAAATACAATAAAAATTGTGTTGTGCTCTCAAATTAAGGATTTATGTTTACCATTAAAGTGCTGAACATTTCTAGCTAGTTATAGCTATTCCTTAAAAGTGCATTGGTGGGTGGGTGCCAGACATGTAGCAATATGTTTCCTTCAAAATTCCATGTTATTTAATAAGGTATTCATAGTCTATTGAAGCAGTCACAAAAATTCTTGTCTGCAGATCTGGCCTGTCCTCGGCAAAGGCTGTGGCTATGACAAACATTGCTACAGATTCCCTCTGCAGCCTCTCGCCTATGTGGGCACTCAAGACTGAGCACTGAAAACCATTAAGTAATTTGTATAGAGGTATTTTCATATATGGCGTGTTAGAGTACCATATACCATAGAAACTTTTATTTTGTGTATGCCTTCCTCTGTTCCTCTCTGAGGGTAATGTGAGAGATGCAGTAAATAATTGGAAGACTGGCAAGGACTTTGTAAGGGTTTTTCCTTCCTCATCTTTATTTTATGCTTTGACATGATGAAAATGCACTGTAAGTCATTTTTTTAAAGTATATTTAAATGAGTATTTAAAACTTACCTGGAAGGGTATTATTTTCTGGAAGGGGCCATTCAGAACGGGAACCGCCAGTCTGTATCTCTATGCCAGACCGAAAACTCATCTTCCAAAAGTGTAGCTTGAAAAGCATCGCCATTAAAATGGACATGGACTGCGTTGAAGGGTGAGCGGAGCCATACCCCTCTGAGCTGAATACRTTGGCAGTTCTTCCTGGGGCGCGTCACACACGTGACGAAAGGACTGGGCATCTGGGCCCCTGACAACGTACAACACCCCCCCCCCGTTTCAGGGGAAGGCAGCAGGCTCAGGCATTTTGCTCAACTCTGAGAGGAAGGTGCCTCTTTCGCTTACCCAAAGCAAAGCAATCTTGCACGGGTTTCCTTTATTACTCCCTGCCTGCTCGACGTGTGCCTTTGCTCTCCGTCTGTGAGAGTAGCTGAAAAATGGTCTTTGGGACTTCATTTGTCAGTTTTAATGGGAAGGGAGGAAAATGCTCATGGCTTTCTTGAACGCAAGTAGAAATGGAACCAGTGAAGAAGAAATGGCCTAACTGTCTTGGCTGGATCACTGTGACGAATGAGGCAGGACTCTGCCATACTTTAGAGCATATGACCTGTAGGGTAGGTTTTGTAGCAAAAGCTTAGATAAGGTCACAAGATTGTACGTATAAGCAGGAGATGCTCTGTCATCAAAAATCTTAAAGTAAGCAATAGTAATGACACCAGGAACATTGTTATGGAGAGTGTGTAAAAGGAAAGGTTGGCTTATAACCAAACACAGATATAGAAAGTGTAGTCCTGCCGTGGCAAATGTTGGAGCACATTGTAGGGAGCGTCTTTTTCTTTTTTGTTCAGATTATTTATCTGTCGATCTTCACTGGGGAGAATTTGTGGGGAACTGTGAGGTTTGACAAAATTCATTTCTGCAAAGCTTTCTGGAATGGAAAATTGTGCTCATGTTTACTAAGCAGAAACAACAACGCCTTGCAGCCAGTGATCCATGTGTGCTCCTTTTCCCACTTAGTAATATATGGGATTATGATAGGACTTAATATTACAAGGATGCTGTGAGGAGAATCTGATTAGTTGTCTGTTGGTCTAATGCTAGCACTAAAGAGACTGTTTTACTGTCTAAGTAACTACAAAAGAAAAACGGCAATGACAACATTAATAAGTAGAGGCCTGTTTCTAAAAAGTTAGCTTAAAAATATTTCATGCATTAGCATCAATAATTGAATAAAGAAAAATCCCCTGCAAAACAGGCTGTTATTTAATGTTTTTTGCTTTAGGTGAAACTTTGATTTAAAGTAACATTTTATGTTTACTTTATTAAAACATAAATAGCGACAGGTAGTGAAGTGTTTATTAGTTACTAAACAGATTTGAATTACAGTAATGTTAGGAGGGATAAGCAGCAATTTAATAAGCATTAAGAGTGGGAGATGTTTTAAATAAATGTTTTTAAAAGAAGGAATGAAATGGTTTTGTAATTACCTTTTTGAGTGTAATGGTTAAGGCCTTGGAAGAGGAAATGTATAAGGTTTGAATAAACATAATTCTCTAGCAGTAAAAATGTTCATGGTGTAAAAAAAGTTTTCTAATATTCAGTAAAAGTATTCCTATACGAAAGTATGCAACTAGCATGAAAAGGATAAGAACAAAGAACATGAAAAGAGGTTTTGGAGGCAAGAAAATATGTGTAGGAGTTGCATATTCTTCTATTAACATAACAAAAGATCCCCACATACAGTTTAATTTTCCTTTGTTACCTTGTAACTTAGACATTGCTCTTACAAACCTGTTTCAGTTTTATTATCGATTTTTATTATAGTCTGTAAGATTAGCTTTTCAATAGCACAATGATTTCTTTTTTTTAATCATAAGTAGTTAAATATTTATCTTTATAAGACTCTGTAGTTTTAGCTTACTCAGAATATGGTGAGGCACACAGCCCTGCAAGGCTGAGAAGCTGCTGTCTTAGCCTTAGCATTCACAGCCTCAGACCATCGTAAGGATGAGTCCTTACTACTACTAGGAGTCTAAAAACGGCATTTTGTTCCCCCCTACAGTCCTCCATACTGAGTATGATGCTTAAGCCCTTTGGTTCCTGAGAATGAATATGAGAAAGAAAAGGGAAGCAGAAAGACCCCTCAATGACTGAAATAATTAAGGGGTTGTGATTAATGATGATTAGGATTATGGAGAAGAGTCTGTTACAGTTCAGTGGTAAGAAACCTCTAGAGTGAAAAGAGGTGCAGGTATAGACACATCTAGTTTTAAAAAAGTTTACACATTTGCATATTGTTCACGTATTTGTATACTGTTTTGTGCTTTTCTGCGTTTCTGTTTTGTTTCTGTTTTGTTTCAGCAAATTTTTGGCTTTCCAAAGTTTGGTGGTGTTCAGAATATGACATACTATACACTAATACAGTTGGAATGCACTCAGAGAGTTGATTTCCTAATACAGCAAAGATGCACCTGCAGCAGAGAGTGTTGTGGTGGCCCAGAGTTCAGCTACCAGCAGTGGTTCTACAGTGTCGGGATCATGTCCGTGGACATAGATCAGTAATAATAAGTTTCTTGCAACTTCTGCTCTGACTGTTCCTATCTAAGTTCATCCCCCCATCCTTGTGATAGGGCACAACCTGGAGCTGTTTTAATGCTTCTAGTCAAGTGAATATCTTGTCACTGTCTTCAATGCCTTAGATGAARTCTACCTATTTGCAAATATTTTTGACCAAGCTGTTTGGTTTGTATTTTAAATCTATATTTAAGGTATTTTCAAAACTTTTTATTGAATTGATACCTTAGTAATAGCATTGTAACAACACGACAGAAAAGATACAAGGACAGAATGCAAGTTTCCACTTTGCCCCCCCTTTTCCTCTTCTCTAATACCAATTAATAGAAAAAGTTCCAGGTTTTCCTACTTAGCTGTTTCTTAGAATTGTATTTAATTGAAATGTCCATTAATCCTAATCAATATGTTTGACTGTTATACCTAGTTACTAATAGGAATTTCTAGATACCTGTTAAATATGGAGCCCTGTATTAATCAGTGCTGTAAGAATGTAAAATGAATGTTTATCAACCTACAAAGATTTTCTTTTCAGTCAAGGCAGTTGCTTATTCCTCATAGATATCAGAGCAAAAGTAGTTTATTAGGCAGGGCTGAAAGAAGGTATCTTAATCTTGGACGTAGCCTGCCTTGTCTAACCAGTGGTGCAGGAAAATTAAGGTAAATGCTAGTGAGAGTAGCATATTTGTACAGAATGAGAGGGGACCTCAAGGCTGGAGACAAAGAGGTTATGGTAGTCAGAACAGTAGGGGAAATGATACTTGCTATTGTCTTAATGTAACAAAAATACATAATTTTTGAAAAAGAAACTAATCTTCAGAATTACCATCAGTGGGGAATAAATAAAAGTAGCTATTATGTTTGGAGATATAGAAAATAGCCCTCTAAAAATCTATTAATTTGTAAGTAGTGTTCGAATTTCCACAATTTTCACTTTTGTAGATTGTCATTAATTTCTTTTATAGTTGTTGTGATTTGCGTGCATTACTGTATGTGAGCTGAAAGCTTTCTAAAGATGAAAACATGCGGTCCTTCTTATTTTCATACCTGTCATACAATAATGATGGGGCCTTACTGGTGGAATCATGGAAAAATCTGGTTTGGAAAGGACCTCAGGGAGGACATCTGATCCTACCTCCTGGTTAGAACAGGCCAACTTTGAACTTGCTCAGGGCCTTTCCCAGTCAAGTTTGGAGTAACTCCAAGGATGAAGCTTTCACAGCTTCTCTGGACAACCTCTTCTAGCACTTAACCACCCTGAAGGTGAATTTTTTTTCTCTAATATCTAATTGCAATTTTCATTGCTACAACTCATATGCATTGCTTTTTGTTCTTTTGTTGTGCACCTCCAACAAGAGTCTGGCTCCATCCTCTCTGTAGTCACCATTAGGTAGTTGAAGACAGCTGTAAGATCCCCCTCTCCCCTCTCTCTGCTCCAGGCAGATGAAGCCCAGCTCCTCCACCCTTTCCTCAAGTGCTCCAGCCCTGACCATCTTGGTGACCCTTCGTTGAGCTGCTTCCAGTTTATTGGTATCTTTCTTGTACTGGGGTCCCAAACTGGACCCAGTACCCCAAGGATAATCTCACCAGTGCTCAGTGGAGGGGAAGAATCACTTCCCTTTGCTTGCTGGCTATGCTTTAACCTGCAGCGCAGTATGTGACTGGCTTTCATAGCCTTAAGGATATAGAAGATCTTTTGAATTCACTGAAAGTGAGGGAAAGGAGAAGCATTAGAAAATGCTATTCAGCACATCTGTCACTAATGGAATCTCGGATTTTCTTTTCATCTAGAATGTGCCCCCGGACTTGTCCATCTGTACCTTTGTGCTGGAACAGTCCCTGTCAGTTCGGGCCCTCCAGGAAATGCTGGCCAACACAGAGGAAAAGGCAGAAGGGGTAAGTCATTAAATCTACACTTTTTTCATCTTGAAAGAGACAACAGTTTTTTCACTGTACCACAGACTGTGACTGATACAAGCTGTAGCATAATGAATTCCTTACATCTAATTTTAGTTCCTCCTCCACTACAGAAATGGTCTGATCTTGAGAAATTCTAACCATTTTAAGCTTTCACTGAAGTTGGTGAGAGTTGTAAATACATCATTCAATATGCTGCAGATCAGCATAGAGTTACAGGAATGATTTAATTTGGTCTCTCATAATGTGAAACATAAAGCTTGATCACCTTTTTAGGACAGTTAAGGTTTATGATGATTTATATCATCATTATATCAAGTCAGACAACTTCAAAATGAGTTGGGTATGTGCTGTTTGTCTTTGGAAATAAGGAAATTGTTCTGTGTGGCCTGAACTAAAATGTCCAGTAATTCAACTTTAAAACTGGAGATGCAATGCTAATGAGTAGTTGGGAAGAAATATGGAAATTACACATTTTTGCACCCTGGAGGATGAAAGAAATAGGAATAATGATACTCTGACTAGCAAAATGCTATTTACAAATAAATCAAAATTGTGTAATTTATGTTGTCTGCTGTGTAGTTCATTCAATGCTATGATGTAGCTTAGTGTTGCATACACACTTTGTAGAGATTTTGAATGCTGCACTCCAACCGAAATCCTATAAACTGTAAGTGAGGAAGAGTGACATGGGACATTTATCGCTAAGTGTAGGAATTATACAGATAGAAGCAGGGGTCAACTGTAAATATGTCACTCAAGAAAGCTGACAGGAGAGAAGCATGCTTCTGATATCTCTGGGAATGCCTTGAGAAAGCAAGCTTTAAATGAACATGCAGCAGTCAGTCCCATAAAATGCCAGGCACTGAGACTAAAAATGGTATTTGGGAAATGAAGTCCATGGACAGTCCCATGAATGATCCAAAGTGTGTGCTGTCATTGAAAGGTTGTTCCAGGGACTAACTGCAACAAAAGGAGAATGAGAAGCACATCTGAGAGAAGAGGTGATATCAGAGCAAGCAGATCCGTACTTCCAGATAGGGACGCCTCTTTTCCTGTTTTGCAGATACTGAAACTAAGAGCAGGTAAATCCACAGGAAAAAATGGCATCCAAAGTACTTTCATGAGCACAGGCATAATATTAAAAATCACAGTCCAAAAGCAAAGTGCAGTGATAGCTAAGAGTGTACAGCAATATATGTAAAGTAGAACAGTAATGTTTTTGCTGTTTCTTCTCATCAAGTGTGGACAGGGTCCAACAACTAAAGAAACCATAAGGGGATGAATGTTGAATGGTGCTGTAGGGCAGAGCAAGGGCACACTTTGAAGAGTGAAAAAAGATTCAATTATTCATCCTGTCAGAAGGGCCAAAACAGGACTTGGGAAAGAAGTATTTCAAACTTTTTTTTTTTTTTAATTAACAGTAATTGTCAAATTTTATGTTGGATCTTTTTTAAGGCATAAATGACTGTCAAAGGGCAGGGTATGTCTTCAGCAGAGTCCGGGGATCAACTGTTAAGTGAGTATCTACTCTTAATCCAGAGATCACACCCAGGGAACCTGGAATAAAGAACTGAACTTGCTGCAGAATGGTTAGAAAATTTGAGCTTGGCGGTTTTGCTGGTAAGAAGGCAAGTTAGAGAGAGCTCTGTAGAGTTCTCAGCTGGATTATTTGCACTAGATTTGCACTAGATTCTGCACTAGACATGTGCAGAAAAAGAAAAAGGCTTCTGCAGGGGCCAGTGACTGATGGGACCTGCACACTCYAAGCTGGAAGGACCAAGGTTGGTGGTAATCTAGTGTTTCCTGGAAACAATTAATGATGGCGATTTCTCCGTGTAATTGTGAAGGAATTGGACATTCATATATGTGTCTAAAGAAAGGTGCTGAGAGTTACACTGATGTACAGTGCTCTGTACTCACTAGCCTTCCGAGATATGCACAAGAAAGATAAGGTAAAGTCTCTGAGTGTCCTTTGGCTGTTGCCTTATTATGGAGTAGTTTATTGTGCTTTCAACACTTGGTACCCAAATCTAGCAGAAGAGACAGAGCTATGGTCGTACCTTCAACCCAGACAGTTGGTATTCACTGAATAATGAATAGATTTTTATTGTAGATTTTGCCTGGCTTCTGTGAAAATAGGAGATCTGCTTGTGTACTCTTGCATACTGATATGTTGATATCAGACAAGAATAACCTTGTACATCATGGCTTGTAAACGGACAAGGCCATGTCAGTGTAGGTTATTACAAAATCAGGGAAAAATACTATTTTTCTTTCTAGTAAGTCTCTGGAAGACCAGAATAACAATAACACTAAAATGACTGAAAATGATCTTCCTGATAAAATAACAGAACTGACTTTTGGTATCTGTATGTAGTTTCCATTAACATATATATAAAGCTTTCCTTTGATCTCCTAGGTACTTATCATAGGTAGGTACTTATGTAAGCAGCTTAATATTTGGTTGAGCGCCTGTTAGAACCTACGAGTTTCAAGTCTAATGAGTGATGTGGATACTTGAAGCTTTATGAGAAGTACTTTTGTATATACATCTGAAGCACTATATTTTCAAGGAGCAGTGCCAGTTTTTTACTTATATTAATACTGTTTTCTTTCATTTAGGAGAAGACAGTGTAGCAATTACTATAGAGATTTTTGTTGTAAACTGGATTGAATATGAGTTCAATTTCTAATGGAAAACATCCTGTAAAGGCAGGCCTTTTCAAACCTCAATTACTTTTCCTTACATTACAAGTCCTTAAGGCGTCAGTGTTTAAAGTGGTCTTCCTGTGTTTTTTTGCTGTTCTTCATTATGTATAACCTCTTGAATACTATGTTTATTTAATAGATAATAGGTAAGTCAGCAATAATGTAGTGGTTGAGTAATATGAACAAAATCTCGTGCTGAATTGAGTAGAAAGAATAAACCAACTTTCCTTGTGTTTAGGAAAGATTAATTCAGTGCCCTACTAGCAATTCTTGATTAGTATGTATTAAATATGCAAGATTACCTTTGCAATAAATACCTGTTCTTTTCAGTGTAAGAATCCCCAAATGAGAATTTCCGTACTTCATAAGATCAGTGATCCATCCAATTGAGCATCCCTACTTCCTTGTCCTGAATCARCTAACTGCCAGTATCAAAAGCAAGAGTGAAAAATGAGTGAAAATTCTTAAGAAAGAATGTGTGTAGAGTAGTGCCCTATCTGTAAAGTTTTGTTCTCGCCCTAGGCATTCGGTAGTTACTTTGTGCTCTGTTTATTTCGTACTGTTCCCTATTTATTCCGTGGCTTGTCTGTATAATGTCATTCAGACTGACTTCTCAAGGGCTTTTCTTGGCTCATTACAATTCTATCTGAAAAACAGATGCCTACTCAGATTACAAGGTAAATGTATTTCCTAAAATCACCTTTATTCTGTGGACATGCTGTGTTTCAACACCTTTACTGAAGAGCGATAACACTGAGCTGTGACAGCTGTGACTGTGTAAGTGCTTTAACACTTGAAGTGCTGCAGAATTTTTTATGAATTTGTTTTCAAAACACTGCTTTGGTATAAGTGAACATTTCTTTACCTAATTATGGCATAGACAGATGAAAATCCAGATATTAGGGCAATCAATTTGAGATGCCTTGGACAAGATATTTCATTAGGGTATTGTTCAACACTACAGAGTTGTTTAGATACTGAAAGCAGAGATCTCTGCATCACCCGTAGCTCTCAGTGCTTTTCACTTCTGCAAGTCAGATTCTAGGTCCCAGCTTAGCACAAAAAATGAAAAAATAGGAAATTTCTGGTGAACAGTTTGGTCTCATTGACCTGGTTAAGATCATTCAGAAACTCTGTGGTAGAGGCAGGGATAGGATCTCATTCCACAGCGTATCATTCAGCTGTCAAAAGGTTGTAATAGTATTTACCTTCAGGAAATCTTGTATCCTTTAGGTATGTCTTCCTGTTTCATTACTTAAAGGGGCTTCAGTGCTATATGCATGTGCTTCTTTTAGTTCATCCACAGAAAAGAACCATCCTATGTGCAGAAAAAGGGATGACTCCTATGGAAAAAGATCTGTAAATAATCCCATAAATAAAGGCTATCATGATGTGTATGCCCAGAGCCTGAGTTCTCATCCCTTAAGCAAGCTGCCCTGTCTTGGGTGGGCCTGCAACCTTTCATTTTGTCATTATTTTGACCTGGTTTTTGAGTGCAACTTTTTATGATTAAAAAAGCAAGTGAAATAAGAAAACAGAAATCCTTAGTTTTTTATGAAGCATTTAAGATCAGAAAAAGCCTCTAGGTCATCTATTCTCAGCTGGACTGTTAAATTTTACTAGCGACCTCTCTGATGAGCCCAGTATCTTGCTTTTCACTAAAGCATATCGAACTGAATGATCCTGAGAGAGTGAATCCACAGATTTCCCGAGTAGTTTGTTCCAAAGAATAATCACTGTCACTGTAAGATGTCTGTCTTCCAGTGTGATTTTTTTATGATAATTGTTTTTTATAAAATCTTCCCTTACTAGATTCAAGAGCTCTTTAAAATTTAGTATTTTCTTCTTGTGAAAGTGCTGAGACACTGTAATCAAACACAACCCCTGGATATTTTTCCCTGATTTCCTTAGGAAATGAGCCTTCGCCATCCATTTGTTAGTACCCTTGTACTCTTCAGTGACTTCTGAGCTTTCTGGCCAATATAAGTTTTATTAGAAACAGCAGTAGATCATTATGTTCTTCCAAATATTATGAATATTGGGTAGGGAAAAAGGACCCAAATTTGGGTCCCTATGAGAAGAAAGAAAGAAGAGCTCAGCCGTTTCACAGTTCCATTGGCTGCTCATGTACAGGTGTATCTTCTCACTGCTGGCTCTTGCTCAAAGACATGCTGTAGGTATGTGGGAGGGAAGCTGCCAGGCTGCAGTTGAGTGGAAGGGGTGTATAATTTTGTGTCTTCTTGGAGTTCTGAATTTTAAACATCTTTTTTGTAAAAGGTAGGCAAAAGACCTGTCCATAGTACTCTATTACCGGTTTCAGCAATGTTTTATGACAAGTATGTATATCTATCGATTGCCATAATTCTTGTTTTCAATATATAGTGTCTTGTTGACACTGATCATCCTTCAAAGTTCTTAGGACAATTGGTACCTATAGATCCAGCAAATGGATCTCAGCCATGACATCTGACAGGCAAAGTAGATGATAACACTGGTTATTCTCTGTTTCTTGGTCAAAATGATGGCCAGAATGCATGAAATCTTAAGCAAATTTATCTGCTGCAAGTCTCTATTGATGACACAGAGGTGAATTTTTCTCTCTTTCTGTCTCTTGAAGGCTTATGTTTTGGCCAAATTTGGCCCTGTCACAGAGAGAAATGCTAGATTCTATAAAATTTGCTGCCGAGTCTCTGTTCAATTGTGTGACAGTTCTAGAACTGCCAAAGGAAAAGTTATCTAGACATATCTGACATGGAAAAGGAGCGTATGTTTTCTTAGCCTCAGTTGCCTCAGCAACTGATTTAGACTTTTTTGTCTGGTACTTTTGAAACCATCTTTGGGCAAATACCCTGCATAAAAGCTAGCCATAAGAATAAAAATTTAGCAAAAAGGATATGCAAATTAAAATAAAGGACATGTAACCTTAATAATAGCTATTGCTACTGATTCTTGTTAGAAATAAGTTTTAAAGATATTTTATTTTATATGCTTCAAAATGAATACTGTTCTTTTTAAAAGAAGAGTTTGGGGAGTCAAGACACTGCTACTATCCGGATTTATTTAACAAGTGGCTAGTTTCAAATTTCATTCTTTTCTTACTACTTTAAAGACATCAAAATAGTATCAGATAGGTAAGGTGACTAGAGACAGGAAATTAAATTATTTTGGTGATAAAGGATATTTCACCATAAGTGAACAAGCAGCAAAGTCATGTATCTTTTTGTATTGCCTAGGAAAAAAAAAAAACCCTCTGCTTTTCTTCTGAGATCACTAAAAGCTTATGATTCAATTAAGTTGCACTTATGCTTTGCCTGAGTTTTCTGAAATATATCCAGCAGCACACCATGATGTAAATAACATGCTACTCTTTTGTCTTGTGATATCCCTTATAGACATCCTTAATAATCCTCTTAAATGAGGCCATTGAATTTCGGAGCCTCAGGATTGTATGTTAAATGCCATATCCCATTCTAAATAAGTTATATATAAATACAGAGGGTATGTAACTTACTTCCACCTGCCAGTACGGTGCATGTTTTTGTGTGGATGAGAGATGTTACTATGTCCCATGCAGATGACTGTTTTTAACTGCATGTGTTCATCAAAGTGACTGAGAACTATTAGTAAATTGTCTTTCACAGAAGTTTTAATTTTTCTCAGCAGCTGATAAAGTATTCTTTTCAGTTTGGTCTACCAGAAGAGGAATGGGTGCCCCTCAGTCCTGATTTTGTTATTGTACCGTCCAGCCACAGTAAAATCCCCTTTTGTGAGGAACGTGTCGAGGAGGAGAAGTCTGTTCTGGCACCAGCTTCTGGGACTCCTCTCCACTCCTCTGGGCTTTCTTCTGTCAATATGAGCTGTATGCCTGCATTTTTTATTTATTATTTATGATATATGGAATCAGAGAGGTTTCTCACAGCTGCTTCTGTGGCCTTTCGCATCAAAYGTCAGCTTTTTGATAGCTTTTTAGAAAAACTGTGCTACTGGAATAAGTAAGGATCTGTTCGCATGTTATCTGTAGCAAAAAAGCAAATGTGTGTAAGTCTATGTAATTATCAATTTCTCTATTTTGAATGACACTATATGCTATGCATAGAATAAGTTAGGATGGTGTAGGGATCTCTAGCATTTGTCATGTTATATTAGGATGATTTTAAGCAAATAACACTGCATTTGTTCTTTACCTTTTGAATGAAAAATGCTGAGTAAACTTGAAGCCAGTTTTGCTATTTGTCTTGCTAGACTTAATTTCATAGAAAAAAATTGGCATCCGTTTGCCCTCATATGCTTGAAATTTGTTTACATTTACGCAAAATAAAATGTAGAGTTAAATCCTCTGTTATTTTCCTGCGAATTGATCTTACTTGCCCTATATCCTATTGCAAACTTTTGTGTGTGCTTTTCTGCATTTTTCCAATATTTGCATAGCATCTGTGCTTCTCTGCTACTGCATGCCATAGAGATAATAGATTTTTCCTATGTTTGGAAGCAAGTGCTAAACAGAGGGAAATAATCACTTCCCTTAACCTGCTTGCTACACTCTTTCTCAGCTGGCATTTACTGCTGCAAGGCCACCCTGCTGACTGATGTTCGACCTGTTGAACAGGACCCCCAGCTTCCTACCTGCAAAGCTGCTTTCTATCCAGTCAGATCCCAGCCTGTGCTGTAGCACGGCCTTATTCTCTCTCAGATGTCTCAGATGCATTTGCCTGTGTTGAACTTTGTGATGTTTCTGTTGGTTCATTTTTCTGGCCGGCTGATGTCCTCTCCTCAATTTGGTGTCATCCTCAAACTCACTGAGGATAGGCTCTGTCTTGTCTTCCAGGTTGATCATGAAGATGTGAAACAGTGTTAGTCCGAGTATTGGCTCTTGAGGAATATTCTTACATGTAGCCAAGTTACAAACTTTTTTAAAAAACAGACAAAACATCTTATTTTACTTAAGCTCAGTGAAGAACAAATGAAAGCTGAAGATTTCATACTAGATGAATGTGCTGTGGTTTCCCAGATGTCCTCTGTGCCAGATGGGTTGTGCCAGTGCCATTCTCATAATGAAGGAGGTTCGGGGCTGAAGTAGACTTTTTTTTGATACCTTCAGGTGTTTCACAAACCCATTTGAAGTAGGAGGCTGGTCCTGGAAGCAGAAAAATGATGTTCAAAATGATCTTACTGGAACACTTGGGCAGTGTTGCAGTGGGTCTGAGCGTGGGAAGAACTGGATCTCGTTCAATTCTGCCACCGAAGCAGAATGGCAAAGCTGTATTTTAAGACAAGGGGGACCAAGATTTTCCCTGAAACTGCAGCTTTGCAGAGCTCCAAAAGGGGACTAAACACAGGGATTGAAACAGGGACTGGTTCAGATTTCATGTGGCCCTAGGAAGGAAATTGAGAAGAGCTGGACAAAAAGCCAATGACTGCAAACAAGTGGGGTGGATGAAACTGGCAGATTGATCTAATAAGGAGCTGTGAGGACAGCTGAGAAATAGTGGCAGAGAGATTGGGACAGGGAGCCCAAGGTATGCTATGAGGCTTTTAGCTTGGACGAGATATTAGGGGATTTTTGGTTTCTCTGTGTTTTTACAGTGAATTCTATAGGTATTATCCTCTTACCAACTGTAGCTGGTTATCCTAAAGGATGGCAACTTAGTGATGGCATTCATTAAAGGCTGCCTGGGGATTTCTGTAAGGGTTGTTTTCAGTTTGTTTTTAAAAATCAGGAAAGTATAAAATAAAAACACATTAAACATTACAAAATTGAAGAACAGACAAACTGGAAATGCTGCAGTTAAATTTGTTTCTAGAAGCACACAGCTCATTTGTTGCAGGAGTTGGAAGTTGTGTACAAAATGATACTGCAGGCAAAATAAAAGGGAAAAAGAAAAAAAACCTACCTCCAACTTGCATTTAAATACTGCTTCGAAGTGCTTGCAGGCTTTCTCAGTTTTGCCACAGAATTCCTATATAAAGCTTAGAAGGTCTCTTAAACCAGTAATTTTCTTAATGCTACTGGATCCTTCTCTGAAAGGAATCAATGGCTTGAATTTTTAAACCAGCTCAGTCAAGCTAAGCAGTTACAGTCAGTAAGCTAAGCAGTGATTTCTAACTGTGTGTTTCCTGGGTTTGTATGTCTTGACACTGTGGGATTGATTTGTACCAGTGCTGAGGACTCAGAGATGTGGCTGTAGTCGATGGAAACTATGCACAGAATGAAAAATAATGTTAGAAATCAGGCCCTAGGCATCTCAAACAGAACACACTGGTTTGCGCATATTTTGATTTTAATGGCTCCATGCTTTAGATTCTTAAGTGTATTGATATATCATCTGAGGTACTGTAAAAATTAAATTAATACTTGTGAAATGAACATTACAGTAATGAACACCATAAAATGGATGGCATTTAATCATTATGTCTTTAGAACAGGCTTTTTATCAATACTCAGTACAATGGTTGCACATTGAACTGGGATGAAATAAAACAGTAAGTGATCACCATCTGCTCTATATGCTGGATGAGGCAGAGTTCATGTTGAAAGGGTAATAAATGGAGATGTTATGGCAGGCTATGTCATAATACAATGAGATATGTGAACTGAAATTAAGGTTACATAGCTGACTTCTAACACTTCCTGTCTTTTTAGTGTTTGCCATAACTTTACTAAAATTCTTTTGTAAGAATTAGCATAACTCTTTTGAGAATGCAAAAATTTGATACTTCTAAGCTTAGGAAAAAGGGAGTTTGAAATGTACAAAGTGCAACTTTGCATTAGTCTCACAGCTGAGCTCACAGCTGAGGCAAGGCCCTAGATGGTGTGATACTCAAACATGGTATTTTCCTCTTCTTTTGGAATGCACACAGCTGGAAGCTGAATATTTCTAAAGCTCAAGACCTTACATTAAATAAATTATAACTTATTTGTGCTGAGTTATACAATTATATTGAGAACTGAAATAATAATTACACAATTTTTTTGAACAGATTGTTTATACCACTAAGTAAACATCTCATAAAATATATAAAGAATCCTCCAAACTTATRTTTCTGTTATCATGACCTCTGGTGGGATGATCTGACTAAGTGGTTGCAAAATTTCAGAAATAGAGAGATCCTTTGTCTCATAATGTCTTTTATAATAGCTGGTGTAAAGGACACTGCAATGGCTGGTGCAATATGCTATCAGTGTGGGAGTTGAATATAGAAGTGCTATATAGGCTGGGAGCATGGAAAATGTTAATGGAGTCGGCAGCTGAGTACCAAGAAAATAGCTGTTCTAGTCTTCTGTTGTTTTGCAGAGAAGGTATGGTTTCTGTGTTGGAAGGTAGCGCAAGAGAGCCATTTAACTTTCCGTTTCAAGAAAAATGATAAAAACAAAAGCCTSCAAAGSCAGCAAATTATGTCAGTATATTTAAAATATTTAAGTACTGCTGTAGTGCAAGATTTGTACTATTCCAAATCTAGGGCTTATCAGGCAGATTTGGGTTTTGTTTCTCTATCATCATAAAGAATTGTCATTTTTATCTTAATATACTTATGTGGATATAAACAGCTCCTGAGTTGGGAGGGGGGGGGAGAAGGAAGAGGAAAGAAATGAAGGGTCTCAGGACCAGGGCTATAGCTGAACAGAGACAGAGCTGAGAATTGGGAGCAGGTGCCTCCAGCAGAGGTGAGATCCCGCCTCTGGGTGTCCGGCAGAAGCACCTGCTTTATAGCCTCCATTGGGATCTGAACTTGGCAGGGGCTACAAATCCCTGCTTTTCACCAGAGGCCGTATCTTACCCACCTTAGCTAAACTCGCCTCCGAGCAGCAGGGGTATTGAGGCCTGGGTGAGCCCAAAACTCAGCAGGGACTGTAACCCAAGGTCTTGTCTCAGTTTGCATCAGGGTCACCCAGCCTGTGCTAAGGCTGGAGTTTAGTTGGGAGTGTTTGAGCCCTACAGCATGCTGCAGGCAGGGCCCTGTCCCCGAGAGCGGCAGGACTGGSAACCCCTGGGGAGCCCCAGGCAGGTTGGGAGCCACCGACCACAGCAGCTAGCGTGGCCATCCGCGCGGGGCGGTGGGTCCTGAGCCAGCAGGCTCCGTTCTGGAGTGTCTGCAGGATCTCAGCTGGAGTAGAGGCTGTCTGGCCAGAGCCCTTTCCCTTCAAAAGCAGCAGCATGCCTGGTTTTCTTGCCTTTTCTTTTTTTCTTTTTTTTTAAATTTAGGCTAACAAAAATGGGGGTATGCTGTATTGACTGTCCCTGAGTTCTGTGTGTGTATCAGTCCTTTAGTTTCCAAATGAAAATTAAGGTCTGCACTTTGAGCCGTATTGTCAGCATGATAAGCGAGAAGGAGAGGTATTACCCCCGCTTCAGTTTTTTTGTAAGGCTTTTGGCCTTGATCCGTAAATGGCTTTTTGATAGACATTTTGATAGCTGCTGAGTTGGTTGAGGATCATCCTCCCTTTCCCTAGCAGCTTTTCCTTTCTGCCCACGCTGCAACCTCCTCTTCCAGTATGTGCTGGTCGGACAGTTGGTGGTGGCTGGTGACGTAGCTGTTCCTTAACCCTCCACATGACTGTGGGGAAGTGAGATGACTAATCTCATGAAACAGTCCTTCTTAGAGTCAAAAATACATGTTTTTAAAATATGCTTTTTCATTTTAAATATTCATGGATATTTTAAGACAAAAAAAAAAAAAAAAAGAAGAGTACCAACCTCCTTATACAGTTTTGGTAAGAAAAGCTTCTAAATTCTTTCCTTTGCCACTAAATTCAAGGAGTCGTCATTTTGGGGATATTCGGTAAATATTTTAAGACTAATCTTAATTTTGCCCTTTGGTGCCTCAGATATTTACCATTGTCTCTGTAGGTAAATAGCTAAGGCTTTTTTTTTTTTTTTTTAAGTGACAGTAATAAAAAGCTCACTCTTGAATGTTCCTTATGGAAATAGCATACTTTGAAAAAAGTAGAGCAGAGAAACTTGAACAGACCATGGGGTGCTGTTACAGGCTGCTAGCAGTGAACTTAACTTCTGTTGGGTTGTCTTCTCTTCATGCTTTTCCCTTTCTTGGCCACCACGTCCCACTGTGGAGCCTCCTTGGCATTGCAGGCAGAGGAGGCCGTGTGTTTGTCACAGCAATGTGATGTTGTCTCACTCTTTCCAATAAACTGATCCCCGTTCTGCTGACTGTCGTAATCATCTCTGTCTGCTCTTGACGGGAATCTCTGTTTCCAGCAACAAGTTGGCCCTGTTCATGTGAGCAGCTGTTTGGCTTTGTCTAATGCTGGTCTGGAAGGAACTGCAGGTTTAAAAAAAAGCAGCCCCATAAGCTCCCCAAACCAGCCCCCCCAACCCCTTTCGTCTCCTTGGCTAATATAGGTCATTGCTTTAAAACAGAGGCTGTTTTAGACTTGATCAGACATATTTAGTGCTTTTTCTCTGTTCCCTTCACCAAAAAATAATTTTAAGAAGCTGAAAAATATATGAAGATGTTTGTTCAGGTTCTCTGAATATTTTGATCTTTAATTTGAAATGAAGTTGGGTGCTGAATTCTCAAATTTCTTTTGCTTCATGATATTTCCATGCAGTTCTAGAAAAACATCTACATTAGTGTGTAAATGTTTTCTGATAATGCAATTTTTTCTGTTTTACATGACAGCTTTTCTAGCATCTGCTTTTAAGGTTATCAGACTAGCTTAGAAATATTAACAAATTTAGCTATGCCATTGTCCTCCGATACAGGATGGTATTAGATCTACTTTATGAATGGAGATAACAACGCTCAGGTCAAGTAAGTTAGCTGAGCTTGGTTGTCCCACAAAGAATCCAAACCAAAGCGCCTCTGAAAGCAGAAAAATCTGGGCAGCCTGTGTTTTAGTTTTTCATTGTTGTCGGGGTTGGTAGGGTGCAAGCTCCTTCACAGAGCGCTTGAACGAAAGCAGCGGTGTGGGCAGGGAGAGGCGCTCCACAGCGTCGCGGGAAAGGGGGAGCAGGCAAGTACGGTATGGAAGGAGATGCTGGAAGAAGATGGCCCTTGGGCCATCCTGATTTTCTGTGTAAGCGTATTTCCACTGTTGGTAATTTGCTGATGCACGGCCATTTGAGAGATTTCTGCCATTTTACTGCGTAGTCCTGTGGCAGCTGCTTCCCACACGCGGCCAGTGGAGCAGCACCTTTTAGAAAACGGGTGATTCAAATGCAAGTGCATTTGCTTTGGCCTGTGCTTGTCTTCTAAATGAATGGAGGGTCCTGAGGGCCTCAGTCAAGGAAAACCTAATACCCTCAGCAGCACAACACCTGTGAACAGGAGGAGAATTTGTAAAGAGAAAGAGAAAAAATGATTTTTGGTGCACCAAGTGAAATAAATGAAAAAGGACAGACTATAGAGGGATCGGGGCAAAAAGAGCCGGTGGTCTCTGACTGTGCTGGAGCCTGGTGCATCAGGAGCCAGAGAGGTCTGGGCCATCTGCCGGCCTGCGAGGCAGAAGGCAGCAGAGGGGAGGAAGAAAAGCTGTTAGCTGCCGCTCTTGAGGAGTTGCAGTGCGCTAACACGCTTCAGTTCTCTTTCTTGAATCTCCTTTGAAATGGTTCTTTGTACGCTGACTAAATGTGAACGGCGGCTCCCTACGCTTTAGACCTAATTCATTTTGGTTATGGAGTCCTATACTGTTGCCTTTGATGTGATTTTTTAGTTAATGCCTGTTTGTTCAGATATTCCTGACGGTGTGGAGTGTGTCTGGAATTGCGACGGCATGCACAGCTTCACTCCTCCAGCAGCCGCTGGTAGCGGACAGTCTGTTGATAAATATACACAACATTTAAATAAAAACTTTTTTCAAGAAAAAAAAATACTTGGATGAGTCACAGAAGATAACTGTACATACAGAGTGGAAAGAGGAAGAAATCTGGAAATCCTGTTTTTTCACAGAATTTTTTACAATGTTATTATTTAATGGGGTAAATTAGCCTAACTTGAAGTATGTGTAGGTCATTTAGGAGAAGAGTATTTTAATTAACAGGGCATTTGTTCTCTCTTAGTTAAATTCCATTTTTCAGGTGGTGTTTGTTTGCTAGCTTAGAAACAGTTGACTTCTTCAAAAGAACAAGTGCATTTGTGCAAATTGTAATAATGCCAACGACTGACAAATCCTGTGGCCGTTCCAGGGAATTTCAGGAGAGGTTTCTTATTCTCTCTTCTTGACAAATGTCATTATTTTTTAGATGCATTACTTAGTGAAATAGAAGGCCTTCATTTGAAAGATAGGACATGTGAGTGAGTTTACAGCTGCTCTTCAGAGGAACACGTGAAGCAGCCAGCATTAGCCTCTAGCTAGGGGAAAGACCACCATTGCCTTTCTGTAGTGAACCCACAGTGTAAAGTAAAGAGTCTTTTCTATGTCCAGTTTGAAATTGGAGCTGACAACTCTTGATTTGTTTAGCAGGTCGTGTTTTCTAAGTCCTAGAACTGTATAAATTACATTGGATAAGAGACTTTAATCTCTTTTAATTGTTCTAAGAATGGTGTTTAAAATTCTACTCCTCAAGTTTTCCAGTGCAAATTTGAGGCAAATTGAATTAATCCACAATGAATGGACATTTTTTTCCTTCTATATTTGTAAATGCAGTGTTTTGCATAATTGAAAAGTGTAAAAATCATTTTACGACTTTTTATACAGATATCAAGAATTTAAACAAGTTGGTAGAATATTTTTGGATTGAGAATCATTCAGTTCAGATCAGAAGTATCCTTGTCCCTGCATTACTTTAGTGATTCACTAAATCTTTTTGAAGTGTTATATAGTTGAATATTTTATCTTCTTCAAATAATTTATTCTGATCTTCAAACATGCTGAACATTCTGTGGTCTCAGTCAAATTTTGTATGTTCGAAGAAAAAGTTCTCAATGTTTTTGTTAGTTTGGGAGGAATATGTAATGTACCAAGCTTGCAGAATTTAGTGCTGATGGAAAAAATAGTTCTGTTGTTTCAGAGCATTAGAGTATAAGACCTATAAATTGATTATATTGTAATTGCATACTGCAAGGTGCTAACACCTTTCTTTGAATATTTGGGGAGCATTCATTGCATGAAATATGTTCAACTAATCCACTCATTTGACTTGGTGCTGTATTGCTTCATTTTTCGTATCCAGATTTGATATTACACAGGCTTTCCACAGTGTTTCTCCACTGAGAAAATAGTCTATAGGAAGCATCTTATATGCTACTACTGTAGAGAGTATGAGACTCCAGTGTTTTTTGTGAATCCCTGAGAAATATTGGAAGAAGCTGTAAAATAGAAAATAGCACATTATTAGAGAACTGAGACCTTTGTGTGGAAACAGCTATTAACATAGAGACTTGCTGCATTTCAGCAGTGCACACTTTTCAGCCTTTTTTTCTGTAGCTCAGATCTCTGCACCTACTCAACTTGCCTACTCTAAACTCATGAATATGGTGGTGTGGATTGAGAGTAGAAAGAGTACATGTGATAGACTTTCTCCTCTAATCTCTCCTTGAAATCCTAGYGACTGTACCATTTTTTTTCCAGCAAAATCCCAATCATTTTCATAGGTGATTTATACCAAGCCAGAAAAATCCTGAAAACAGCAGACAAAATAACAGCTTATCACATGGATCCCTTTGGGATATTTAGTAGCTCAAGCAAGGGATTAATGTAATAAACTGTCTTGGTGCTATTCATGGTAAAAAGGTCATCATTTCTGCTTGATTCATTTTATCAGTGAAACAGAAAAATTCTCTGTTATGTGCTAAAATGCTTAGGAAAGCATTTCTGATTTTTTTTTTCTTCCCTAGCATTGATTTTCTTGTTCAGAATGTCTTCTGTGACATTCCACTTCGAAATATTTTGTAGTTAGGAAAGTGTTCAGAAGCTTCACATGTAACGTGGAATTCAAGCCTCCTGAGCAGTTTGAGGCTGCAAATACAGCCAGTGTTTTGAGTATTGTGCAGTAGGAAACATTTCCTAAATTCCTTCTCTCATGCTTCTTCTTAGTGTATTTAAAGCAGTTATGAATTTTTGGTTCATAATGATTTCCTTCTTATAGATTTAACTGGATTTAATGAAGGGGACTTTCAGCCCTTTTCCTCCTTAATTCTGAGTGGATTTTTACTTGGAAGGAGCTTCCTGAAAATGAGGCCAGGAGGGTGATGATTAGAAGGAGTGATATACAACATTCACTTTCTATAAGTCTGTCAGTGTGTAAGTGCTTAGCTAAAAGTTCAATTTGTCCTGCAGTTTGGTATACCCAGCTTCTGTTGCCTCTATGCATAGTTCAGCAGGTTTTTAGTATATACTGATTATTATCTTTCTAATATAAATCTGACACCGAAATGACACAAATTAGAAGGCACAGCAGTGCAAGATACATATCTATTTCTTTTGCATTGGATTCACTTTTTTCTATTTTCCTTTAATTTTGTTTTGTAACTTCGTTTGATAGCCTTTGTTTTGTTTCCTTCATTTATGCTGTTATTTTTGCTCTGATCCATACTTATCTACAGCTGTGAGACTGATCATTTTCATACATTGTTGTCTGATCACTGTTACTGACAGAAGAGCTAAACTTTTGAGCAGAACTGAATGATCAATATACTGGCTAGTTACTGACACTTAAAGCCTGAGTTTGCTTTTTTTCTATTAGTAGCATTAGTTCCAGAATGTCCTTGTTTTGCTTTAGATGTCACAGTCTCTCCTTTTTATCAGACCTGAATAGCATCATATGTAGAAAAGCACAGAAATAAAGACTGAACTCATTCCTGGAAAAAAATGAGAAAGTAGTCATAAAACTAATATGTCCACTAACTTTTAGTAAAAAGCCTTAGTTATAATGTGGTAGAATATTGGTATTAACGCTAAGAGTTTTTCAGATTTGTGCATTCATAAATCCATGCCAGACCTCATTAACAGAATGTAAACATTAGATTGCACACATTATGCATGTATTTTAAACTAAACTGTTTCTTTAACATGAAGAATTTTAATTTCACACCCTCCACTCCAATACTTGACAACTTCATTTTTCAGGCAGCTGTGTTCTGTGGATACCCATCCGTTAAGGCAGACTTCCAGCTAAATTGCATCATGAGCTTATTAACTCCCATCTAATCATCCAGTCATGGCCAATTAATCACTTCTCCTGGTGCCTTGTTTTAATAAAACCTGTTTTCTGTGCCACTGAGCAGCAAACTATTGTCTGATTTTATGCAAGGGATAGCCTTTGCTCAAGGGGAAAAAATACAGCCTTCCTTCCCGGATACAAAAGGCCTTGCCTGAAGGAGCCGTTGCAGGCTCCTTCAGTGTTTTGTGTGTGTAGTACTGCTTGTGTTTCAGAGGGGAGGAAAACTTGCGTGTTTCCTGCCCAGAGCTAAACAGGTTTCCTGTGCTGCAGGGAAGGGATGGAGGCAAACTGGGACGGGAATGGAACTGTAGCTGGTGGGGTGTTGAGTGTTCATATCATCCACTCATCTCCACCTGTGGAGCTCTGGCTTCATTAATTACTTGGTATCAGTAAGCAGCAAGGTAATACAGGAAACTGGCAGCTTTTCATTTTCTCAGCATGGAGGGGGGGGAAGTAATTTCATCCCTCATGAAAATGGAAAACGGTAAGCGTTCTTATTTCTTTTAATAAGTGTTCTGTGTTAATGAATAAGCCAAATTTATCAAGGTGCTTCCTTAAAAAAATCTTATGACTGGGAGTTAAATAGGCTTCTGACAATTTAAGCTCTCAGATTTACTGTGCAGTAGTCTAGTTATTGAAAAGCTGAGAGCACTTATTGTAAATACTATGGGCTGGAAATGTTTTGATGTTTCCTAGCAGAACCCACACATCTTAATAGACCATAAATGAACCAGAGGTATTGGCTCTTCTTATTTCTTAGGACTGATCAGAGTGTTTCCTCTTTTGACAAGCTATAGGTGCAATAAGGCAAGAATTATTTTTTCATCAAGCTTTGGAACAACATGTCCTTACTATAGAGTTGTATTTCTATAGTTGCGAGTGTTTTCATTAGCTTAAGAGTTGCCTGCAGGTGCCAGGCGTAACTCACTGAAGTAACAAAGCATTGCAGTAATGATTTCTTCAGATATCCTTTGGATAGAGCTTCGTCAGACAGTGGTGTGTCATGACGAGCGACAGAGCTATTAGGTTCAGTAACCAATGCACATGTGTCCTTACTGCCAAGTTTGTCCCTCTCAACTTTGACTATGCGTATCCCCAATGCTTCTTACTGAAAAGAAAGGAGAGAAATAAGTGGAGATCAAAGCATTTCATGCAGTGTAGGGCTTTGTATCATGCATGTGGACAAACCAGTTATCAGGAAAGCCTTACGAAAAGATGACTTAATTTAGTAGTTTAATCTACTTAAAATCATGACTCTTTTTAGGAAAAAAAAGTGCAAAACTTTTGCAGATAAAAAAAATACTGTCATTATCTCCTCAGTGCACTTTATTTAGCATCAGATATTTATATCTTATATAGCATCAGGCCATTTCAAGTAAGGTGCAAAAAGAACAAGACTTGGCTCTGATCAACTTTGCTTTGATCGAGTAAAAGTACTGGAACAATTCAAGAAGTGCAGGAACAGTGTTTTTGCATTCTGGATGTCAAAAACCTCARGGAAAGGAAAGAACAGGAATAAAATCATCATCATCTATTCCAAACCACAGAACTGTAACAAGTTAGTATTTCTAGCCTGGAACATAGGGCCTTCTTTTGAGTGTGCCCTATTTGGAACATTTGTATGAGAAAGTATGCCACGAAGGCAAACGTTTTTATCATCCCCCGACAAGTTTCCTATTTTTGAGGTAGATGGCAGGCCTTTTTGTAGCCTTATCATGACCACTGAATCTGTAATGTGCACTAAGTGCTCTTTTCAGGATCAGGGATGCAATAAAAACGGACTTTGTGGGAAAGGGAAGTTCATTTATTTTTCAGTTTTTAGTATCTACGGGGGAATTTTTGTCTTGCAGACATGTATGCTTTGTTGTTCTACAGTTCAATTCTAGTTATTGTCATCTTGTTTATCTCATTAATTAGTTTTAGACAGAGGTTTTGTTGTATATTCTCAGTTTCCTTAGCTGAGGAATGCAAAAAAAAAAATCTGAGGGTTTTTTTTTTTTCCTAATAAGATTTCCCTGTTTCAGTTCAGAAAATGAGTATAAGCATAGAGGAGAATGCAACATGCACCAGCTGGAATGTGTTGCTTCATTGAGATTTCAGGTTACGATCTCATCTGTGGATTGTGACAGTGTATCTGTTGCGGTTTTCATGAATAATTGTAGTGTGTGTGATTAGCCATACCCAGCTGAGAAAGATTCTCCTATTCTGTGTGGAGCAAAGTTCCCTAGTTTTCTGTATGCTGTTCAAGCGGGTTGAAAGAAAACAGACCATACAAGCCAGAATTAAGAATGGTAGGGTGTTTTCACAGCTTTAAGTTGCTTACTTGTCAGCTTTGTGCACTGGTAATTAATGTTGCTGTATTAGTGGACAGTCAGTGCAGTCCTCTGTGAGCTTACTTCATGTCAAGATTTAGCAAGTGAGTTTGTGAATGACCTCTCATGATGGTGGCAACATCCCTGTTTTGTCTCCTCTTTATATCTCTCTGTCTTGCTTATGGCTCCTTGAGACAATACAAAAGAGGGATAACAGAACTACAGTCCTACTGTTTTAACTGGCTCTTGGGTCTGGTTAATGTGACATTGGATATCTAGAGCTCACAGAAAAATTTGTTGGAATACCAGTCTTCCATCTCRGATTAAATGCATCTGAAATGAACTCTTGGCTCAAAAGACTGTAGCTCTTGCATACCTCTGAAGAGAAGTCAGCAAATGCAGATTGCTCTCTGAAGTTTCTGGTTTAATATTACAGTGAATGTTTAAATCATAGCCATGAGTTCTTCATGGAGGGTTTCTTTGTGCAGTTATATGAAATTTTAAGGAAAGTATTAAGACTCTATAGTATAGTGTTCTCATCTGGTTCAAAAAGAGAAATTATGCTGTAATTCTAAATGCTATTTTTGATCTTTTCCTTGAATCTCGGCGTACAATCTTTTATCCTTGTTTTGCTCCTTATAGCACTCCCTGTACTCCTTAGGCATACATACATATGGGCCCCATACCATTGTAATATCTGTAAAGCACTGCTCTCTAGCTTATGAGGTGGCATATTTTCTACCCATTAAAGTAGTTATGTTGATGACTGCTGGGTAACAGTAGGCAGTGAAATCTTTTATTTTGTAGTTGGTAGCTTTCTATAAAAAGACTGATTGCTGCAGTATAAGTAGCCCTCAGTCACTAAATAAATCCTAGAGACATTATATTCTTCAGTCTTTTGATTACTCTGATGTTCTCATAGCAGGATAGTCATTTCCTGTATTCAGAACTGTCAAATGGCAATAAACACACTAAACTTTAATATATAATTTTAGCCAGTGTCATTTTCTTGTCTTTCGGGAAAGTCCTTTGACTACCCAGATACATGTGGAAGAAATATTTTTAAGTAGCATACTGCATTTCAGGTATATGTGTTTTAAGATGGATTCTGCTTCCTCTACTGGAGGAAATATTGTAAAAATAGTCTTTTGGTATAAAGAAAAAGAGAAAAAGTAGTATAAACTTATCTAAACATTTTCTTATTTCAAACAGTATGATCTTAGAGATCAGGAAAGAAGATTATTCAAAAGGGACAGTTATTGAATTCCAAAGATTTGGATTTATTGTCACAAGGTGGAATTTGCTGTGCTTTTTAAAAGAAATGATTGTATCATTTCTTCAGACCATGGTTAACATAATCAGGGACTGAGAGAAAGTTGCTTATTGTGTAAGATACCTTGGTGAGAGGGAAGTTCAGGTAGTGGTTGCCTCCCCCTTCCGTCCCCCCTGGCCTTTCCTGACATTTCAGCCTTCCTAGACCAGCTGGAGGATCTGTGCCGCATGGTAAGTCAGCAGCTCAGCAAAGCCTAAGCGGGGTCATTTGTAGTGAGAACAGGTCCAAGTCCAAAGGGTATTAGCCTCTCCAAAGACAGTGGTGGCAAGATGTGGTTTGGTTGAAGGGAATGTTAAACGTCTTTTTTTGCATAGGTTAATGATTAATATGTCAACGAGAAAAGGCGCTTTGAATCTTAGTGTTTCCCAAATTAGGATGTGTACTGGGAGAAGGGGTCCCCATAGATTTTAGTTTGTTAAGGCAGACCAGAGATGGAGTTATTGGTGAGAATCGCTTGCTTGCTATCTGAATATCTGCTTGTAAGCGTTAGGCAGGCATATCCACTGTTTCTTTTCATGTCTGTTCTTGTGAACTTTACAGTTATTTTGTCTGCATTAGGTTTTGCGTACGAGTGCTTTTATTTGCTTTTAGATTAACCATATCTATATTATCAGGGATTTCAAGGCAAGTAAATATCTTACGAAGTCATACTTAYGACTTTTTTTCTTCCCCACATGGGATACTAAATGCTCTGAAGGTGACAAGTCTGCCAGGATACGTTCCCTAGACTAAAAGCTAAGCACGTTTTATCTCCACAGGCAAGTTTTAGAACTTGGGACAATGAGGCCTGAAGGGAGGAGATGTCTTCTCATGACTTCAGTAGCTGGAAAAGCTGCTCTGCTCTAGCCCACAGGTGGCTAGAAAAAAGGGAGCGCGCCGGATACAGGAGGGTACTGAAGGGGCATGTAGCCGAAGGGCTATAGGAAATGGCTGTAATCAAAAATACAGGAATTTATTACACCGTGCATTACATTAAATGAAAGATCGTGCTTTCGGAAGTAGACCTTTTTAGATGTATTCATAATCTTTCCCATATGATCATTGTGACTTCAGGGTGTGACAACTTTACATGCACAACTAAAGTGATTGTCCCCACAGACTAGTGAATAGAGGTGCCGGTGGCTCACGCAAAAGCCTGTTGACATGTCTGTTTAAAGATGGTTATATAAACGCAGATTTACTGTGTACAATTATACAAACTTGGCTAACTTGACTCATGAAACTAGCTACTGTCCTTTAAGATAAATTGAACTAGATAGACAGCTCAGCAATTACAAAGCAATTGATTATATGATGATGTATACTGAAGGGATTTTTTCCAAAACCAATTTTGGCTGCCCCATTCACTTGAATTTTGGAACAGCAAGAGAACTTCTCAAAGCAAGGCAATAACGAATGGATTAAATGAGCTCTTTTTAGCATCAGCACAGTCAACTTGTTTGTGCTGTGTTATTAGTACATAAACAATTTTAGCAAAACAAAAGGTGTATCAAAATCAAGCTAATAAATGAAAGACTTGCACATGATTCAAACTTGGCTATTTTTTACTTCTTTTTGTAAGACGTCTTAGTTGTATTGTTTCCTTTGGCTTCAAACCATTACCTGCTTTTCTAACATATTTCCATCTTTTTACATCTTTTCGTTCTTATATTGAATTTATTTTAAAACAGTAGATGCTTTTTTAGAAAGGATTTCTCTAGCAGCAGTTGGTGACAACTCACAGTAAGGTTTATACAGAAAGCTAGAGGCAAATCACAGAATTTCTTTGATAAATGCAAATGTAGTCCAAATCTCTGAAGGCAGGTAGGAATCGTCAAGTTAAACAAATGTTTATAAGTTTATACTGTTAACTAGTGGACAGGTCAGATGGTGTTTTCTAACCTTTATGTACTAGCAGCAATGTAGATATAGCAATATTGAAAACATAAAACTTATTTTAACAGAAATGAATATATAAGAATAAGCGAGAAAATTTAGTTTGAATAAAATGATTTTAATAGATGAAACCTAAGGATTTGAATGTGGCCTTTTATTGTGAGAATTTCACAGTAAGCTGGAATCCAAACACTACTGTTTTTGAAAATTGCTCATGGCTTGCACTAAGCTCTCTTCTGAAATTCCTACTAAGCTTTTATTTGGCATCTGCTAATACAACATCACTGTACCTGCAGAAAAAACACAGAAGGCTTGATAAGCAGCAGTGTTTTCAGTGCTAAGCTTAAAGACAAATCTGTGTCAGATGGAGTAGCATTGGTGCCAAATAACTTTTTATTAGCTAGTGCCATACTAACTTTTTTAATAAATGAAATGTGTTCTAGTAGATGCTTTTTATCCTTCCTGAGAGCATAGGATTGTCCAAAGACTTTTTAGAGAGAGTAATTTAAACTGTTTCCCTAATGAACCTTGAAACAATGTTGCTAATACAAACCTTAAGCTTTCAGACTGATTCTTTATCATCCCCCCAAGGAAAGGGAATTACATTTTGGAGTTCTGTTCTCCTCTGTTCTTATGCAAGGTATTCTCTCGTGCTGCAGGTAGTAGGGTCTGGGTTTGGCAGCTACCTCCTAATTTTAGACTTCATACTTTTAGCATTCAGTAAAATGACAAGCTTTGAACAGCAGCCACTAAACCTTCTCAAGTGAAAAACATTCACTTATAACAGCTTTACTCAGGAGAGAGTAATGTTTTCTGTGCAACTGTGTGCTGTACTTCTTGACAGGATAGTACAGAATATGGAATTAATTCAGTATTAGTCTTCATTTGTTGTTTATTTATGTTGATATTTAGATGGATGTTTTTGGGCTTCCAGAATTTGAAGTGCTTGTCATAAAATGAGAAAAAGTGAGGTATTGGCTTTTTAAAGAGGAGATGCCAGGAGAATGGCTTCTTCTCATTCCTGTAAGATAGATTTCCTAAAATGTAAAACATTAACTTCAAAATACACTCTGAAATGCTGTATTAAAAGAGGAGATTTACTGATTTCTTGCTTTTTCTTTCTACAGCTAGTTGATGTGGAAAAATGGGTATGTGATTCTGTCTTTTATTCACCTGATCCCAAATGTTTCATGTTGCCACTGAGTCTAATTTGTCTGTTTTTATACCTTCTGTGTTCATGACCCTTCAACTTGCATGGCTCAAAAAGAAAGGCAAATACATTGTCTTGTAGGACCTGGTCATTCCTGAGTTATGTCACACCAAATTTCTTGCTATTATGACTTTTATCTCTTGTAATTTGATCTTAGAATTGCATAATACACAGTTATGATGATTGCCTGTTAGTTTTGAGCCTTGCTGTCTAATGTTATAACTCCATTCTCTAACCCTCCCTGCCTTTTCCAGCTAGACATTGTAATCCTGAAATGCATGGCAATAAGATAATTATATCAATAAATAATGTGTGTTGCTTTATCTAGCTGCAAATAATGTATGTAGCTAATGATGGAGAACAGCTGCTACAGAATAAAAAAAATCATTCATAGATCTAAGCAATTAGAAATTCAAAGCACATCAATTTCTGTTGAATGTGTTTAAGCCACACAAAATTGTTAAGGCCTTTCCTAATGTGTCTGTGCATACCATGCTATCCTTTTCTTCATGGAGTAGTCTGTATTGGGAACTGAGCTGAATATTTGTGTGGTGTACATATATAACTCCCCTGTATGACACATTTGCATATGTTTTTCTCTAATGTGGTATCTACCATCAGTATATGTGTAAGTTAGTGGTCATAAAATTGTTGTATTATTGTTTGTTCACATGAAAAAAGTTAGCCTCTCTGAAAATTTGGATCATAAAGACCTCCTTGATTCCTTAATATTTAATTTGATCTGTACCTATTCAGAAAACAACTGTGACATTCTTTGGTGTATGACCAATAACTTAGCTAGAGCACAGGTCTCGCTTTATTTCAGCTAGGCTTTATGGAAATTTAATCTGTGGTTGAGACTATAATAGTGACTCCAGTTATAAATTGGTTAAGACTCCTGTAGGTAAATACATTGTTTAAGTGGTGGCTTAGACTTTTCAACTCCCTTTCTACTCATGTATCTCCAATTATTTATATCATATGATTAATATCTATAAAAACCTTATTGTATTTCATAATAATTCATTAGTCGGTAACTGTAGGTAAATGTTAGTTTTAGGTAATTGTATCAATATGACAGCATTATTATTCATATTCTGTGAATGTGACATTTTGACAATTGGTGAATTGTTTGTATGGACTGGTTTGGGATGCTTTTTAAAGCATAATGATGATCAATTTTTCTTCTCATTTTTGTCCAGCTCTTTAAATACAAGTGAGAGGGGTTGGTTTTAAGTCTTTAGATTCTGTGGTTTTTATTCCTTGATTACAAGATTAATGATTGTCAGCCTTGTACAAACTCACATTGTTGTTTCTCTGCTATTAAGAGAAAAACAGCAAAAACAAAATAAGAACTTTGGGGGGAGGGGGGAAGGAGGTGCAGTAGTACACAGGCATCTGGCCTCATACTTCATGAAGCATAAAAGAAAAAGCCAGAAGAGTATTCATTTACACCCTGAAATGGCCTGCCTTTTGACTAAAGTAATCAAAGAGTGTGTTCTTAGAAAATGTAGTATTATCTGCATAAATATGTCAGATCTGCCTTTTTAATTTGGAATTTTCAAGAAAATTGTACCTCAGGCTGCTTAATCGTTATTTAATAACATCAGCGTCTTACACTTTGGAAAGGTTGCTTCACTGGAGTTGGCCCTTAAGCCATTTTAAAATGAAACATTTATCATGAAAGCCAGGTTGGAATGATTCTTCCTGAGTTAGGCGGCTAAAGGGACCAGCTCTGTGGTCCACACAGCTTCCTGTCCGAAGGGGAAGGAGTGGGTGCTGGCTCTGTGTCAGGCATGAACCCCAGTTTGCCTGTAAAGCAGCGCTCAGCCCCCTCTGTAATTCCGGACTGTTGCTAGAGGAGTTAATGAGGTTTGAGGATGTACGTATCGATCCAAAATGCCTTAAAGGAACATRTGAAACTCAAAGTTGCATCTGAAAAGCACAGTTATTGAGCTAGCTTGCTTGACTTTCCACAAAAACGGCTTTGCACACATCTCGTCAGACTGGAGAGGAGGTTGTGAAAGGAGCTCCTTCTTGTCCGTCCACTGTTGGATACTTTTTACAAGCCCTCAATTTTTGTGTGGCTCTTCAAAGCTCACCAAATTATGCATCTGAGAATTTGGGCTCAAGTTTGAATGGAAGTGCAAACATAAATCATGATGTCAGTATATCTTCTGTTGATTTCTTCAGGCTTTGAATGAGGCTTACCAACTTTGTCTAGAAAATTGGCTAAGCAGAATTTTAAGTGCTTTTTTGGATTTTGACCCACGTTTCTGTGGAATACTAATTCCCATCATTGCTTTCTGATGCACTGAGGGCATCTCACAAAACATAAAAACTAACTAAAATAAAGCTTACCTTTATCATTCTGGCCATTTTGTATTTGAAAACTGCTTTTAAAGAAACTACCAAGGGAGAAAGAAGACATTTATAAGACACTGAGTATACCTTATTTACAGTAAAAACACCAGTAGTGAAACAATCTGAAATTGAATAATGGATAGTGAAAGGTTTCCTCTCATCCTGCCTTTCATTTTTCCTCTTTAAATATGATTATGAAATTAGTGAAATAATTTTCAAATATCTTTGTTGCTGTGAATCCTCACATCCATTCTGTCAGGAACCCAGTGATTTGGTATTGGTTTGCAATATTTAAGAAGTGTGCAGGTTTTCAAAGATGGGTGCTATGTACTTTCAGGGCTTGAGTTTTAAAGGACTTCTGTTCTCATAAAAGCACCTGAATGTTGTGGCTTGACTTTCATAAGAAACGCTTAGCACTGTGACAGAGTTCACTGTTAGGAATGGGAACTTTCTAGGGCTTCTGTGGTTTAAAAACCTGGCCTTTTACAAAGTTGCCTAGACGTGAGATGTTGGATGCTGAAGTATTTTTGAAATTTTGGCTCATCAAGAATGATTGTTTTCAAGACAGATTACTGTGAAGAGCTTTTCCCCTGATGATTTTATAGAGGAAACCAACTATATTTTTCTTAAATTTAAAATGCTGAGAGACAGGAGTTTCACCTTACGCTGGTGAATAACAAAGCTGTGTTAACTACAACATTGTAGGATTGTCTGTAACATTTAAATAAAGACACAGATGAAACTCTTCTGCTGAAATTAATGGTTAATCTTTTTCTCTCAAATAATTATGTTTTTGTTAGCTCAGTTTTATGCCACTAGGAAAACTATTTTTCAATTTCTTTGGAAAAGAGAAACTTGCAGAGTAAGAGGAGAGAACACCCTTCAGACACTTTTCAGAATAATTGCCTTCATTACAGACACTCTTGACAGTGGGCTGAGAAGAAGAGAATAAAATCTGTCTTCGTGGACAATTTGGACCTGATGAATATAGCAAGAACTTCTAAGTAGATTCTGACTAGAAGAAGCAAGTTTGGGTTAGTGTAGAGTTTTTGGTGAGCAGCAGAACAAAGCTTCATCGGGGGAAATGGTGGCTGCAGTATGTCTTCAATACCATTTAAAATAACTCATTGCATGTTCTTGCTTTATAATTAGCGTGAATTTTTTTTTAATCATTAAATGATTCATCTAAGGACTTGAACATTTTTTGAGAATTTTTTGTTCACAGTAAGTTCACTTACTTAAATATAGATTTGTTTTTGTCATATTCCTGTAGGGAAATATGCTTAGTGCACACAAATATTTATCTCCCACCCTAAAAAATTTTTGTTCAAATTGTAGATATGACAAAAAGCATTCAGGTTACTCGATACGGGGAGTAATATCAGCAGTATGACCAAGAGCCACTCTGTTTTCCCATAAGATCTGTATGAGGATAACTTAGAAGGGGGGGAAATAGCACTGTATGAAAGTTAAAGTGAACAGTTATACTGAAATGTGTAGAATATGGAAATACTGTTTAAAATGCCACACCTACTGCTATAGTTTCAATTATATCTTCACTTCCATCCTTAATATACTGTATAACGTAGCAGATGTTTACTGAAGCCCAAGTCTAATTCATACCATCAAGACAAAGTAATACAAACATTTTCTAAATACACTTCTTCTTTCCAGATGGAATCTCTGTGAGGATCTGACTGAAACTTATTTTAATAGAAGAACAGGATTCCTAATTATTTACTAGGATTCCTTTGGTATTTCTCCTTCAGTCCGTATTATAGATATGAAAATTTCAAGCTGTGGTCCATGTATCAATACTAATTACTGTGGACTGCAGAAAACTGTCTGCTTTTCAGTTCACTTTTTTTCCATACTAATGTTCTGATTAGGTTAGATTAAAGATTTTATGTTTCTATATAAGCAGATTTCTGCAGGAATATGTCAAGAGTTAACCTCTAAATTAAAAGGCTTTTGAAAAAGATAATCTTGGCAACTTTGCTGTCACAAATTCCAAATAAAGTAGTATTAGTTTACTCTTTTCATCTAGCCAGAGAGCCCAAGAAATAAGGAAAAATGGGGATAAAAGTTACGTGTTTGAACAATCATAATAGTGCTACCAAAATGCTGTTCAAGGAGTCAAATGATATTATAGCCCCAAATAGCTATAAATCTTTGCATTAGCAGCACATCTTTAGTGTCCTCAAAGAAAACTTCTTCAGTTTTTGTTTTTTTTTTTTTTTTGGAGAACAGTCAGGTTGATGGATGCAATAATGAATAGTATGTGCTTCAAATCTCAGCATCGCAAATTCTGCAAAAGCATAAGGCTCAGAAGCTTTTTTAATGTGTTCTTTTTGTGTAAAGTCATGGTTCAAGCCATACAAGTAGTTTGGCTGCTGAATGTTGAGAGTTTAGTTCTTCCATAAGGATAGTATTCATGTGACACAAAGCACTCCTATAGGCATTTGTTCCAAAAAGATCAAATAGCATATGCAGCTGAAGCCTTAAGTCAGTAGAATATGATTATCCAGTTGTTGGTTATATTTAAATATCAATCCTATCTCTCAGGATAACATTTGAAAAAATAGGATGCTAGAGAAATAGGTGCATTTAAAGCTTACAACACATTCTGGTTACTTGGAGAAATGAATTGTAGAGGTGAAATGCTGTCTTTAATGCAGTTAGTCATTAAACTTTCATTGATTTCAACAGGATAGGATTTAACACAGAGACTTTTATTTGTAGTCCCGAAATACATCAGAAGTCCAAGTATCACCTTGCTCCTTGCTTTTAAGTGTTCAATAGAGAGCCTGCAGTGGGTTCTTGAATTTCAGTGTCTAAAGCAATCTTGGTGTTTTGTACTTAGTTAATAACTGATGAGCTCTTCAGATATTGAAGGCGGTTTAGGCATTTCTACCATAGACCATGCAGGGTTAGCAAATTATTTAGACTCCTAATATAGTCAAGGCACAGAATCAGACACTTCTAGTGTGTAATTTGTCCTATCCTAAAGTAAATGTCAGCTTAGTAAATCAGATGAATCATGCTCTAGAATTGCCTGTCTTTTTGTTGACTGTAAAGTAAGTCTGCACAGCAGCTCAAATGTATACAGGGCAGATAAGCTCTGTCTTAGAGTTTTTCAGAATGGAGATTTATTATTTTTAGGATATTTTTACACTTTATATTGCATACATCTATGTGGTTTGTTAACAAGTGTAGAATGTAGCATTTCATAAATACACATGGCCAAATTCTGCTGTCAGCACTGCTGCTCCACTGATGGACTAGGAGCTTTGTGTATAATGGAAAATAACATGTCATCGCAATTTGATCTTTTCTTCTTTCACTTTTAGCTGTGAATAGTTATTAAATAATACACTTGTACTTAGTGACCATATCAGTCTGCATTTTGTAGCACTTTAACACTGTGGTATCAATCAGTAAACAATACCTTTCAAGAACAACACGGGTGTTGGAATAAAATTACAAAATTTCAAGTTATAGATCTGTTTAATTTTCAAATATACATTTTGAATTGCTAATCTGAGTCCAGGAAGCGGTGTGCACTGCTGCTCTGAGGCACGGAGAGCAACTGCGAAGGAATAGAAAGTTGTTSTCTCCGCAGAGGCCAGGCCGGCGAGGTGTCTCGTGCAGCAGCCTGCTTGCCTACCTGAAGTGCATTATTTTTAGGGGTAAAAAAAWATATATATTTTTTTTTCCAAAGCTGAAAGTTAACTTTGGGGAAGTGAGCATTCTCCTGTAGCTAAGAAGGGATTTGATCTGAAAACATTCAGGAAGTTTCTTGTGGAGGGGAGCGACAGAAGTGCCTGGAGGTCTCCAGCCCCGTCCGCCCACTGGTAGCAGGCAGCTGAGTCCTCGGTGGTTCCTGGCAGGGAACTTCTCAGCCGTGGCCCGAGGTTTCACAGTGGTGCTCTGTCCCCCTTCCTAGGATGACCTGCATGTCAGAGTTTGCTGTGAAGAGAAAGTGTTTTTACAGCAAGAACGAGCTTTGAGGGTGTTCCTTCTCCTGGTAGTTCTTGAAGCAGCAGGTAGAAGGACGGGTGCCCAGGGGTGCACAGTGTTGCCCTCCCTACCTGTCCCCTCTTGGTGCTTCTAGCCTGAGGGGTCTGTCTGCGGCGCTTGCTATCTCTACGAAAGACATGTAATCTTCGAAATTATGCAGGAACCAGCATAACYCCGAAGAACACAATATGACAGAGACAGACAATGAAAATTGCTTTTCTCTCATCTGTTACAGCTCATTTGATATATCAAGAGAGGAGAATGAATCGGTAAATCTGGGTTTCCAAAAGAATCCAGCGCAAGAAGCTGCTGGGTCATTTTAGTAATCAGGGGGAAAGATAATGTACTTGCATTAATTTGAAGCTAGCTAAGAGACTGCAAACAAGCAGTTAAAATAAATGATCAGTAAGAGAACCAGAAGCTTCTGCAGAAGGACTGGTGTTTAATGTACTTGTAAAAAGAATAAGCRGCGAGGTTGTACAGATCTCAGGTAGAACAAAAATTTGTAGGTGAATGACAACTAGAAGAGGCTGAGATTTTTGATAGATCTAATCTTCTTGATAAACAACATATTGGCAAATGAAATTCAGTGTTGACAATTCCAGGAAAGGTTACATTAATTTGAATTAATCATGTAATTAACTGGCTTCTGTATTAATGAATTTACACACCACTGTGGACAGCTCCGCAAAGACTTCTGGTTAGTTGCTGGAGCCACCCAGTAAAAGAAAACGAAATGCTGGGGTTATAAGAAATGTGATGTATAATAACACCGGAATGCTCATACTGCTAATCTGTACTTATATTTTAAATACTCACTTTATGGAACGGAGGTGACAAGAGTGTCTGTTCAGTTTTGCTCAATTTGTTTCCAAATATCTAACTATTAAATAAACCTAGAAAGACTTTCCGGGAGAGAATTCTTTGGATGTTTTGATATCATTAGGTCATAACTTTTTTTTTTTTTTTTTTAATCTAGAACAAGATAGACATCTTTCAGAACAGATACTTTTTTCCTGACTGCTGGATAGCTTCTTTTGCAAAAGCATGTATGAAATGAAAGCATCCGGTCTTACCTGGAAGCTCTTTGGTTAGGTAGACTCCCTTTACATGTGGGGTAGGGATTTGCTGCCAAACTTCAGTCCTAAGCTTCAAATTTTGAGATATCAAAACAAGAACTGATGAGGTCAAAAGAGGGGAAGGTGACCATAGGACTCTCACCAAAAAAAAAAACCAACAAAAAAAACAGTTTACTGTTTGTAACATAATATATAGCTCTCCTTTTGTTTTTAAGGAGCTCTCTAAAAACTAACTTTCTTAAGATTTCCATAATTCTCTGATATCAGTCGCATGACGCTGAGATTTTTTTTAATCGCTGCATGAAATATTAGTTTCATTTTCCATTTTCTTAATTTATTGTGCATTTTCATATGGAAAGTTACTACAGTATTGGTGTTGCTCTCTAGCACTGCACTTTGAATGCAGGACTTAAATTTGTATTAAACTTATGAACTATCTGCAGAGCAAGTTGTTATAGTTGATCAGGCATGGTAACTGTTTTACCTATACTGTGTTTTACCTTTACATGATAATAAGTATTTAATGTGATATATTATTTAAAGTAATAAACCTGAGAAAATTATTGCCTAAATAAATGATGAAGCATTGTTCTGAGCAGCTGTTTTGCTTTCTAGCACGTACTGTAATTATCTGCTAATTGCAATGACAAATGCTCCTTTTAAGCGTGGTTTGTAGTTCTTTGTATCCCACTCACTATTTCGGGGAAAACAAATCCCATTTTTAAGCACCTGAAAGCAAATATTCATTTCACATTTTCTCTTTTTTTCCCCCCTCTCATGGCTCTACAGAAATTTATGATGAAGGTAAGCAAGTTAAAAATTTAGTATTATCCTTTGTACGAATTCTTGCTTTTTCACTTAATTTACTATTTTTGTTTTTAACATCAGCATCAAACTTTCTTTCATTAAATTGCACATTCTGAATTTTTTAAAACTCTAGATTTAGAAACCAGTGTCTTTAGCTTGGGTTGGGTTTACAGTTTTATTTTGACCATGGAGAAGCAAAGCAGGCACCTTTGTCTATGGAGAGAGGGACTCCACAGAATCAAAAAGTGAACTTTTAACAGCGGCAGAGAACTCTACCGCAGTATTTTAAGGCAATTCTTCATCAGTTGTCTAAAGCAATGGAAAACTTCCTCAACCACTGCTAACGTATATATTTTAAGGAATTTTAACAGATAATGTTTGATTATAGTTTTATTTTCTCCATTTATTGCCTCTACTCCTTTTTTTTGTTACTTCTGTTTTTACTCTGGGCCAACCTGAAATTGAAATTCTCAATTAATCCTCACCCCTTGAGTGAGAATGCAACACTGTTTGGTACATAGGAATTCTTGAGACAACGCTCAAATAACGAATGTTCCAGTAAAACATTTGGGCATTTTGTAAAGCGGGAACAACACGCCGTTTCTTCTGTAGTGAGAACGCTGTTGTGATTGTGTGGTGTCTTAGTGGGGGTGAGTGGGGAGCCTTTGTGTTGGGTGGCACCGACACTTCACTGCCTTGGGTCAGTAAGCATGCTCCTGGCTCTGCAGGAACTCTGCTTCTCAACACCCTTTTTTAAGACTATGAGGAAGCACTCGGTGAACCTCCGAGCACTTTGAAAAACTGACATTTAGAATAGCTGGCTATGATTTGGCCAAGATCCATTTTCTAATTTTGCCTTTACTTATTGGTCTCTGTTCCCAATTCATCTTCTAAAATGATTTGGTTTTTGTCCCCAAAGAATTTGCTCTTCTATGGTATAGTCTTGCTTGCTTCATGTGTCACTGTCCAAGAGGGAGGAATTCTGGGCTAGATAAAGCAGTGTTATTTTAAGGGCTGAATTTAATGATGTCAGAAGAATTTTCTCAATGTGACTGCTCTGCTGATCCATCTCTTCCTCCCACTTGGCTGTCTGTCTTTTTCTTTATCTGTGAGTTTCTTCCTCAAGTGACAAGGATGATTCACATTCCTTGTATCATATGGCAACAGAAAAAGCTTCTCCACAGTCCTTAACCCGTGAAAAATGCCTCCCCCCACCGCTTATTTAGCTCTAAAACAATCAGGAGGATTTTTATTAATTTCTTCTATCTCTGCCACAGGAGGAGTGGGGGAAGTGGGGAGGAAGAGAAATCATCTCTACCCTAGGGGAGAAATCAATGAATTTTATCCTCTTGGGCATTTTTTTTTCCAAATTGCTGTAAATGCTTGAAKATAGGAATTTGTAATGGAAATACTGCCTCAGCCATAAATATAGATGTTTGTTTTACATAGATGGCTGGAAGCAGATGATCAATATTCTTATTTATTGTGGATTTATTTTCACTACTGCATCTGCTTTTCACTGCTCCTCATTGCTGGGGAAGTGGAACATAAATGCAGTTTTGGAAATATTAATCATGAGGTCAATCTGATGTGCTTCTAATTTATATAGCTGTTTTTGTTCCACAGACCAATATAATCAAAATCAAGATCATTTAGCATCGTGCTGGCCTAAATGTTTGTCATCATTACTAATGATTTCAGTCTTTTTAATACAGGTTGTAAAATATCTCTGTGTTCTAAACTGAATGAGACATGATCATGATTTTTATTAGCCAGTTGATTTATTCAGGTTCAGATTTTAATATTATTTTTATATAAAGCATGATTACACACTGTACTGTAATGTTTAAAGGAAATTATCCTTGGGAAAACTATAGTTTAGCTAAACTACCTTTCCTGTTTGCCTTTGGTTTGGCATTACTAGGAGATTAAGGGCTGTCCGTGTCAAAGAAAGACTTTTTTTTTTGTCAGAACGGCTATTATTATCTAAGAGGAGGTATCAGTACAGTCATCAATCACAGAACTCTCCAAAGGGAATACCTGTATTTTTAGTTTTAGTTTTATACTTATTTCAYGCTTACAATTTTGTATGGAGTGCCATAAATATAAATAGCATGACTAAATAGTGATTAAAAAATAAAATGTAAAGACTAGAATGCTATACAGCGTATATAATGCCTCAGTGGATTCCTCTTCCAGTTCGATACTCCATTGTAACATGGTGTAGGCTACAGTGAAACAAAGGGAAAAATTGTTTTAGACTGCTTTGAATTTACCCTTTAGTGTTGCTGTTTGGTTTGAGAGGTGTGAAGGAGTATATTACTACGATGCAGCATGTCAGTGAATCAATTTACTTTGCATCTTAAATTCTAAGGAAGCAGACACTATGGGTTTGGTGCCAGCCACTAGAAATGGCAGCCCAAGAGCACATTAATCACAGAAAAGTCCCATTAGTTTTTTTCATTTTTCACAGAAATATTGAAGACTGCAGCACCTGGATGCTGTTAGTTTGGAAAAGAGTTTCTTTTTTTTTTTGGTCAAGATTTTTTAAAAACAGATATTTTTATAAGCAAGAAGATGATGTAAAACTCTGTGGCTCACACTCTCTAACTTTGTTTGCAGTCATTTCTGCTTGTGGCATTTTCAAGTTTTCTGATGCTGCTGGAGATGTAATTTCCTAGCATTGCTATTCCAAGTGTGAATTATTTAGTTTGCCTGACTAATCTTGTCTCACAAGCCTCCTAGCACTGTTCCAGGGTTACTTCACAAGCTCTGCAGTGACTTGGCCTGTTTTTACACATTCTGGTTTCACTACTGTTCAGGGTTTTCCAGGCTCTTTGGCCGACATTCATCCCACAAAACTGAAATGCCTGATTTAAAACCACAGATATCCTAAGTTCCCTGTGTAACCAAAAGGAGAAGTGGGGCTATCATCAAAGAATGACTCAGATTTTGGGTGGGTTGAATTACTGTCCAAAGTGCCTCTTTATTTCCATTGAGTATTTAGGTACCTCTGGTGAAATAATCTGAATCTTCATGTGTTGTCATCAATAAATTCTCTTAGCTATCCAGAAGCTGTTACTGATTGTAGTTGTGTCAAAAGTGAAGGAGCCTGCCCATTGTTTCCAAGCTGCCTCTTGCCTAGTATTAGAGAAAAGCTCTTGTCAGTCATCTGAAGCTGAGTTTGGTGTGAAAAAAGTTAAAAAGAGACTGATATAATCATGGGGAATGAGGAGTCTTGGAGAACACATATCCATGGTGCTCTCCAGTTCAGGTGACTAATTCTAGTCAACTTGTAGGATTGTATTTTCACTGCTGTTTTTAGATAAATACTGGCCTCCATCAGCATTGGGCTGGAACAGATTAAAAAGTTGCGTATTAATAACAGAATGAATAGTTTTTACATTACCATTACTGTGGAAGCATTTAATCATTTTAAGCATCCCATCCTCTACAGAAAAGGTTGGAGCATCATGTAAATACGTATATGTAGATCCACAGAGTGACACTTTCAGAGTACAAGCCATCCTTCCCTCCTGTTCTCCCAGTTCCTTTTGGTCTCTTCCCGTTTTCTGACGCCTCACTGCTAATTCTGCTCTCATGGAATATTCCTGCTCCTGAGTGAGGACTCATTGCTGAGATAYGTGGCTGTACCTGCCTCCTTTACAATTTGGATGTCGGCAACTTCCTAGTGTTGTTCTGTTAGGTATTTTGGCAACTCCACACTCAGCTCCCTTCCGCTTGTGAAATCCATGCTTAGGCACTGTCCCCTTGCACAGGGGCATCTGCCACTAACTCAGGGCTGCAGGTTCCCCTGGACTCTCACCATTTGACTTTGCAAAGTCTTTATCAGCACAGCAAAAGTCAGTATTGGTGCTGAATGCTCCTTGGTATTCAGCTGAAGGAGCCTTTCGTTGGACAAGTCTGCATGCAGCATCCGGTCGAGCATGCAGCAGCATCCAGATGTGTTTCAGATGCTTCCCAGTGGTATGTGAGACTGTAAGAAGGTAACTTGTCTTTTTGTAGGTTATGGCTATTTTATGTTTCCACATGAATTCTTTGCATAGAAGATGAGGTTCTGCTTGGATCCACAGATATCCTCCTGGCAATCTGTATTCCATCTCTTTACACTGTCTGCTTCTCTTCTATAGATCTTAGTAACAGAAATGATTAGGAATTTGTGTAGGGGAAGTTTATTTGATGAGAAATGCCTTGGGAAGGTTTTTATGGTTTGTGTTACATTTTGCAATCTGTATCTTTTTAATTTTCTTAGACACAAATTGCACAGTTAAAAAGTGTTTGTCAAAAAGATTGAGAAGTGTCACGGGCTGCATTGTCTGTCTCTGCTTTAGAATTACATCTCTTTAAAAAAAAAAAAAATTGAGGCATTGGGACTGGCTCTTCTCATCTGTTGTTCAAGAAAGTTCACAGTACTAACTGGTAGCAATTCCAGTCATAATACTGTAATCTACCTGTGTTCTTACAATATTTATAGTCTATAGAATTAAAATATCTTCAAAATTTGTTTTCTGTGTCTGTACTAGAACTGTTCTTGTTCTGGTAAAGCAAATGCCTACTCAGCCTAGCTGCCCCAGTCGAACATGATAAAGATACAGTTTACAGACAGGCTTATAAGATTTCATTCAAACATGGTCACTTGAAAGCTATCAAGATCTAAATTTATTCCAAATGCTTTCAATACTTTTCTTTCTATCTTGTAGATTACTACTTGGCAGCCTTTAATTGACTTAAATCCGGGAGACCCTAAAGAATTGGGTATAAGCAAAGCACATATTTCTCACTGTGTACTTGTAGTTTTCTCTCTCAAGAACCAGCTCAGGCCAAATACTTTTATTAGTCTGCTGTTTTAAAAAGTTTTATCTGCAACTGGTAAAGAGAAGTTGAAGCCAACTGCTTTACATTTCTTGTCTTAGAATAATGTCAGCTTCTGATACGGAACAGCTTAGTTCAAGGCCTAAATGTACTTTTACTCAGAATAGATGGTATTTGGGTCCCTCCCCGCCCCGGTCAATGCCTGTGATCAGACCCACATTTCATGTGTGATTTCTCCTGCTAATGGATGAAAATACTATTTCAGAATGTCATGACTGCTCAGGAATGGAAAATTTAACAGCCCGAGGTGGTTTATACCTGATGAAGGGAGTTTGAGGAGCTTCCATGACCTGGGGGTGCCGTTTCTCAGGGGGATCTCCTGCCAACCTTATTTCTGTGGTGCTGTTGCTTTGGCATTAAAAGCGTTCCAAGCGGGTGATTGTCAGACATTCTCTGTTTAACTGTATGCTTCTGCTTCTGGGCCTTTGAAGTAAGTATTCAGAGACAGGGTTTTTTTCATTATATGATTTTTATAAATGTTTGTTAGAAATAAACTAAGTAGCTTCAGGAACCTTGAAGAGCACTCTCTTGGTGGAGGAGATAATACTTTGTATTGATATTTGCAGGTATTTTTATGGAAGTAAAGGTGTCCTTTGTTCAGCGTGCTATTGTCTCCAGCTTCTGTTCTCAGCGTAAGATGGCTGAAATAGGTAGAAATGATTAGCTTTCCTCCTCATCCATACTTATCAGGTTTGACTTTTGACAATAAAAGTAAGCAATATTTTTATGTTTAAATTTCAGATTGATAGGTTTGAAATCACTGTTCCATTTTTATGTGTTGCAATTTTAAATTGCTGTTAGCATTCTAAGTTTGTGACAAGAATAAATTAAGTATGGCATTGATTGTCCAGTTTGCTTTGGAAATAATGTGTTAACTTAGGCTTTGAGAAAATTGCTTCATTTGAATAAAGTGTCAGTACTCAGTGTTTTAAAGAACATTGTTTTTAATCCAGTGTACATATCAAATAGCCATTAAAACATCATATTTAAAATTGTATCTTCATCTTGCTGTATTTGCTTTGGAAGGCATTTCTGAAGGCAAAAGGTATGGAAATAGTAAATAATAAACTAAGGAACACACAACTACTTCTTTTATTGCATAACTGCTATCATATGCAATGAATTTTCAGTGCCGTGAAAGTTGTTACCTAGTGTTTGCAGTTTTTTAGAAAGCCATTTAGAGCAATATTCAGCAAATTCCATCTAGACCCATCTGTCTAGTGTTTCCTTGGAGTTGTCTAGGGCACAGAGGAAATGTTAGGCTCAAACTGGCTGTGATTAGGTTGTCTGAATCTAAGCATTACTGTAAATTATATGAATTACATATTTGAAGGCTTTCTATTGATGTCATGTAACTTACTATTTCAATTGATTTTTAACTCCATCAAAACTGTTTTTTCGCATAAGTCAGTCTTTGCACTTTCATTTTCCCTATAACATGTGCCACTAATTCCATTTTGCTGTTACACAGCCATCATGAAATGTCAAAAGATGTCATGAAATGACATCTTGCAGGCAGGAAAAGCTATTATATCATTCTTAAAAGCTCACTCTGCTATCTTGTGTGATTTTCCAGAGAATGGCCTTCAACTCCTGTTTTGCTATGACACTTTCAGTACTAGTTGTAGGTTTTAATTGCTTTCATGGGTGACTAGACTTGCCTGACTAGCCCCATGCTAAATGCAATTGCAGCCAGGATTTCTCAAGCATTACAGTTCTGAATGGGGACAAACTTACTAGAGCTGTGTCTCTACGTGCACAAAATACCCTATCTGAGTACACACTTTCACATATTTGTCTTTTGCTGGTACATTCCTGAAGCTGATAGTTTTTTCTTCCTTTTTTACTCATATGGGGAATGCATAGATGAGTGAAGAAAAGTCGGTGAAGCAACACAGTGAAGCAACAGAGGCATTTGCTTACAGAGGTGTACTCACTGGCCTGAGGAATCTTTTCTCTAGTAGAATTAAAGCTATTCTCTTGAAAGAATGGAAAAGTAATGGGTGTTTGACCCAAAATCTTGGGTGTCACAGGATATTCACTATTCTCTAAAAATTCTCATGGCAGTGAGATTGCCAGCAGCATAAATGCCCCAAAGCCCTTGCTCGGTGTCACCAGGCTTGATTTCCTGCAGCTCCTCTTGTCAAGCTGTAAGCGTAGTGCTGGAGCGACAGGTACAGTGATGCAAGCCCAGCCATGTGAATTAGCTTCACTGAAATACCCATTCTGATTTGTCAGCTGATTGCATGTCTGGGCATATATCTAGGCATATTGAAAACTATACAGATGTAAAAGGTTTGTTGGGTCATAATACATTCTTACTGCAGGATTGGTATCCACAGTAAAATGCACTAATTTTTTTTCAATCTAATTGTAAATTTTCCTTATGATGATTCTTGCATAATTTTCACATTTTACTAGATTGTTTGTATGTTGTAATTTTTAAGTTCTTCTTGGTGTTCTAAACCTATTTCAGTAATACATTAAGTAATAATAAAAAGCAGGCAAAAGAAATATTTCCCAGTTTTAATTTCTTTCCCTTCTTTATTTATTTTTTTTCAAGATAACACTCTGCATCAAATTAAGCAGCTTGGATATTAGCAGTCTATTCTTATTGCCTGTTCTAGCAATGCAGTGAACTCGAAAACCATTTATATGTTTGGAATGCTAATTTCTTCAGTTTCGTAATTGTTTGCTGTTGTATTCTAAATTGCTTTTGTTTTGGCAGTGGCTTTTTGGTAATGAGATGACTCCATATTAATTTTGTATTTGAGATGCAGAAATATTAAACTAGAGATGGGCAATTTATATGAATTTTTCACAAGCAATGTGAAATGGCCCAGGCCTGCTTTCAATTTCAATTTATTGACTATAGTGTAGGCCAATTCTGAAGGCTTTTCAAACCTCTTTCTAAAACTGAAATTCTTGGATTATAGAATTAGAARAGGAGTATTGTGCTCTATGGCATAGCCTGTAGAAATTCAGTGGAGGAATTCTTTGAACAAGAATGTGTCTTTTCTCCATCCTGGCTTTATTCAGGGACCATATTGTCTGATTTAGAAATGGCTCTGAAAATGGGAAGCTAAAAAACATAGAGCAAATCAGACTCATGATACATAATGTGGTCGTTATAGACTCTCTTATGTTATCATGTTATTCATATATTTGTGCAAAAATCTGTGGGCATTATGGATTGAATTAAAGTCAGGATGGTAGCTGTAACCTTAGATTTCCTTTTTGCTCTTTGCTTTCTTCTGAGAGGAAAACATTTATTGTAGTTCTTTATATTTTGATGTAAGCCTTGAAAATATCTTCAATTTAAACTATTGTAAAAACAGACCTTACCTCATCAGAACAAGCAAATTAGAGGAGGAGAAAATAAAGAGAAGTAAAAAAGCTTAAAAATCTGAGATGTACCCTTTTGTGTTGAAAATAGCAAATTTCCAGAAATGTTCTTTTTATATAAGAATTTGGTGCAGTYGGGTCACGTTTAAGCTGATATGCCCATTTATGCTAACAGTGAAGTATAATTTGGAGAAGGTTATTTTACTGACCATAACATGATGTGAATTATTATGGATTTGCCTTAGTGCTGATTTGCACCATTGGAGATAGCAAGTGCATTTACTTGTAGTAGTTTTGGTGAAGTATAATTTTTCTGGAGGTGTTTTACAAAGATGAAAGAAAATTTATATTTAAACATTACACCAAACATTTTCTTCTTTCCAATTGAAAGGTGCGAGTGAGAGCCATTTTGATGAATGGCTAAAATATTTGAGAAAAATTTTTTGTAAAAAGTCCATAAAGAATTTTTTAAACAAAATGCTCTTTCAGGTATCTTTTACTTGCTTCCAAAATGTCCTATTTGCAGTGTCTTCTGAAATTTTATTATTTGGCTATTGCTAGAAACTTGATAAAACTTCAGTTGAATACATGATCCTGGAATGTTGCATCTTTGCCATAGAATTTTATTTGTTAATTTTAAATTTTATTTATTTTTTATTTATTTTTTATTTATTTTTTTACATGTGGATAATTTACAGTTCTCCACAACATTCCAAGCTGGAATGGATTATTTTGAAAATCAAAGGCTCTTTCACACCAAATCTCTTTCAGCAGATAATTGTGGCCCAGTAGCTACTTCCTACACACTTTCTGGTACAAAAATAAGTATTTAATATTAAATAGTTACCAAATGAGCTTTTAAAATAAGAAACTGGCTTACAGTTATGTGCATGCCTTGGATGGTAGGCTGAAAAATACAAGGCAGTTTCATAGTATCGGCTTTCTCTTCCAGTCTCTTCTCTCTTTTTTTTTACATTTCRTCTTTTCACTTTCCCTCCATGTGGATGACTTGATTATAAATGCCTCTCAGAAACCTTTAAGTAGAAGATGCTCAAAATGCTTTTTGCAGAGTAACTCTTTGCTTTTCAACTAAGAAACAGAAACAGAAAACTTTCTTGCCTTCTTTTAATGGGAAAAATACTTTTGGTTAGAAAGAACTATTTTAATCCTCTTGGGAAATTTATCTAAAAAAACACTCCCCGCATTTTTTGCAAAAATAATGGAAAATTTTTGGAGCCATCCTTTCTCCTGCTCAGCTACCAATGGGCATTTCAGAAAATAAGTGCTAGGCAGGTAAATCAATCTGGCCAAAACAAAGGCAGGATGACCCAGCTATGTGTTTATTTGGTTTGGGTTTTGAYTGCAGTGTTCCTCTCCTCTTCCATACAACAGGCACCCAGATCTGTATGTCAGACACCAGATTGATAGCTGGTAGTACATCATAATTGCGACAAAATTGTTACCGAAAGCAAGGTTTCCAACTTCTGTCCCTGTTCACGACTTTATTGGTTGGGCAGTTATGACTGCTGCTTTTCAAGCTTCTGGGCGAACCTGAAATGCTGCTAAGACGGTATCAGCGTAGCAGTTTTTTCCCCTTTCCAAACTGTGTGACGAGCAGCAGACATTCAGCGTTCACGCTCGGCACCAATGGGCCTGACGGTGTCAAAGGCCTGCCCTTGCTTCCTCGTGCCTCTGCAGAAAGTGGTGGTAGGGGGAGTTCAAAGGTAAACCTTGATGTCTTTTTGTCAAGGCGGTGTGTCTGTGATGAAGACCATGACTTACACTCTTTCTTAACAGAAATTCATGTCATTCAGTCTTCCAGACAGATGACTGAATGTGTCTCCCTGCGTACTTGCTGCTAGGTGTTTTTCTGAAAGTCAAAGTACCCTTTGTGTCCGTTAGGATGCTCACTTCGCAGTAAAGACAAAAGCTGTAATTCATGAGTCTGTCTTACAAATGAAGTTACTATTATTTCAACTCTTTTTTTTTTTTCTTAACCAACTAACTCAAAGATGAACAAATATTATGCTAATGGAAAAGTGTTAAGGAAAGACAACTAGTAAATGCGGAGGGGAAATTGTATATTGTCACCATGGCCATTCAGTGAAGTTCATCTTCAGCCCTGAAATGAAACTGCCGGGGTGAAAACAGTATGATTGCTGCCTATTTGTTCTGTAACGAATCTGATGCTCCGGTCAAATAGAAGGTTGGTCGACTACGATAAAAGAAAGGCAATAAATGCTGTATGCGAGAAATTAAATTTGGGGTCCTATATGAGAGAATAATACTGCCTCTTACAAAGTTGTCACATTTTAAAATATTATTTATGGGTGATGCTTGAAGACTGTTATGTGCATAATGTTATGTGAGGTGTTCTATCAGAGAAGTTGTGGACTTGTGCTCTTGGCAAGGTCTTTGCCCATCTCTGCTCCTGACCAGTGTCAGTCAGCTGCAGCCAATCTAAGGGGTCCATAAATCTGCAGCAGATATTAAAAGGTTCCTAGTGCTTTAACAAAATTATTTATTCTTGTTGTAAGTAGATAAACTGATTATATATAAACAGAAACCATAATGTCAGTATTGTGAAAAATCAGTTGTAGTTTCTTTCTGATAAAAGCAAATTTTATTACTTTAATTTTGTTTCAGTCAGGATTTATGCTGCATTTTTTGAGAGCAACATTTACTGKTTTTTTTTATTAGAAAAGCTTTGGGCATGATTTATGAATTTTCAGAGCCCCCAGATCCTGGTGATTTAGCTGAAACTGGTACCAAAGGTACCAAGTTATCTGAAGTATCTGCTCATGATTTGTTAGAACTGATATATGAAATCACTTTGGTGTATTTGAGCACTTACCTGGCCTGGCAGATGAATAAATCTCTGTTAGTATTTAAACACCGCGGGGCAAGCACTCCGGAGATTGGTCTTGAATGTGGTTGAAATATCAGCCATATTTTGCTGGTAAAAGAGAGACAGTCCTCTAGAAGCTCCCTCTGCATACCCTGTGTGCGCTAAAGTATGCCTTTTGAAGGGAGAATGGGGTGATGTGGAGAGATTTGACAACCCAGGAGGGTGCAGAGGGTAGTGTGACATGCATCAAGGCTGCTCTTCTCTGTAGGCCATCGGCTTTCAGCGCAAGGAAATCAGATTCAAGCCTCTAGAGTATATTTTATACCAAGCTTGGGACTGACTACAAAGTACAGCATTTTCCCTCATCAATGTAATCAAAGTTTTCTAATAGAAAAAGTCAATAGATTCTAGATTTGCTTGTCCAAATTCTATCTAAGATCTGTCCCAAGAAATTAATATATTCTGATTAAAAGTTCAACATATTCAGAGGCAATCAAAGCTAAAGAGAGCACATTCAGAAAACTACCTACTTGAACTAATCCCTGAAGTGCATTTTATCAAGAAATAGACTTCCCTGTCACAGGGCAGATACAGATTGTTCAGAAATTGATTTTTTTTGTTGTCGTTCTTTGATTTTTTTTGTAGAAGGGTCTGATTTTATTCCAAGTTACTAGTATATCACTACTCTTTGTTTTTCAGTCTGCGCAAGGTGGTGGTCATCGAACACTGCTCTATGGACACGCGATCCTGTTGCGGCATTCCTACAGCGGCATGGTATGTAGCAGRAACTGACAGCAGCAACAGTTTCTACCTTTAGTGTATGAAAACTACTTGAGATCAACCAGACTATTGCCATTTACTAATATCCAGAGAATTATTCACAGCAGAGAGGCATTCCACCCTCTCAGCTCGCTGAAATCTTTGTGAAGGGCAGATGCCTAGAAATAGAAAATTGAGCTGGTCATTTCTGGATAGGTGCTGAAACTTAACTCTGGCTCAGTACCGATGAGAAGTAATTAATATCTGTTCTCTGTGAGTCTGTGTTGAGTTGGTGATTTCTCATTTATTTTCCCTTGGCTATTGCATATTGGATAAGCTGTGACTGAATCCACAGCTGGCATCTGGCTGGCAACCTGAACATATGTTGGAGGCTGACTGGAAAAGGAGATTCCTCCTTGTGCACGTTCTGGACAGCAGCCTTACTCTTTTCAATCCCCTGATGAATTATATGCTGCTCAACTATAGAGTAAGAACTGCTCAACAACAAGTAAAGATTCAAGGAGCTGAACTTCACTACAGCCAATTCCCTTATGTCCACTCTTGCTATCCTCATCTCAGTAGAAAGGTAATGTGGATAGAGATGGAGAGCTTATTTTAGAATGTCTCTCTTGGTCAAGAGAGCACTGTTGAGCAGTGCACCTTGAGCACCGTTCAGTTTTGTGGGCATTAATGTTCTTGATAGTAACTAATGGGGATAATTTAAGAATCACTGTTAATCTTATATTAGCAGATTGATGGCTTTTTATATTCCAGCTGGTTATCAGACAGGAGCAGAACTAGTGATAGATGCTTTTTTTTTCTTTTGGTAGTATCTATGTTGCCTCTCTACATCTCGGTCTTCGATGGACAAGCTGGCATTTGATGTAGGATTGCAAGAGGATACAACAGGTAAATGCCGGTTTAAAGACTATATAAGGAAGAATATAATTTTGAAAATCAGAATAGAGGGCTATAAGTTCCTTTAAAAATAAAAGCTATTTTTAAGGGCTGAAGAATCAAAAGTTAATATTTCTGTGGCGATATTATTTGGCTATGTTTTACATATTCATTATCTTATGTTTACTTTTTCTTATAGATTCTGTAGATTTTTTTCAATGAAATATTAAAATTTGTATTGATATGTAAGTATAAATATATGATATTGAATATAGGTAATAGACTATTTCCAAGTTATCAAGTTATCATTGCTGTAGAAGGCTTCTGCAGAGAATTTTTTAAAATATAAATTATTTTAAATATAGGTTCTATTCATGTTTTAGTACTGCTGGTGATTTGAATATAGCGTATTTTTAACTGGCTTCTTACAATGCCATCAGTCTGGTGGAACTGTTTAATTGGAAATAATAAGTTTGTAAGTTTGTTAGCGGTTTTTTTTTGGTTTGTTTGTTTTTTAAACCTTGTTCTAGCTAGGTGTAAAAACAATAATAATAGCAACAATTGAGCAGTTCCAAGATCAAAATTTTTCTTCTGAAAAGCATGCTTCTCCTGCAAGAAGTATATCTGGAATCAGAAGGTTTATCATGGGAACAGAAGTTGTGAATTTAATGCTTATAAATATTCTAAGGAATTAGGGACACTAACTGTCAGTAAAAGTGGAAGAACATAATGGAATTTAAACATAGGCTATCATTAAAATATTATTTTAAGCATTATTTTAGATACTTTTTTTCAATTGTCCTTAGTGATGGGTTTCTCCACACCTTTGTCCTAGTTCTCTGTGGAATGTTTTCTATTCCCAGAGCCTGGAGGGATGTTGACAGGGAAGTTCTTTAGCAGGAACAGCCTGGACCCGGTTTCTTAAAGATCATGGAGATCCTCTTCCTTGCTCAGCTCTGGATTGCAGTACAGAAGAGGTGTTTTTATCTTCTGCATGAGTGTGTTGTTTCTAGCCAAGTTTCTTATGAGACATTCCAGTAATGATATTAATTATGAAAAACATATGCACGCTTGGTTTACCCAAGTGAAAACTGGGCCAAAACTTTAGGACTGAGATAAACGTGAAAGGAATGGCAGTGATCTCAAGCATTCTCTTTCTAATTTCTTTCTCTGTTGTTAATCCATAATGGTATAGGTGAGGCGTGCTGGTGGACCATCCATCCAGCTTCCAAGCAACGATCAGAAGGAGAAAAAGTGCGTGTTGGAGATGATCTTATTTTAGTCAGTGTCTCTTCGGAAAGATACTTGGTAAGTTTTGTAAGAATACCTGTACAGTGCCTCTTCTACAGAAAAACAGTTAATGTTATACAAAATCTGGTTTACATTCCTACCTCCACAAAAGTATAGATTCAGCTGGTGTTTAAACTGGTGCTTGATGCTGTTTTGCAAACTAAAATGCTTTAGGTCTGGAAAGTGTGACACAGATATGTGACTGAGCTAGTTTGCATTCATGGCAATAATAGAAYAGAAGATGAAAAATTACTAAACAAGAGAAGAAGAAGAAAATATAGAAAAGAAGAATCTGTCCAAGTTGAGATGCTTAAAGTCACTGTCAGTGTTCTAAGGTTAACAGCACTCTTGTTTATGAGTTCAAACTACATACCGAAGATTTGGAATGTTCATCTTACAAACATAGCATTTTATAAGCTTTAGAAGGCCCATTTTTTAAATATGGTGTATGGTATAATATACACTACTACTGAAATGTCATAATATGAAATAATTAAAATATGATTTTATTTTTAAATTTACTGCGGTAGCTGTTTTTTTACCACGGGTTTAAATAACTTTTTTTTTTTCCCCTCAATGACATATCTCCCATTTATGTTGATGACACTGTTCAACACTTTAAGAAGAAATGGKTTTTTTTTGTATTCTTGCTTTTGCAATCACCTAAACTATCTTGGAAAAAAAATGATGAAAATACAAAGAAAAGCAGTCTGCTGGAAGCTTCTGTAAAAATCAGCCTCAATGATTTGGCAAATGTAGCTATAACTACAACCACAGTCTTTTAAGGAGAAGTGCTTTTAGCTTTAGTCAAAAAGCCTGTCTGAGTTCTGCCTATAATATTAAAGTTTATTCGATATTGTTTACTTGAAATTTTCCTTATGTTATGAAATGTTATTTCAGAAACAATTTTTACAGTATTTAGAAAAAGAAATGAAGAATTAAATAAAATCACTTAAAAATCATGATTTATCTTTTTAATAGAATTGAAAATGTTCTCACTTCTTTTCAAAACAAATAAAAAAGTAGCTCACTGAATGAGTTATGGCATTCCTAATTAAAAGTTACTACATTGTAATAATTATATTCTCATTTTTCCAAGTAGACATTCTTAACATTTTAAAATGATTTTTAATAAGTACTATTAGAGAATTTTAATTAAGCTTACTGAAAAAGCAACCTTTTTGAGACAAAATTAATGAAGAAGTTATTAATGAAAAAATTTTATTTAAAGACAAATGAATTTTGCTCCAAACTCTCTCTCTGTATGTCTAAACTGTCACCCTTTGCCGGTCTAGTTAGTAAATCAGGGCTATTCTATATTGAGTAGAATTTGTACCTCAACTGTTGATTCTTCTGTCATATGTACTTGTTTGCTGTCATATGTACATTTATGCACCAAGACACATGATGCAGACTGCAGATMGTGATTTTATTCAACACATTAAATTTGCACAGCTCCCATGGTGTTAATGCGTATACTGTCTTCTTTGCAAAATATCAATATACACAAAATAGATTATATTTTCACTGCAGAGAAAAGCAACTCAGATGTATCTTTTGATGTTTTAATCTCTGTATTTTAGTCATGAAATGGTTAAGAGTTAAATTTTCATGAATGCTTATTAAATTTATTTCAGTTATTCAGATCTGGTTTGATGGTAAGGCCTGAACAAATTAAACAAGCGCTCACCCCTGCATTTTTATAAATGGGTATGATTCCAGTCTAAATTAAGAGTTGATGAACTACATGGCTTCACAATCATAAGAATATTTGTATTTCTACTACCTACTCCAGATTTATATTAGCACTGTAAATAAAGCAATGATATTTGACCATATTACATGAAAATTCAAAGGGCCAGTTACCAATGGGTGAATATTTTTCGTAAAAGCTGTCTCTCCATTTCTAAACTCCGAGTCTTGTTCCTTTAGGGTATGTACAAAATACCTTCAAAAGCTGTATTTTAAATCTAACGTTCCCAACTGTGAAGACTGTGAGCTCGGAGATACCAACTTAACGGCACACCGCGGTTTCTCCCAAAGCCACCCCCAGCTAGTGCGGTACTATTACACAAGTGAACATTGCTCTTCCCTTCACATAACTTCTTGTACGTGTTTCTGTTTCCCAGGAGCCAACAGCCTTTTCACTTCTCCCCTTGGTAACATGCCACTCTGATTGTTTAACGTAATTAAGTTTAGCTGAGACCAGAATTGTTCCTTATCTGACCATAGTTTGTAGCCTGATGCTTCCACACAGACCTGAAGAGCAGCTTGTGTGCCTCAAACATTTCCCCCCCCCTTTTTTACCCCCAGCTATATCAGATGCTCCAGTGCTGTTTCCTACAAACCTTCCTTCACCAACATTAATGGAACCGCTAAGAGTCAATAATTTAGTATTCTGGATTCTTTTTGCACTATCTAGTTCAGAAAAAATCACCCATCCCTATACAGCCACACTTATCCTTCCCAAAACTGTATAATAAAACAAGGTATTGTAAAAGTGTATACATTTTTCCTTGGCAAAAACATACACACCAAGTTTTTATTTTCTACAGTGTCCAGTAGAAATGCCATAATAATGTATGAAAGCAAAAGAACAGATTCTTAGAATAACAGTCTTTTCATTTAGAGTACATCTTATACATCTTTAGCTCCTATTTTCTACTGCACTTAAAAAAGTAATGTAGCAACTGATACCTTTTACAGTAGTTTGGACTGTGGAGAGGTAAAGTTATTTGTATGAATCCACTTTGACAGTGAGACCAAGTGGATTATTAAATCYAGTCAAGGAACTTGTGGTTTTTGAGAGACTGAGTCTATCTTTTTGCCCTGAACAGCCTTTTTTTTTTGATTCCATTGAACAAGTGCTAAACTGATAGGAAGATTAGTGGGAAAATAAGAAAATAAAAATCTAGAGATRTGGATTTTGGCTGTTTGTTGGCTCTGGGCAGTAGTGTCCCTGGGCAAGTCTTTCAGTTGCTCTGACTCTCATTATCCCTACCTATACAATGGGATTTTAGATGCTTATTTTCCTCTATAGCATTTCTGAGGAAAAACACTTATATAAGAGCTTGTGGCATTATATAATGTATGAGTTGCACTGCTGCCAGATCCTTCAGAGAGGAAACTTGGCTCTGCTGAACCCTATTAGCATAGAGCAAGAAGATGTTCTGCTATAAATATTGCTGCTGTTTAAGTTCAGCCCAGAGTTGCTCTGTTTCCTTTCTTGAGGCAATGCAGGCCTGGGAACAGATGTAATTTATCCAGTATGTTTTCCCCCTCTTGTACATTTTTAGAATGTGCTGCTGCACTGAGGTATGCCTAATATATATTGTTAACTACATCCCATGGTAGCTTTCAAAGTTGTCAATTTTAAATAGTTTAGAAATTTAATTAATTCTGATTTCTTTCAAATTCATAAAGCCTCTGGATAACAATAGTTCTTAGTCTTTTAAACATCAGTCAAGAGAAATTCCGTATACATGAAAATGAAATGCAAAAGGAATGATCAAGATAAAAATTAAAATTAGTAGCAATGAGCTCAATGATATTTAGGTTGAGAAGTTAGGAAAGAAAAAAAAATCATTTTTAAACTTTAAATCTACACTGCAGAGATTTCAGTATAATGCAACAATTTCTGTACTGTGAGAGATATATATAGTAACTATCCTGCCTGTAATGCTGATCGGTAGCTGCATTATGCAAAGCTGTGAACAAGCCTTGCGGTCTGCCTCTCTTTTACTTAAGGTGACAATTTTTTTTTTTTTAAATATAGGAAACTAATACTCTTATTTCCTTTGAAATGAAAGCTTTTTTGTGAAGATTTTTATCACGGTTAACTGATGACAGAATTCAATTTCAAAATAATATTCTCTAAATTAGAARAAACTATTTGAAAGGTGCAGCTTATATTTGTTGTCTATCTTGGACAGGTGGACAGCTGTTCATGAAAACGGGAAAGATGTTCCCTCCTGATCCTCTTGCAACAATACACTGCTTATTTTCCATTCTCAGGTTTAGTTTGCTTTTATTTTTTTATCAGAGACTTGGGACAGCTCCTTCTCACAAATAAGGATCTGTAGCTTGTTTTGGCGCAATGGGACTCAGGGGACAGAACAGTGGGCTTTTTCCCCTCTTATGTTTTAATTGTAGGAGTATGAAAGTCAGTAGTTGGGCTTTGCATTGTTCTGTGTGACTTCACACATTATTCACTTATTCACTGTATCACACACATTCACTTATTTTTAGTTAAAAAAATAGAAAAAAATCATTTGAACCTGCATAAACAAACCTGAAATTAGTGGGGCAAAGGCAGCGTTGAGCTGCTCTTTACTCTGATGGTAATGCAGTTCCCACAGAGTCTTTATACAATTGAAATGTTATTGTGGAAGCTGGTAGATCTTCCTGATAATTGAGGTTGTCAAGCTGCTCTGCCTTATAAGACTCTACTTCCACGTGCTTATAATGTCAAAAATTACTTAATAGAAATAATAGCATCTATTTCCTTTTTTTCTTTTTTGTATCAGTCTGAGATTTTTTTAGTTCATCTAGAAGAGGTCAGCTGACTTTGAGCATGAACACTGTGAACAAAGAGTTCCCCTCATTAAAAAAAATTCACCTCACTTTCTTGGAAATGTTGAGCATTCCTCACTTTACAACAAGTACATGAAACTAGAAGGGGTGGTTGTCATATCACAGGTGTACTTTATTTAAGGAAAAAACCCTCTTGCCTAAATTTAGCAGAGAACATGTCCCTGAAACATTGCAGTTGGAACGTGACCGGGAAGGATTTCTTGATTTTATTTTAGCAGTTAAAAATCTGATGACTTTGCCCATTCTGTGCATGCCAGACCTCTTGCCGCTCCTGTGTGCTAATGAACTGTTTAAACTTCCCCCACAGTGAATAATTAAATATCCCCAAGCCTGGTGAAAGCAGATATGCCTTGTAACGGGTGGCTCAAGGCGGGGAGAAAGTATTGACAACTGAGAACTCAGTGTTTTATGTGCTGTCAGTGATCTGCTCGCACTTAAGACATGTGGAGGAGGAAGCTTTTAGAAAGTAGAAGGAACAAAAGGCCGGTGATGGAGAAGGGACAGGAATAGACTGTAAGAAAGACTGAGCCTGGGCCTGAAGTGGGAAGGAGGGAAACTGAGTGGGACTTGACTGCCTGGCTGAAGAGCTTGGCAGCTGGAGGGAGGCAAGCAGTAGTCATCTGCTACATGAAGCTGGTGACAAGGGAGGAATGGGCACCTGCTGGTTAAGACTGAATTAGAAATTTGGGGAAGAAAACCCATACTGTTTTGGCGAGGACGACTGAAAGAGGAACCGGTGGAGTGGGACTAGGGATGAAAGGAGAGAAGAGGGATCTACAAAGGAGCTGGGGTGAAGGGGGAAAACTGAACTGCCGGACAAWGATTCAGAGAGGGGAAAGTCTGGCCAAGAAATGCAAAAATAATTATGAGGGGCAGGATTTGTGCTAAGTTTCTGGAAAGATGTTGAATGCTGGATGACACGGGAAGAAAGAAGCTGAGCAAGAAAAAAGACAAAATGCTAAGCCTCAGCTTTGTAGGTCTGAGGAAAAATCTTTGAAGGAGAAAGAAATGTTAATTTTAGGTGATAAGGTAGCGTAACTGGGTTGAGAAGCTGGGTTGGTTAGGCAAGAGATATGGGACTGGGATAAAGAACAGGAACAACTGGGATAGGTAGCTGCTGTCAGCAACTATCTAGGAAACCCGCTGTATAAAAGCATCGGAGTCACCCGTGCTAGTGCTGACAGTCTACTCTGCTATTGATTTTCTGTTAGTTTAAATCCCAGATGTCTAATAAGTGGTTTTAAAAGTTTCTTCTGCATGTATTTCAGGTGGGTGTCAGTGCTGTATGTGCCACATACTGTTACCATTTTTTTAATTTGCTTTTTAAAAATGTGAGAAAATTACATACAAAATATACCGTAATAAAATATTTTTATTAAAATTGCAAAATCACAAACATTAGAAAATGCAAGAATTATGGCACCAAATATATTTAATGACATCTCTTAAATATGCAGTCACGCTAGTTTTTTATAGGTCGCTGTCTCAGTGCTAATGATAGAATTTCAAAGAATGTGTCAGGGTTGAGTAGTAGGGAGGCTGTGGAACAGAGCAACTTTGAAGATGAAATTTCAAGCTTCAGATTTCAAGGGCAGATTTCAAAGACTTTCAAGGGAATTGTAGGTGGAGAATGGGCATTGTAATGATTAAATAGTTAGCTTTTTTTCCTGGAGAATTAGATTCTGTACCAGACTCTGCTGTGGAATTTTCTGAGCAGATCCTCTTTTACACCAGACTTGCCTTCTGGTGGTCACTACCTCTGCCTTCCTTATCAGCTGGGTACCCGAGTCATGGCTCCAAGGACTTCTCCTTCTGCTAGAGCTTATGAGGTCCCAGAGTGGCTGAGCTTTGATGCCAGCCCGTGAAGATAATGGGAGCTGTGCCTTGAACATTAAAACTGTATATAATGCAGCCTGCATTACAGCAGGGGAAAAAACAGATCATTGTCACTTCAACTCGGGCATTTTAGATTAATGAAAACTTTTCAGGGTAAACTATGTGCCTCAGCTCTGCACTGGAAAATGGGGCTAATGCTACTCCTTTTGGGGGTTTGAGACAGTAAAGTCATTAATATTTGTTGTATTTTGTGAAACACTGTGATTGATGATAGCAAAAGAAAAGCCTGTGAGGAAATTAATAATTCTCTTCAGAGCTTTGAAGGATTGACACTATTGAATAAAGCATGAGGCTGCAAACTGAAGAATAAGGAGAAAACAGCGCTGAGCAGCTGTTCATGAAGTGAGCCCCTTTATCCTGTATATACCATGAGGCAGCACTTGTGGAAAAGTCCTACAGTATCGTGCCATTAGGAACTGTAATATGATGCATGCGCCAGAGGCCCTTCCATTTTCATAGGCTACTTGCAGTTTGATATTTCCTAACTTTTGACGTTTGCTTCTGCAAACTTAGTAATCTTTTGTTAATAAAAGCTCTTGTATATCATAATAAATGCTAATAATTTGGAAGCATAGGAGCTGATGTACTTCAGGCTTTCAATGACGACAGCTCAGGAGGAGAGCTAAAGGGGGGGAGGCAGGCTCCCCCCGTCGATTCACCATCGGGTTCGCATGCTTCCTGCCACACATCTAGCATTTTCTGCTGTCCGCAGCACGAGAGTAGATTAGATGAATATTGGTGGCTGATTTTTAATGGCAATTTCTGTGACCCTGTGGGCTTTGGCTGTGACTCTCCCTTTGCTGATGTTACCCCTGTGCTGAGTTGAGGGACTGAAAAAGGTCAGTGTATTACTCCCAACTCTCTTTCTGTATCAGTGGAAAAACTTTTTGCTTGCAGATTTGTTGGCTGTCTGTTTAAACCACTTTAGATGAATTCAAAGAAGCCAGGATTTTATAGAGCTTTAAACCCAAATAAAACTTCTTGGGCTTTGCCTACTTTGGATCAAAACTTAGATTACCATTTTTTTCCCTGCAATGTAAGTTTGCCCATATTTATTCAGACTTTTTCAAAATATTCATACACTTTTCTGTAAGTATAAATGTCTTGCCACTTTTAGACGTACACACAAAAAATAGTGATATAAAAACTTTACAGACATGCAATTTTGATACTTTTAGTTCTTTCCAATATTTATCTTCCTTGGAGTAAATATTTTCATTTATTTTGACAGCATCAGTATAATGATCAGTGTCACTTACTGAATGTTTTTTCACTGATTTCAGTAACACATTTTAATAGAAATGATACCTAGTAAGCATGGAGTGATTTTGTTTGTGCGGCTGCTGTAGCCGCTTGGGTTGGCCCCCCAAGAGCCCTTTCTCTCCTTCAGTGCAGCATATGCACTTTAACCTTCATATGTAGTTCTCAGATTCTACAGAAAGGAAGCTTTTCTTAAATTTATTATTGTTTTTCTTTTGTTGTTCTTGCTATCTGGAAGAGACTGAGAAATAAAGTCAGGGACATCATAATGTAAAGTGCAGATAGAAATAGATAGTGCTAGATGCGGTATCAGTATTGACACAGCTTAGCCATGAGGAAGCCTGAAGCAGGCATTTTGTTTTCTCTATGTTTTTTCTTTGCACACCTGCACGTTTCACAGAACAGAAACACTAGGTGCTGTTCAGTATATTTCTTTCAGTATATTCTTCTGGGGAAAAGAATGTATGAATTGAAATTTCATTGCCTCTTTCGAAAAAGCAGCCTGCATCTTTTCCCTGCAGTATCTGTGCATGCCATTAGTGCAGACTTACYGAGTACTGAATTTAGAATACATCATCTAGTTATTGTAAATGTAACTGTGCTACTGCAAGCGCTGTGGAAGACTTCTTATGGAAATTACCTTCTGATTCCTAAGCTCTTCAGTGAGCTTGAATACACTGTGTTCTTCAGTGAAGACCAAGGAACAGTTAATTTTTTTTTTTTTTTTTTTTTCAGAGCAGTATAGAGTTTATTAAATGAAGGTAGGTTCAGTTGGAAAATGTAATGTTAGGGGAAATTTCAGTCTTGGAGTTTATCCTTGAGAAGCTGCATCTAGACTGTAGTGTTTGCCTGTATTCATAAGATGCCATACTTTATTTTGAAAAGTGATTAGAAAGCTATGGCAGATTAAAAGCTGTTTTAGGAGTTTATCCTTATATTAGTAGAGGAGGCACATCTAGCAATGCATGTGCTTAAGATAGTACTTTTTCAGCTTAAGTAGTTTAGTATTTTCCATGCCTCAGCCAGAATTTCAGTAATATCAGGTCAACTGTATCCAGAACAGAGTTAGGAAGAAAGGCGCTTTTGACATTATTGAAAATATTCTTAGAATGTTTTGGGTGAGCCTGGACACCAGTGTGCAGAAAAGATAATATTTGGGTGAGACAAGAGGCTGAAGAACCTGCCTGTAAGTGTGACAGAAGATCCACGCCGGGGCAAGAATAGAGTGCAGGACTCCCAAACCCAACATATTTCTGCTTTGCAAGTGTTGTCACTGCAAAGCTGAAAGATGTGCTACACTTTACTGGGAGGTCCATGTAGAAGATAGCAACCTGCTACTTCTGCCGGGTACTCTGTTACATGCACAGCAAAGATCTGTGTAGTAGTTGCAGAGGCTCTCAGAACCAGTGTTCATGTCCATATCATGGACTTTGCATTATGGAATTTTGGTTTCATTTTGTTTCATTTTGATAATTTTATTCTGCTGAAAGTACAAAACCAAGCAGATAAGCACCAAAAAATTACAGGCAGAGTGCAAATTGCTTTAAAACAGCATTAAGACTGCAAAATCAAGCACTGAAAAGTTATGAAATCCGAGGATTAAAATTGGCAACTATAATCTGGTTTTCTTCTGTACATGTGGTGTGCTTCTGTGATTATTCATTGACATGCTACTTCCTCTGCAGAGTCATTTTGTTGTTTGCTATGGATGGTGTTCGAGAGTTGAATTTAGGACTGCATAGTTTATGGGACTGTAGCTGTCAGGACCCTTGCCTTCATTTGTAAATTGAATGATGCAGCAGTCTAGGGAAGTGAAGGAAAGGAGATAATTGCAAAAATATACTCTATACTTCTGTTCTGTGGTGGTCATGTGTGATACTGAGTAATTAATTTAAACCACACTTTTTAAAGATACGATCTGTTGACTTGACTTGAGACATCTGGGTTATAATCAGAGCTGCAACTGGAGTCAAAAGAAGTGAGAGAAATAATAGATGTTCTGAAAAGGGAAGTCAGCAATGTGTTTTTGTTCAGCCTTCTACTTATAAAATGGAACAGTAATTCAGTTGATATCACTGTGTGTTCTGAAGATAAGTTCATTAGCATGTATAAAGCACACAGATGCAAGAACTGCTCAGTTGATGGCAGCTCTAAATGACAGGGTTGTTATCCTTTTCTTCCTTTACCCATYCCGAATTACACGTTCTTCACAAGAAGTAATGGTCCTCCTTGGTTGTGCTGTTCAAGTCGCTAATTTTCCCTAACTGGAATCTGTGCAATGATCTTGGTTAGAGAAAACTGAACTATAAAAGTGAGGCCAAGAAGGCAGGAATGGSATTGGAGGTATGCTGGGGATTGTAATCTCTCAGCCTGGTCTACCATTGGTGACTAGTTTATATAATTGCACTAAGGGGAAAATAAAATGTGAAATGACTGTTCATTTCAGTTAGGGATATAAAAAAAGAAATTTGAGAAGAAAAAGCATCTTTGGCACTCACCAGAAAGAACAGATACATTGGCAGAAGATATACAATAATACAGTAAAAGAAGAGGACCCATTGAATTCTTAGGCAGGAAATGAGCTTTTCAGGGAAAGCTRTTTTCAGGTTTGCTTGGATCATGCAAGCTTGGTGCAAGAATATATTTTTGGAAACTTCTTTATGTGCCTTACGGAGTGAATTACTTGATTAAATGTTATCTTTGATCTGTTGGCAGTTTTAGGAAGGCAGTGGCCCACAAGAAATATTTAAGTGGTGAGTTATACCTGAAATATATAGATTAATGTTATATCCCCCTATTCAAACTTAGTGGAAAATCCCGTTGCATATAGAAGGAAGTACACCAATATAAGACCCCTGCAGCATTTAATAATCAAGTCTTCAGAGAAGAATTACATTCTAAGACCCCCAACAGCTGACCATTTTGTGTCATTTATGTATGTTTCTTCAAGGCAAATATGCTATATTATTCTAGCTTTATCTCCCATGCCCCTTGATGACTTTGCGTTTGCTTATGCAGACAGTGGGAACAATTTATGTATGAARGAACCAAGAGAATGTTTGATATTATTTCTGAATATGCTAATGAGATTTTTAATTAACCCCAGATAAAAGCCTCTCTCTCTTCTGGTTTTAGCATCTCTCTTATGGCAATGGGAGCTTACATGTTGATGCAGCCTTCCAGCAAACACTCTGGAGTGTAGCCCCAATCAGTTCAGGAAGTGAAGTTGCCCAAGGTAAGATGGACTCAACTTTAATTATTGAAAGATTGATTTTAAATGGAATACCTGAAAAATCCAACTATTCTGCCAAATGTTGCTGAAATATGGGAGTGGATTTCTCTTATTTGAATGTTTAATCAACTAAATAAATACTAAAATATTCTGAAAATGGAGAGGAAAAATTACGCTGAAAGGCATACTGATGGTTTTTACATCATAGTTTCTAAAGACTGAAAAGCTAATTCAAATCTCATTTTACTAAAGTTATGTTAATACATTTTACTAAAGGTATGTTAATACTTATAACATTTTCTTGATATGGCTTGCAGTCCTGGTTTAAATTATTATCTCAGATTATTCTGATGTGTGCAGTCATGGTTACATGCTCCTGTGACTCACTGAGTAAAAAATGCTGTTTGGTATGTTGAAAAAATTCTGGTGCTTTAAGCAACCCTCAATATTTGGAAACTGAATGTAAGACTGAATGTCTTTTTGCATCAGCCCATTACTTCTTGGATAGCCTTGAAATTTGGCAAAAAAAAAAAAAAAAAAAAGCTGACAGAGCTGCTTGGATAAATTCCCCAAATTCCCTCAGTATTTGAGCTGAATGGAAATTTCTGAGCATTTACAGTTGAAGACTGCTGTGGCCTGGCAAGATGGGCCCTGGATGTGAGTGGACAGCCTTTCTCTGCTCTGCTTTCAGGCATAGGCCCACTGGTGGCCTGCTGGACAGGAGGGAGAAGGGGAAGGTCGAGCACCAGAATACAGAAGGCTTGGTGCCAAACTTGGTAGCTTGGGTGAACATTAAATTGGCACAATGTGTCCAAGAAAGTAAAGACAAGAACTCAGTACAGGGGCAGAGAGAAAAAATTAAGAATGTGAATTGAGGTAGGACTGGGGAAGGGGAGAACTGGGAGTAACTAACGATGCCAAAGGTTGGGAGCTGGTGTGAGAACCTCCATGGTGACTTGGGGCAAGTAATATGGGAATATGGTCTGCTTGCAAGTGGATGGAGGGAGTAGTGGGGTTGTTCTCAGAGTCGAGGAAAGAAGAGCGGGATGGGAGCGATGGAAGTAGGGAACTGGGGTAGGAGTGTTGCTGCCGAACACAGAGTGGAGAAAACCTTTGAGGTCTTCTCCTCCTCTCCAGGCTGTTGCTTGTTTCTAAAAACTCCATATTCCATTCTCCTTGTCCTCCTGCTGCTGGCAGTGCTGGTGTGCCATTCATGTTAATAAGCCTAGTGCAGGTTATTAGCTGAGGCTCATGTTTGTGCTATGCCGCATCTCTCCAGCTGGCGATCCTCCCTAATGAGGCATGCCTGGCTGGATGGGAAGCACAAGTCCACGCTGATAGAATATAGTGATGTGTTATCCATTCTTACCACRGAAGATCATGTGAAAATAATATAATATGATTTTAGCAGTGGTGCATTTCTCTACCATAGGATTTGCTTGTACTTTGTTGTTACAGTTTTCCATTTTTGCTTTTCTCAGGTATAGACATTTAACTAATTTATCTTTCTGAGCAGTATCTTTCCTAGAGAAGATCAGCTGGATGGTGTCAGAAACAATTAGAGAAAAGACTCTATTTCAGCATATGCGGCAAATGCTACTGTAATCAAAGCTGTCTCATTGTGAAGGGAGAGTGATTCTGACACCTGGGCAATCGTGTGTGACCTATATGCCTCAGGAAGACTGTAACCAAACTGAAGATAAATTATCTCTAAATGGAGGAAGAGGAATATAAAGCTAAATTTAAATTTGTTAATATCTGCAAAATGATTGAGGTCTTCATATGCAAAGTACCAGTGTATAGGAACACCTAACACTAGAATGCCTACTCTTAATCAAAACTTTCCATTAGAAGTATAGTAATAAGAGTTTTCAGCCTTATGTCCGTGGAAAGAAAAAGGGATTTGTCTTTGCAGAACTCTTGAAACACGTCAGTTAAATGAAGTGACTTCAAAATGAAAATAATGGATAAATAATCCATAAAATGAGCTGGGGTATTGAAGGTAGTTTGTTAAAACAAAATGATTGTTTTTTGTATGCATTTTTGCAAAATTTGCTTACGTAGAAGTCAATTTAGTGTTTTAGTCAAAATGGAGCTTGAGGGCCAGGACAAGTAATTCTGCTAATTCTGTACTCCAGGTTTATACTGACATGGCTCCATATATAAACTAAGATATGTTAACTAAAATGCCGCCCTGCATCAAAATCAAGAATTTAAAGGTGAAAAATTCAAGTCTAAAATTAGCCACATAAGTATTTATCTGATATGATTTCAAAGGTTTGAAAAAAGTTTTTCCTGAATATACAGTAGCATCAAAATAAAACCCATGAAATGTGTATAGTCTGAATGTTGGGTCTTCAGCACCAGCTCTCTCTCTCCAGGTCTGCTCTTATTGYGCAGCAGTACTTGCTAATATGGACATAGCTTCAGACTACTATTCTAACAATACTTCAAAAAAAGGATTTTGATATAATAAAACCTATACCTTTTACTATATAAACCCAAGGAATTATGTTTTCACATCCTGCTCAAATAAGGAATTTGATATTAACTGATTCTAGCAAGAAGGAAGGAGTTTAGGAATTACCTTTGTGTACTTTAAACACTTGTTCAGTTTGTCAGATTAAAAAAATACCATTGAATTGCACTGAAAATCTACCAGGTGTTAGTACTCTTAAATTACTAGATTATAAAGCAATATAGGTAGGAAAACATAAAATTCAGCTTCTTTTTAATATCACCTCTCTGTTCCAAAGAGGCTGATGCGAAATTGATGTTGATATTTTTACTGATTAGAAAGGTAGACTTATTTTCAACTTCCATCTGCAGTGTCCTGGTTCCCAAATATTGTGAAGCTATGGGTATGTTCTGTCCCTTTGTGGACGTGGATTTTATTTGTACATAAACTGGAATCCTTAACTTCTAAAAAAACAAAACCGAGTGGGTGAGACGGAAGAGAAATAAGAAGCGTCTCCCACTTTACCTGTTGTAACTTGGGAGGCAAGTACTTGCTTCCTGGTTTCAGCTGGATCAGTCTTTTTCTGAGTTGCACGAACTCTGCAATCCCACCTGGTTCCAGTGAAATGTCCATCCTGTATCCTCTGCAGACTGGCTGAAGATGTGCTTGCTGCTCTGCTCAGCAGCATGTTTTCTGTGGCTCTTTCTCTTTTTCCCCCCTTTCCTAGTTGTTGACTTGAAGCTTGTCTTGGCCCTTGGCCATAGTCAGCTGGCTCCCCGGGGAAAGAGCCATGTCCCCCTTCCTCTCTGGACTCCCACCTGACACAGTGGCTCTCTTTTTATAGGAACATAAAGCACCAACAAAAAACAATTAAATAAAACAGATACTTTTTATTACGGTTTGAACCGTAGTTTTGTGTGTTGCTATGTTCAGACAAATACACTTGATTTTCTCCCTTCTTTCAAGGCTATCTGATAGGAGGAGATGTTCTGAGGTTATTGCATGGCCACATGGACGAATGCTTGACAGTCCCTTCTGGCGAACACGGAGAAGAACAAAGAAGGTAGGTTTTCTGGCTTAGAATAGAGTAATAATGAATTTTACAGAATCAGTGTTGAATGTCACTGGTAGCACAAATTTTTGAAGGATATCGTGATGAGCTCTCTCTCTCATAACACCAAGTGTTGCTGAGATCAGTTTTGGACATGAGGCTCTTCTGCACTTTCCTTTTGGTATTGTTTCAGTCTGCTTTCACTTACAGCTGTAAAAGTACTTATTGGAAGTGGACTTGGGACAGCAACATGAGACAAAATTCACTGAGTTGTTGGGGGACACCGAACAAAATTGAACTGAACCTTTTTTTTTTCCTTCTTCTTCTTTTCTTAGCTTAAAATCAAATCTAGAAGAATAAGCACCTGCAGCCTTTTCATCTGTTATGCTAACAGTTGAGTGGTTGTGATGGCACACACAAAATGGCAGGTTAACCCTATTATTGTGGTTATGATTTTATTACAACAGATTATTTATAATATTTACTGTTTGCTTTTGTTCTTGATGATTTATTACTTTTGTGCTTTTATTGTTATACATCTTATTGTGATTTTTGATAAATATTGTCATCTTTACTGACTTAAAAACACTGAAGGAAAAGTATCAGTTTCTTTACTGCTGTTTTTTCTGTTATCATACGTAATGCCTCAGGAGATGGTATGTTAAGATTATCGCTGAGTCTCTCAAGGCTACTAATCTGGGTTATTAATCTGAGGTGTACCTCACGTAGGAGTCTAGGACTAAAYTTATGGTTATTTTCATGATTGAAGGAATTCCAGAATGGAAGTAGAAAAATGATGACAGCTCAGGATGTGTCTTTTCCCTCTCAGTTAACTAATAAATCCAAAATGGTGATGACTGGCACTGAAAGCAGCATGTCTCAGTGGAGCCATTACACGGGTGAATCAAATATAAAATAAAATCAAAGTCCTGTTCGCTTGCTCTAATAAAATATACCCCAAGCCTTTTTTTCAGTAAGGCTTTAATGGAAGTGTCAGATTTATTCCTACCTTCAGCTTGAAAATGGTTACATGATAATGTTGATTTTGGAATACTTTGTTTATTTTGGCATATGGATGTCTGAATTTCCATGACAAAGAAAGTGCTGTTGATTTCCATGTTGAATTTTCGCAGGTTGCAAATAGAAATATATTTTCATTCTATGCCTTTTAAAGATAGAGAGCACTCCTAAAATATATAGATAGTAAAATTCTTCTATAAATTTGTAAATGCTAATGAAAGAAACTTCAGCCCTTTCACTTGAAAGGGTTTTTTTGTACAGCTGCTATCACTTCCTGACTCTTTCTCATTTCTTGTCTAGGGAAGAATTCTTAAACAGAGAAGATATTTCAAAATGCAGAAGACTTAAAATGTGATCAGTTCATGTTTTAATTTTAGTTACTACATAATAGACTCATTAGGTCTTGAAATTTATTGCTGCTATTACTATCCTCACCCTTGAAAGTGACACTGAGAATAAGACAATAATTAAATAGAATTCTACTAGTGTTTTCTCATATTTCATTTTAAATCCTGCAAAATTCCCATTAAATGCAGTGTAATTGCAGAACCGTAGGATGATCAAGCACTTCATTAATGAACCTTAACATTTAAGAACACATTAAAAATCTGTCCCTTTACAGCAACATAACATTATATAGAAAATGCAATAAAGGAGTGTTAAGTTGCCAGGTAAGAAGAAAATTCATTGATCTGCATGTGTATTCACATGAGACATCTTCATACCATATCACAAAGGGCAGTAAAGAGCAGGACTTTCCCACCACTTTCCCCCTGTTTTGAACATGATCAATTTGTTAACTGCTTTGAATACTTTTTTTGGAGAATTGTATATAATTATCTGGCAGAAGATATAAATCACTGTTTGTATTAAAGGTAGCTTGAAATGGTATTTGCTTTCAGTTAAGCATCTTTTCCTGTTGGCACTGTGACACTTTAATTTCTTATCCTCCTTTGCTAAGTATAGCTTTGAGTCTTCCTTTGTGCATCTGTAACATCAAGGGAATGAACACAATTTTTGCATTTATTTTGGCAGTTGATATTTAGAGGAGGTGCTGAAGTGCTTCTGTGAAATTGCTTACTATTGTTTCTTACTTCGATTAAAAACCATGCAAGATTATGCTCACACAAAATTCAGGCTATGCAACAAAGATTTTAAAAGTCATGTTATATGTCCGCTGGTGTTTTCTGGACAGTATTGACTCAGTCAACATTTGCCCCCTTTTAACATTCAATTAAATAGGAATCATTTTACAGTTTTCAATTTGTTGTAGAATATGTATTATTTTTATTTTCCTTTAAAAATGTTATCTAGTTATTAATACAGTACTTTACATTACTATAGAGACTGGATTGTTTTGCATTTGTTTTTTTCCTTAAAAGCCCCCCAAAAACTGACAGAAACCCCTGAAATAGGAGTGTATAACTGAAATTACTTTTTTTTTTAAATTGGATTATGATGTTTGCTCTTTATCGTTCATATTCTTTTACAGCTTAAAGTCCACACAGGAGTAGAACTGTGAGTATTTACAGTTCACAGTGTAGGGTGGGGCTATTGCAAATAATTTGCGTTTTGATTTGCAGTGTATATGTTAAAGCGATGACTGCTGTGGAATTTGGATCCTTCCAGAAATATATTGTTACAGAAAGAAATTACCTGTGAGAGAGAACATAGCACTCCTGGCTTTTCCAAAGTACTGCTGGAGGTGGAATAGACTGCAGTGTGTCAAAAGGCCAAAACATCCAGTAAGAAGAGGCCTTCGCGCAGGAGTGTATAGGAATAGCCTAATTTCCAGGGGCAGTTCTGTCATTCCTGCCTTTGACAGTTTCTTTGGGTTCAGGATACTATATTAAGGAAACGTTAAGGAAAAGTGCCAAGACAAGGTTGCTAGAGCTGTGTCTGGTTAGGAGTTTGTAAATCATATTGAATGATTGTATTGTTTACAAATTATATTACAAATATATTTAGAAATTATATTATTTTGTACTAGTCTCAGAAATGGATAAAAAGAGTTTAGAGTGATGAAAATCATAAGCTGCCTAGCTTAGCCACTCCCAGCTCTTTTCCCCTGGTTCTGGAAACCATGCTGTTCTCCTTAAAATGTGAGCAGATACTCTTAGATATGGCATTACTAACTAGTGGGGTCTATTATATCCAGGGAAGACAGGAATCTGACATGTGAAAATGATTGTTTATGACTGAAGCATGAGCTCAGAAAGTTTTCACCCAGGGGAAATCATTAAAAAAACCCCAAAACCCTGAACAGGGGTTCAGTGAGCCACTGAGCCTGAACAGTAATAACTATAATTTTATAAATAAATTTGAAAAATCCATAGAGTACTTTACTGGCTTCTCATATAATTGGCTTTCAAATTAAAAACAGAACAGCTTTGCCTGTAATTGAAGTGAACGGAACAATTTCTTTAAAGAGAATACAAAAACTCTACACAGCAGATTAGGACAGAACAAGTAAATAAATTGCTTTATAGCACTAGCATTTACAGAGTATTTTGGATACCTTAATTTAAAATAGATTTGAAGTAGATCACTGAGATTACTCTTTGAGTTTTGTACAGGGTTTCCTAGAAAATATAGGACATGTTCACTGTAAGAATGAATTCAGAGCCTGGTATTTATTTTTATTATGGCCAAATCTTCCCTAGCTTGTAGTAAGTACGGTATGTCGTGTAATCACCCTTTCCTCCTAGATAATGCTTTGTGGCAAGGCATGTGGTTTGAAAGCAAACAGTAAGATTCGCTGTGGTTCCTGCTTCTTCTAGTTTCTCTGGAGGCATTTTATCTGCTCTTGATCTGTGTAGACAGAATAACTCTGACTTAAAAAATATGCTTCCTTCTGGTGACCCCAATCCAATTCTTGAAATAAGAACTGTAACTTGAGCCTTGATGTCTTTTTTGGATTTATTCATTTATGTATAATCCAGGTACTATATTTTTATGCTGTTATGTTAATCAACCCCCCCATCAAAACAATAAATTAAATATATTTTCAAAACAAGTCAAAAGTTTAGATAAGACCTTCATATTTATGACATCCTGATTCATTCCCAGTTACTGAAGTTTACTCCATTTCTTTGCTGTGGAATTTACAGGTTTTTGAACGAAGAAAACCTCAACAGCCACAAAATGCTATTTTCAATTACCCCATTTAACGCCCTGTATTAGTCGGTGGATTTCATTGATCTGATTGCCTGCTCTTTGCTCAACAATGCTACGATAAGAATATGAATTCGATAATGATTCTTGCAGAGTTTTGGTATGCAGTAGTCTATTTTAACCTGTGTAATTAATTCAGTATTGTAAGTGGAGATGATAGAACCAGATATCTAGCTTTCTTTTTGAGGTTTACAGTTGCTTTGCATCCACATGGTATCTCGCAAGGCTAAAGCAGGAGCGTGCTAGGAATAAGCGAGAGCATGGTTAATTCTCAGTAGTGCCTGCTTTCTTGTCCTAGTAACGCTTCTCTGCTTGTGCACAGAGGGCCCTGCGCCGTTAATACTAGTAGAAAGTGAGGCACTGGGGGAAGGTTGCACCATCCTTAGTGCTGTACTTACAGCATGGGACCTGTAATACAAATTAGTTGGCAGGTTCCAGCTCTAGTGACTTTATAATAAGTGGAATTAAATGGATTAAGGACACAGTCAGGAAGAACTTGGTGTTTTAAACTTGAACTTCAAGTCATAGGTCAGATAAAGTAACTTCATTACACCAATTAATTCACTAGATCAGGTTTTATAGTAAAGATGAACTGAAAATTCTCAGTGGTTCTGAATTTCTTATAGATATTCTCCTTTGAAATAAAAGTGACCAGTATTCTGGATCTGTAAGTGTAGAAAACACAATGAAAATATTTTTGAAAATGTGAGCAATTGGTGTTCTGATCATGGCTCAGAAGGTAAAGGCTATGCTGAACTTTCTAGGTGAAGAGGAGGGCTCTTTGTAGCTCTTGTTGATATCTTTGGTTTTTTTGCTGTTCGTTATTCTTTCTTCATGAATTTACATTATTTGCAATTTCATAATAAGTTTCTGTAAATTGCAGGTTTTCTCTGCTGTTTGGCAAGCAATGCTCATTTTTTCCTGCACTTTGTAATTTGACATTTTATTTTTTCCATCTTATCAGTGTGAATCTGTAGTAACACCCTTGATAGGCAGAAAGAATTGTTGTAGGTTATTCACATGTCGTTAAAAGCCCTGTTTTGTCTGACTTAGTAATATCAATATCTTTTAAAGATTACCAGTGTCTGTTTCAGGAAGGATTAAAATGTTATGAACCGTGGTTCTTTCTGGGCACTGAACTGTTGTCAATACTATATAAAAAGAAATGAGCCATAGCCTATGGAGTAATTTTTCATACAGAACAAATACTAAGGATGATCAGTTGAGCAATTTCAGAGCAGTTTACTACCTGCATTTCAATGAAAGGAGTTAAAAATGAACTTTTGATTTCTTAGACAAAATAAAAAGGCGTATGACAAGATATGAATTTACTCAGTCCCTCTGGGGTGATGGTTAGTATACATGCTGCTGTCTTATGGTAAGAGCATCGTGACTTGCCCTTCACTACAGAAGAGATGAAATAACTTTAATTTGAAGCTTCCTTTTCTTTACCACATTGTCCATAGAGAAGAGAAAGTCTAGCTAAAGGCCCCACAGCTTAGGCCCTGTACTAGCACCTGCCTGGTTTTTGTAGTATGTATCTTCTGTCCTGTCCTTCCAAAATCTTGCTGCTCCATCCTTGGCCCCAAACTCTGGGCTTCTGCTTTTGCTTCCTAGCCGGTCATCCTGTCACTGTTTTTCCTGAGGCTTTGCTACTCCCTGGCTGACTATTATCCCTAAAGTGCTGTCGCTGTTTTTTGCCTTTGCTCCCTCTGCTGCTGTCATATCCGCTCATAGGGAAATAAGAGAGAGAATCCCAGGATCCTTTTTGTTTTCCTTTGGCAAAAAAATAGCACATTTGTGTTTAGGATTTCTTCCTTTCTGTCTCTTTCCCAAACTTTTCTCTTACATGATCAAGGACTGGTGACTCCTCTTTGAAGGAACAGAGAGATGAAATAGGGGATGTACAGTAACATAAAAGAAAGCAACTTAGCACATGAGAAACCATTCTTTTAAGTTCACAATGGGAATGTTTTTAAACATTTAAAATTACACTGGTTCAACTGCTACATATTATCCAAAGCTAGCCTCAGAAGAGTACTCAGACTGAGGAACAAGTGACAGCTTCCAGGTTTCCAATGTGAAAAAGARTTTTATTCCTGGAAGGTGACAAGGTACCAATTTAAAAATGAAACATTCTGTTTAATTTAAGCCTTTGCTTCCACCTGATTTGTCACATACTTTTAATGACTCGAGAACTGCTTAATAAAACTGTAAAATTTTGTATTATATGAATGCAAGAATTCCAAATGCATTTGTCAGCTGGCTTCATATTGAAATAAGCCAGGGTGTAATCAGAATGTTTTGACTTAAAAAATGTGTGATATCTAATCTGTTATTGTTTAGGTGTTACAACAGCAACCCAATCTGTTAGTTGCAGAACAAGAATTTAAACAAATGTCTGAATAGAAGAGGGAGTGGGTGAATAGAGCAGTAGCTGAATACAAGATAAATTATCATTTGCATTTCACTGTACTAATGAAGGTTAATTTCAACAAAAAATAAGATTTAACTTGAATTTTGATCTGTGAGAGAAAATACAAAAGGGTTACTAATGCTCGTCAGCTGCTCCTAGTGCTGTAAGCCATTGCAGCAAATGACTCAGATAATAAGTGGAGAAAATACAAGGTTTAAAGTCAAGGATTACAAGAACAAGAGGAGAATTTCATACACATTTATAACTTCTTTTTTGGTAGGTGAAGCACATGTCAGTGATTCTATTTATGTATGGGTCTTTAATATTCAGGGTGACTGATTCTGTAAATGTAGTGAGGAGTGATTATTTTGTATTTTGAATATTTTTCCCATATAGTTTAAGTCTTCATTCATTTGCAATGTCTGGGAGTGTTTTTTTGTTTGTTCAGTGTTTTAGCTTAGCTTTTGCCATACCTTAATGCTTTACCATTTCCTTTCTTCTCTTTATTTTTACCCAGCATTAATACTTTCTAGTGTCTTCCAAAATGAGTTTTAGCACGTTTATAGTTTTATGTATTATTATCAATATTGAGAAGTACAGTTTAACTCACTTTTTCTTTTGGGTTTGAACCATTTATTTCAATGTGCAGTTTTATTCCATGCTAAGCATCAGTTCCTCTGGATTATATGCACAGAAGGACTTTGGAAGCAAAACCCTAATAGGTTCCTACATAGGCACCTGACTCCAAAATTCTGGTCCTCAAAAAATTGCTTATACCTAACAATGGGAACTGCCTGTAATTTCAGTAATAATGATCCCTAAAGCTATGCCTCTGGGTAGGTCTAGAAGTGCTTAATCTTGACTGAAGATCACAGCATTTACTTCATCCGTAAGCTCTTCTAGGATCCATAAACTCTGCCATCCTCTGGCAGCATTCCCTGAAGCGCTCCTCTGATAAGCGTAGCGACAGCACTCCTTTGCAGAAGTGACTCTTTTCTTCATTTTCCCGAACACGAGGCCTAGGCTATTAAAATCTGGAAGTGGCTTAAGGCTGGAGGTAGGCGCACTGCAGTCCAAAGAAAAAGGCTCCCTAAATCTAGGGGAGTGGCAGTGCTTAGTACTCGCCGTGCTCCTCTGTGTGTGCTTGGGAAAGAGTCTCATTCAGGGCTTTGGCCATGTCTCTAAGCCATTTTGTGGCTCTGAATGGATCTAATGTATATTGCATATCAATGTTTAGAATAATGGAAAAAATCAGTTTTTGAGACTTGGTTGTTTTTTAAAAGCACTCAGATTTCTGGATATATGCAAGGAACAAGAAGGGGTGATTGCATATTGAAATTTGGAAGTAGGAAAGTGTTTACATCTGAGATGTCTGAAAACTATGTCAGCGTGGTTTGTGAAACCTTTGGTGCTATGATAAGGTAATAAAATACAATGACAAATAGGTGAATGTTCATAATTCAGTGTAGTAAATTGGTCGAGTTATTTTTATAATGTAAGCTCTGAGAAAACACTACCTTTGTTGTGGGTGGGATGCAGTGATCACAAATCCTTATGCTCATTTGATGTCTATTTACTGTTAGAACCTAGTAATACTGTAATCATCAGTTTTTTTCCCCCCTCCTTGAATCTTTGTCCTTAAAAGCAGTACAAGAAAGATACCTAAGTGAAAAATGTCACATTGCAACAATAGATGCAAAAGGCAATTAAAATAAAATTTCAGTAGTTAGATCTGAAGGTTTAATTGAAAAGAGCAGGTATTGAATATGATAACCATAGGAATCTGACAGTTACAGTAACTGTTTTGGCTCTTTTCAAATGAGAAATGCAGTTAAACAAATATGAGCAATCCTTACTTATGACAGAGCTGAACATATAGTGTGTGCCTTTGCTTGATTTTCAGAACTGTCCATTATGAAGGTGGTGCTGTATCCATTCACGCCCGTTCCCTTTGGCGACTAGAGACTCTAAGAGTTGCGTAAGTAAAATCTCTCTCGGCAAAAAGACATCAGTTTAGCTGGGGACTTTTGGTACAAAAACAGCGTTCCTGTAAAAACAGATTTGATAATACTAAATCTTCTGCAAAAAGCACTTTATGCCACTTTTAGGAAAAATTAAACAGCTCCCTTCCTGTAGAGAATGCGTGTTAATATTCTAATTTATGTGTGTGTGTCGATTTTTTTGAAGTTTCCTCAAGTTATTATAGCTATCAGTGAATTGACTGTTTACCTTTTTTACACACATCTGTGACATATTTAAGAGAAACAGTTCTGATTACAATAACTTACATGTGCAACCCTCTGACTTATTCAAGCGATCTGGATGTCTTGAAAGGTAAAAATTTACAGAAAGAATCTTACCTTGCAAGGGCACTGGCATGATAGCTAGAAATCATGCTGTGTTTGTGACTGTAATGATCAAGAACGCATTGTAAAATTTCAGTTAAATTTTATTGCAAATATATGTTTGTCACAAAATTTCTAGTGACCAAAAGATGTTTGCTTTTAGACATTAAATGATGGCACCTGAAGTTACACTAGTGGTACTGTTCTCTTCATGTACATTTTATTTAATGGAATGATGTTAAATGTCATTGATAGGGCAGTGGGGAGGGGTTTTTTTTGCTTGGCCTAAAATTGGCCTTGAGAGTGCTTGAGTGACAGCAATGAAACTGTAGGTGGATCTCCGGCTCTCTCTTTTCCACATTGCACATACTTCCCTAATAAACAGTGGCACTGGAACAATGTGGGGATTTGAGAAATGACAGGTTTCTATTAAGACTAACTTATATCTCAGCTTGATAGGCACTGTAAGCACACTTTTGAAGTGTAAACTTTTGAACATATATGACTGAAGAAAACTGAGAGAACTGGCAAAACAACTAAGCAATGGCAATGGTAATCTTCCTTTCTAAGCAGCATGATTTGTTACCAGAAAAAAAAAAAAAGAATCCCAAGAATAACACTCTTTCTGTCAAGCCCTTCACCTCTCTATTCCTGTATGTTATTCTAATAGCTATATATATCCATTGCCAAATTGCAGATGCATTATTATTCATGCAAATATTGCGATTTATAATGTAGTATCTCCCTGCCTGAAGTACTCCATCAATTCTAGTCCTTCCCAAAAGACTTCAAGTACAATATTAATTCTTTCARTTTGATGTGATTCTGCAGGAATCAGTTTCTGAACTTTCCCTGCTAGTGGAGAACCCCCGAGACATATCCTTCCATGCAGATTGTCTAGGCAGTTTATGCGTGTGTTTGCCCTGCCTGCTGTGATGGCCTGCCATGCGATACCTGATACTTGTTGCTTAGGTGACATGGTCCTATGCACAAATTATAGAAAAGAATTTAAAGTAGTTAGCAATGGCCTTACAAGATACTTTCGGCTCAAAAAACTTTTGTTGTAAGGGTGTGTTTTGACCTTTTTCCTGTGCTGCAGGGTTGAACTAGGAGGATGGCTCAATTACACTACGCTTGTGTTTTCTGTTTCTTAGCATCCAAGTGAAGCAGGCTACTGGGGCCAACTGGAGTAGACTATAAATTGAATCAGACTAGAGGAAAGGCAAATCCTTGCATGGCCCATGATAAAAAAGGTGCAGGACTGATGTATTTTGCTAGACCCAGCAATATAATACCTGAGATTCATGACATGACGTTTTAGTTGAATAACAGAAGAATTTATGCTAGAACACCAATGATTTAGATGTGTCTTTGTGGAGTGTACTGACGTCACTGTGTAGAAGACATAATGGAAAAAAGAAATGCATTGCTAAGATGTAAAGCTTCCATATTTCCTTCCTCTGATGAGTTGCCCCCCTGTAACAAAAGAAAATAGTTAAGGGGGAAAAAAACCTTCATGCCTTTGGCCTGTTTAAAAAAACCAATAACTAAAAAGCTTTAGATGTTTAATTAGTGAAGTGTAACAAATCTTGCTACAAAAGAGAAGACAGGTATTGCTCTTGCATTTTAAAAGCATCTTTCAAATTGTTTTTGCATACTTTGCATACAGTATGGCTAACACTTAAGAAGAAATGCTTAAACAAATGAATATTTGTATTGCACAGGCAAGTTCTTCAATCTGCTACACATATTTGGGAAAATGAAAATGATTTAAACCTGTATAAGATGTTCATTTAAGTCATTTTCCGACTTATATATGAATATATATGAAGCATAAGGGTAAAAGGATTTTGTTTTAAAAGTTTTTTTGCCTGGAATTATTTTAAATGCAAGTGAAAAGATGCACTAATAAAAAATTCTGATGTGGGAATGAGTTTATAATCAGGTTCAGTTGAAAGGGATATGTTTGCATATTTCATTGATAATATTTGAACAGGTATTGATAATTTGGGCTATTTCATGCCACAGTAGGAGTGGAGAATCATTATTATTAGTATTTGTGGAAGCACCTCAGAACCTCAGCAATATGTCCTAATCCCCATTATACTGGGCATTTTGGAAACACAGAATAAAAATAGAGTGTGTACATATTTCTGAAGTGCAAACTTTTGAAGACTTATTACTAAAGAAAGTTTTGTGAAGAACCAGCAAAACTCTCAGGCATGGCAGTTTTCCAATCTAAGGAAAATTCGAGAACCCTTCTGGGAGAGCTATGTGTAACACACCCTTCTTAGTCATCTCTACACAGGAGTTAATCAGGAAGGTCAGAAGAACTGACTTTTCCAGAGCTCAGCTTGAGGCAAGAAGTGAAAAACCTATGGTTTCTATATTTTGGCTTGAGGAGCTCTTAAGAAGATTAGATGGGAAATTTTTGCCTTTTTTCCTTCAGTTCCTCCCCTAGAATATGAAGAATCTGCCTAATTGTTTTTAAAATTCATATTTTGAATCATCCATCTAAAATGTGCTGACTGCTAAAAGAAGAGTGCTCTGGGAGAGTAAGGGAGCCTGGCAGCTGGTAGATGAAATGTTGGAGAGGGAACTGGCTGGAACCATGGTGGCCTGCGTAAAGGAAAAGGTTTAGATTATTTGTTTCTTTTGGAGTGATTTTATATGAAATAACCACACTGTAGTCATTTTCCTGGTGATAATCGGAAGTTTAGAATTTAACAATAGATGGAAACTATTCCAATTAGTTGGTAATATAATGTTCTTTTCAATATTTTTGCTAATAGTTAAATTTCAGATTTGTTCAGATTCAGATTTGTTAAAGATTTTTCCTGTGAACTTTCTTAGGTGGAGTGGCAGCCACATTAGATGGGGACAGCCATTCAGACTAAGACATATAACGACAGGGAGATATTTAAGCCTCCTGGATGACAAGAGTCTTCTTCTTACAGACAAAGAGAAAGCAGATGTAAAATCTACAGCATTCTGTTTTCGGTCTTCCAAGGTATGGAATCAGTGCAGCATTAATGTAACTAATAATACTTGCCTTCTCTTTAATAAGCAAGATTTAGAGATTTCCTTTTGTATTAATTATCAGAGCCTTTCTACCTTTTTGCTGATTAAAAAAAAGAATTCAGTATAATTAATATGTAGAAAGCTTGTTTTATTATATTTGCATTGGGGGGTGTTGCCTGGCTGGTTGTTTTTTACTGCTTTTCCATTTTTGAACAGTCTCCTGGTTTCTTATTTATTTTTCTGATGAACTTTACTAGTACTTCACTGCTTTATCTGTGTTGGCTGAGATAGGAAGAATTTATAATATTGCAGGTTCTTTAATTAAATTGGAGAATCAGGATTTTTTTAGTTAGATGCTTTACTGCATTCTAATTTACAATTATCACAGTTTGCATTATACACTAGGCATTTTCCTTTGACACTTTCAATAAGCACTTCAAATTAAAAAGTATACTTTGTATAGTGGGTGAACAGTTTAAAATAATACTGTGATAAATTCTTTAATAACCTTTATTTTTTAATACTTTTCAACCACAGCACGATATTGCTGAAAAATTTCCAATAGTAATATTTTTTACATTTATCTTTTAAAATATATAATAATAAACAGAATGATAAACGTTTCAATAACCGTTCTGTAGCAATTACTTTATGTGTTTTTAATTATTTTCACTGTATGCTTGGTGTGATAAGTAATAACTATACACCTGAAAGCAGCTATATAGACTTGTGCACTCTGAAAAATGAAGAGTTAGATCAGGTGACTGTTGTTTGGAGACCCAGACAATGCCTTTTTTTTTTTTTTTTACCCAGTTAGAAAAGCCCTGGAAATACTTAGAAATTTCAGGACAATACAGCACAAATGTATTGGGGAGTTGCTGGTGCCGTTGATACATATCTCAGTAGTTTATTTCTTCTTTGAAGCAAATGGGATAAGAGAACTCATACACTGAATCTCAGGACCGGAGTCTTCAGCTGAGGTTGCACCAGGGACAGTGGAAAAATATACTGTCCTCTCCTATCATATGGATAATTTAGTCCAAAAAATATATGAAGACAAGAATTGTTAGTGATGCAGAGAGTATCAATAATCTGTTGTCAATACGAAAAAGGTAGTAGGTCTGTATTTTCTAAGTAGCGTATGCAAATGAGCGTGTGTGGTGTTTTGGAGATCAAACAATGTTCTGTTTGAAGTTTCTTCCCTTGCTTTTTTCAGCCTGAGTTTGGAAGTCTTATTTGAAGGTATTTTGAGGATTTACATTTTGAAATGTCTTTGTTCTACCGTGAAAAAGATGTCCATATTTTTTGATTTAGTTGTTGTTAAGAGACCAAGCCTACTATATGCTGAGAAGAGCAGAGATAAAAGGTTATGGGGCAGATCACCATGTAGAAGGGCAATCAATTCTTGAAGTAACATGTAATCAATTCTTGATTCAAACAGTAATCAATTCTTGAAGTAACATGATAGTTTTAAGAGAGGTCTATAAGCTTATCAGCATTTCACAGATGATGAGAAAATAATCTTACTGACATTCAAATATGGATTTCCAAGGAAAATGGCAATTTGGAAGATCATATTTGATGGTAGTTTTCTGGATATCAACCTTCATTTTAACTGAAGACTCATTTGGAAGAAATTATGGAGAGACCATGGAGTATCTGGTTTGCGTTTCATTGCAGAGGATGAATCCAGGTTGCTGCTCAGAAGTTGTTGAAGGAGTGTCATATTTCACTGTGAAAAAGACAGTAAATCAACAGATTTACTAGGATAAATACTAGGCATTAAAAATTTTAGGTGCCTTCCCTGTCTGGCAAAGAGCATTGAATAAATATGGCAAAATAATAGCTGTTCTAGAAAGACTTCTGTAGATGAGATAAGCAGCTTTAGGGGTCTCTCTTTCTCCAAGCACATATGGAAGAACTATCTAACCTCTTAGTTGTGGTGTTCAATGTGATTAGCCCAAAAGGATTATGCCTGGGGAAGAGGGAGTCCCCAGTCTTCTCTGTTAAAGCCTGAGCATTAACAGTGGGAGTATGCCAGGACAGTAGCTAGATCTTTCCTTAGGTTACAGCAATTTTAGCCCCTTTCCTCCATAATCAYAATTCTTCCTTTCACTACCTTAAAAGTACATAGAGATCCCACTTGTTGTACTATAAGTTAGTTAGTTTTAAGTAGGAAAAAACAGATATGGGGAAAGAATACCCTTACTTGCATTGTTCCTAATTTGAATTCATGCTTAAAGTCGCAGTTCCTTGAGGCATGTGAGTAGATGAGAATTTCAGTTTCCAATTAGAAAAAAAAACAGTGTTCGTGTTTGCAGAGAAAATACTGAAAATGTGTCCCCTGTGTAATCTGAAGATTTGGAAGCAAATTTAAATGTTCAACATTTATTGTAGTTTTTAACCTCAATATTTGCAAGGGCTTTGCTCATTTTAAACACAGTAGCTTGCCAGTACTGCATTTAAAATTTAAGTGTGAGAGAACCAAAATGCTTCTATTTTTGATCAAATAGCATTTATGAACCAGAATAGTTTTCTCAGGTGCTCAAAGTAATAAGTGTGCATGTATTTGTGTGTATGTGTATATATCTATATATACATACAAATATATAGATAAAAATGTATATATATCAAAAATATTTTTACATGAATGAATTATATTTCATATTTATATTATTTTATTTCTATATTTATTTTTACACAAATGAATTATAGCTATCTGCTCTTACATGGTAAAATTCTTTAAATTTCTCAGTACAATAAAGAGATGTGAAAGCTTAAAAAAATCACAAGCCAAACAGTGCTCAGAAAATATTCATATTCTGAAGAGCTAAGAGTATCTTCATTATTTTCTGCAAGGTGGGTTTTATGCCTCAGTTATTATGTGTTACCCCAATAATTATTGTTGCATCAGAATTATATTAGACTTTCGAGCATTTAGAATTCAGGAGGTTTTTTTTCTTTCTTACTCATAGTCTCTCTTCATTCAGCTCAAGATGTCTGCAGATATGTATAATTTGTTCCCCAAACCATATGGTTCATATATAGATTCGATTTTTGTAGTGATTCAGTTCTGTAATTTTTTTTCTTTTCTGCTTGTTTAATTTTGATGCTTCTTTTTGATAAAAGGCATTACTTTAATATCATTTTCCACTGAAAGAAAGTAATTTTCTTTAATTTAAAAATGTTTATACATTCTCTATAAAGTTGATTCTCTATAAAGTCTATTCCCTCTAAAGTTTTTTTGTAAATAATGAAAGAAATGGAATAAAATTCCATGGCCTGTATCTTTGTATTTCCATTTGATTCTTAATAAAATTTCATAATGTCATGTTAAAAAAACCAGCCATAGCTTTTTCCATTCAGTGAGATCTGCTAGAATGTCAATGCTGAAGTGTGCACAGAAAGTACAGGCTGGGTCAGATGACAAGAGAGAGAATTGAAAGGAAAAGGCTTAATCATGGGAATCCTTTTTGCATGTTGTAAGGAATTATAGAGAAACATTGTAATGAAATAACACTTCTAAGGCTAAGCTTAATAGAGTAGTTATGTTCACCATTAAGATAAAATCATATGAAACAATTTTGTCTGTTTAGCCTACATAAAAACATGGAAGGGTTGGTCTGTATTCTTGGATGTCTGGAATAAAAGCTCTGTTTATAACGAAGATTTCCTTATGGGGAGAATTCTGCATATTGTACAATAAAATTGTTTGTTTCCAGTGCATTTCTTGTTGCTTTGCATCACTGAAGTGGTTTAAAGACTTGCAAATAGCAGTTGTCTYTGTTTCTTATGTTCCAGTTTACCAAATGAAGAATATCGTTTTTTGATCTTTATCTGTGTCGAAAAAATTGATGTTTTGGGATTGTGACTAAGTTGAAAATACAACTGTTCTTTTTCTTTGTAAATATGCTGTAGAAAAAAAGTAGCAGGTGGTTATGTAACGATAAGCTGTGAGGAGAGTATAGCGGGCTGGAATCTTGCAGCACGTGAGGCCTATACCAAAAGGCAGTTATTAAATTATGACATATGGTGATGTCAGATTTTTTTTTACAGATCCTGATTTTCACTGATGAACTTTTTAATGATAGCTAATGAGCCTGGTCCATTAGATGCACTGTTTCAACTACCTGCTTATTTCTTGTCGTGAATCCAGCACCCCACTCAAATCTTCCCCTTTATAAACAACCTCTGGTTCCTGTTTGCTCCCACAAAGAGCTCAATGTCTTAAAGCTCCCAAAGGAATGCTCTCATGCTCGCGGCCCCCACACCGTTGCTGAGCTTTCCATTTTTTCCCTCTACTCAAATCCGTCTTTTACTGTATGCTTTCCTAGCTGCTATGTTTATCGTGCAGGAAATTTAAAAAAGGAGTGGGGGAGGAAGCTTGGTTTAAGCATGCTTCATATAGGGAAACAAAGCATTATTTTTAAAAAGTCCTACAAGAGTTTAAGTGAACGTGATTGAATTCACTCTGAGTTCTAATTTTTACATGTAGAGTTGCCAGGGTATTTAGATGGGTTAGGACAGAGAATTTGCTTGGAAAATTGTTGGCACTGCAATTTCCATAAGTGAATTTAACATTAATTCTAATTGGGATGGAGGTTGAAATATCAAACCCCTTTAAATCTCTCTGATAGTTAGTAGAGATTAAAGAAAGTTCGTAATAATATTTTAAATTGCTAATCATATATGTTATTGAAAGACTTTTCTTTATGAGAAAATTTGTGAATTCACATATTCACATCTTAAGAAACTGGAAAACAGGCTAGAAAAAAAAATTACAGTGTAGAAGCACTGAAGATTAATGCAGATAAATGCTTATAGCTTATGAAGATAATTCAAAAGATTGGAGCTTGAAATCAGCCTGTCATTTCTTCATATGCCAACAGGACCTAATTTGTTTTTTCTTGTATCATTATCTGCATGCAATTTCCTATTATAAGTAGCTTTTTAATTTCCAACTGTTATTACATTCAAGTTATTTGTGTTAGCTTTTGAAAGAAGTGAATGCAACATTAAGAGAAATTATATGAACAACCTAATGAATTAACAATGAAATAGAAACACACAATAGCTCAGTAATCAGCATTAGACATATTAATAAATCAGTTATTACCACCTATCAATGGACAAGATTTTAACAAGAATTTAAGCACTTAAGGAATTCAGACATTTACAAGATAGTGAAATTAACACTTGTGTCAAGAAACAGTTTAATAAGCTGAATTGATGAATATGTTATCTTGGGGAGCTTAGTGTTATGAAAAGTAATAATAATAATTCCACCTGAGTAATAACTTTTTTTTCTTTTAAGTGCTTCAAAATGCATTTGTAATTGTAGGTGGAAAAAAATCTAGTTATATGACATCTCCCTTTACTTAAGAAATGCTTTTAAAATCCTTTAAAAATTAGAAGCTGCTTTTCTGTTCATTTAAAAAACACAGTCTTTTGTCATCTTTTCCTGTGAAGCTGTCTCCTCAAATCATTATGTGTGTTTTGTGTAATCATTCTCAATTTTTCCTAAAGAGTAGTTATAATAGGATAGAGCATCTGGGAGAAATTTTTATCTGATTATTTGTGATATTAGTCAGAAACTGAGGGAAGTGGTTTGCCCTCTAATGCTGATCAGAAGAAGGTTGATGCTGCTTTTGGTTAAGGAGATCTTCTTGTGTGGCTTTATAAATCCTTTGTTCGTGTATTGAACTGCCTCTTGAGTGTATGGCCTGAAATAGGCTTGCAATTTGCCTAGCTGCTTTTCTGGTCGGTGGTGAAAGCTAAGCAGCTTCTTCCTTAGGCACATGCGAGAACCTGCACAAGCAGAATACAGGGACTTACTGCTCCAGTGAATCTGCCTCTCCTGTTGAAACGGTGAAAGGACAAGTGAAACAGCATCTGCAGCACCAGCGCTAGCCTTGGTTTCGSCTGCAACAATTGTGACATATTCCCTGTCCTCTCAGGAGAATTATGAATAGTTTCTATATCAATTACTTGATCAAATGCATCAGAACTAAGAAGTCAGGAGTGTTTTCGGTTACTCTCAATAGAGAAGATTTTTGCCTAAAATGGAGCCAGTGATAGAGTCTCAGGAATGGGTAGATCCARCCTGTAGTGAGGGTCAAAGCCCCCAGAGAAGTTTTGGGCCTAATTACATTGACATCTTTTCTACAGTTACAAGATATTACTGTTCCTTGTAACACATCTTTTCCATGTTACCTGTGGATTTAACAATTAGGTGAGGGCACACAGAAGGTTTATCGGTCAGTTTAATCAGATGATTTTGGAGAGATGAAATGGATCTTCTGCCAAGAACCAGGATGCACAGCCCATGTGTTTTATAAACTGATGCCTGTGAGGAAGGGATTGGTTCTTATAAGAGCATTATTTTGGGGAACACCTCAAATTATAATTCCTCTGAAGAATACTTCCCAGAAGAACCCCTACCCTCCCCAGAAATCTGAAAATTGATATGAAATACTCACACACATGCACATGCATATATATGTTAGCTAGGTGAGGTGGTTTGCCCAAGCAGATTATTTGGGATACTAAACTTCCTCTTCTGAAACGACTTCTCTATGTGTAGGACCCCCGCTGGATCTCTAGCTGGACCCAGCTAGAGATTATAGCCTGCTCTGCTAGGGACTTCAACATATTTGGTGTTTTTTCACAAGGTTTTATGTTTCAATAATGACATGTACTGTCCGTTATGATCCTAGTTCTTTCCCAAGCAGGTGAAATGAATGTACCTGCTTTCCTAGTGTAATGAGCTAGATTTTTGTATAGATGGGATCTCTCTCCCTTTCTTTTCCCTAGTTAACCAGCAGTTACAATTTTTCCAGTTTTTAATAGTTTTATTGAAGAAGGATCTCCAGTATTCTCTCAGGTCCTGTACTGCGCAATTGTCCAGTATTAAAAATTTGATGCAAACGTTAACACATTGGTTATTGTTCTTGTATACATTTTTTTCCCTTCAGGAAAAGTTGGACGTAGGGACGAGAAAAGAGGTGGATGGAATGGGAGCACCTGAAATAAAATATGGGGATTCGATATGCTTCATACAACATATAGACACGGGCTTATGGCTCACATACCAATCTGCTGATGCGAAGTCTGTAAGAATGGGATCTGTACAGCGCAAGGTGAGACTGTAAATGAGAATGCACTTTATTCAATCACAGTCTGGCAGGGCATGGGAACAAAAGTGAAAAAAACTGCAGGCAGCAATTAATTTCTAGGTATCAAACATTTTAAACTTGTCTTCATTTCAATATAAAGGTTTTTTTAGTCATGTGTTGAAAATCAAAGTTACATCATGTGCTAAATTCTTAAATTGAAAGCCAAACAAAATATGCCTGTTAGCCTATAGCCTTTAACCCCAAAACATTCTTAAATTTGGAAATACTTGAAGGCAAACTAATTTGGTTCATTGCTGAAAGAAGAAACCTGTAACAACTTCAAAAACACTAGTAATAGTCTGTATAATATACTAAAATTCCTTTCTTCAATGATGTAGTTGGGATTTAGGAGGCATTAAATTCAAAGTTCTTGCTTTCCATGTTGTGCTGAAATGTTAGATTCTCATTTTGATCCCTGAGGGGTTTCTTCTTCTTTTAAGGAGTACTAACCATGGTCAAATAGAATGTTATCTCAGCATAATAAAGGAGGGAAAAATTAATTTCAAAATTTAAGACAGCTTTCGGAAGCGACTTCATATTTGTGTTTGTCTTCATTTTAAATGTCTAACTTGGCAGGAAATGGCTAATTCTCAGCATGGAAAAAACATTTAGGTGGTCTTTGAAAAAAATAATGAGCTCTATTAGAATCCTTTTTAGAAGTAATGTGGTGTTTATATGCAGTGTAGTATTTTCTTTCAATGCTGTATGTCCCTGAATTTCAAAGGTAGAGCAACCTTTGGTATACTTGGAGGGTCATGCCTTATAATTTTTATATTTTATATCTATCTATCTATCTATACACACACACACACACACACACACATGCTTGCACTTATATCCATACACAAACATATTTATGTAAAGCTATTATATAAAGACCTATAAAGTTTCTCTTAAGAATTCCACCTTACTGGTAAGGTTGATAACAAACCAACCAACCAACCAACCAACCAACCAACCAACCACTTTAGACTTTTGATTTCTTTATGTTTCTGTATGTTGTTTACAACATACAGAACTGTACGTTGATTTCTCTGTATTGTTTACAGAAGCTCTAGCTATGAGATTGTCATAGCATTGGACCTTCTGGATCGGTACAAGTGTGTCCTTGCACACAGGGAAATAAAATAAAGGATTATCTATTTTTAATTAAATTCAAATTTTCAGTGCCTGACTTCATAATTTCTTAGCCTGCTTTTCTGTATGAAGTTTCATTCTTATTTGTGAATCACATTTCATTTTGAAGTGACTGCCTTTTATTTGTATATTGCAGGCAATAATGCACCATGAAGGTCACATGGATGATGGTTTAACATTGTCCAGATCTCAACATGAAGAATCCCGTACAGCACGCGTCATCCGTAGTACAGTCTTCCTTTTCAACAGGTTTATAAGGTGTGTTTTCTAATGATCTTTTTATGCCCTTTCTTTTTTTCCCCCTTTTGTTCTATTCAAAGTGGTCATTAACATGACAGTGAAAAATTAAGTCATCAGAAGAAAAAACTAACGAATACTTCTGAAATAAACTTTATGCCAATTCTTTGTCTGTTACCAGCAGAGAAGTACCTTGACAGGTATTATTCAGGTTATTTTCTCTGTCTTCTAATATTACTTTATTGTTCAACCTTGATAATAAATTTATAAACATACTACATCAAACCAGAAATGGAAACAAATCATAAAAGAGATATTTTACTTGCCAAAATCTGCTGGATGTTAAAGTAGGCAATGAGGTGATCAGTAGAACATGATTTAGCTTTTGGTTTTCCAAGTATAGTTTTAAAAATAATACAGGGTGTAGCTCGAAAAACCTGTTTGCTTTGCCTGGAAGAATGAGATATCTATGCAATTAAAAACTTGTACAAGACAAATATATTAAGTTCATAGTCACAGTTAAAAGTTTTCTTAAATAGATAACGTTATACCTCATTTTTCCCCTCCCCTTAGGCTTTCCTTATTTGCTCCCTTTTAATGCTACTTGTTTCTGTACTATTTTGCAGCATATGAAATATTATATTTTATAGTAATTTAGGCTTCTAAAAATACCACCAGATTTATGCAGCTTACATTTATCTTCCTACTCCAAACCTGTTCCTAAACAATACTGATAAAATGCTAATTCTCGAATGTTTGTGGCCTCGATAATTTAAGAAAGGCCACTCTTATTAGTGTAGCTGCCCTTAGGAAAAAAACGATGTGGGATAAGATCATACATAATAGTGAGAGTTTCATATGAACTAATTTTTCAAAGATGTTTTAGCGTGGAAGATGGTGACCTGAAGCAACCGTGTCCTAAATCAGTGTGCAGCTTAAGACATAGGTACACGAATCTGCTGAAAAACATKTAACCAGGTACTTGACAGAGGTTTAACCAGGTACGATGACAGAGGAAGCCCGTCAGAAGAGCTGACTGTTGTATGGCATTCAGATTACAAAAGAAATCCAAGCCCTAGATAATTTTGTAAATGAAACATTTTCTCGGAAGCTTCTAAGAATACCAGAAAAAAGATAAAGACAGAGAAAAACACTTTAATGATAAGATTTCACAAATCACGGAAATACTGAATTACAGTAGAAATTTATAGAGAATGCGTATGGGATCCAGTTACTGTTTAACAATTTAGTATTAGCAGAATGTTTCTCCAAGAAGGAAAAGTTGAAATGGGAGAGAGTTGAAATTATTCTAATAAGCGCATGGCCCATTTCTTTGCTGTAAAGCCAGTAGAAAAATTCGTGGCAACTTCAAATAACGTGGCCATAATAAAAATTAGGTTTGTCTTTGTGGCCATCTTTTGAAACGCTGTATTATTTATTCTAACAGATTTCTATTCTTCAGCTGGAAGCCTTCCTTCTAAATTTGTAATGGTTCYTAAATTTAGAAGTTTTCCAGCCCTGGTTTACCACTTGAAAAGAAATAAAGGAAGGTTGCCCCAGGCYGCCTCCGGCCGGGTTCCCCCGCAGCCCCTCCGGCTCCTTCCGGAAGGTTCCGGGCGGCCTCCTGCAGCGTTTCGTATGCTCAGGAGACTTTGCATCTTATTGCAGGGGCCTTGACGCTCTCAGCAAGAAAGCGAAGTCTTCCACGGTCGATTTGCCCATTGAGTCAGTCAGCCTGAGCCTTCAGGACTTGATCGGGTACTTTCACCCCCCCGACGAGCATTTGGAGCACGAAGACAAGCAAAACAGGCTGCGAGCGCTGAAGAACCGCCAGAACCTCTTTCAGGAAGAGGTAGTTCCCTCAGCTTTCCTCCTGGTTTTCCACCATCTGGTCAACAAGTTTCCTGCTGAAGTCTGGGATACTGATATTTAAGCTAGAGTACATTTTCCGTGTTTTTTTTTTCTTGCAGGTTTCAAGCTAATTGCTATGTGCACAATCTCTTCGGATCTGTTAATTTTATAGTTTTCCTGTATATTAAAAGGAATACATTTAAGGCCTTATTTCTTTTTTCTGAGTATTAGATACCAATATTGACCTCAAGCCCTGAATTATGACCCTAATTTACTCCTTATATGTGAAATAATTTCTTCCTTCATAGTTTCATCTCTTTAGACAAAAAAGTGATATAGTTTAATAAGCATGTGCTTAATTTTAAGCATATGCTTAACTGATTATTATTTCTCTGGTACTGATGGTTTGTCCAGAATTAGGCAGATATCTAAATGCCTTCTAGAGAGGAGACTTGCCTAAGATTGCACCTGGAATGCCATTTTGTTTTTTGTTTTTGTTTAGTTTTAGTTTATTTTTGACCATTTTGTCATGAATTTTTGTTACGACAGCACTGTAAAATGTTCTTCAGCATTTTTGTTTGTTTGTTTTTTAACTTTTCCACAGATACTGCTTGTCTGACTTTACTGGTCTGACTCCATAGGTATCTTATGTTTTGTGCATACTGCTTTTCATATGTTCTTTATTTTCTTAGCTTTCTGAAAATCTTATGTGTTTGCACCTAAAAAATACTTTTTTTTTTTCCTCTGACAATCTGAGCCTCTCTGTTTTAGGGTATGATCAACCTTGTCCTTGAATGTATCGATCGCTTGAATGTATACAGCAGTGCAGCTCATTTTGCAGATGTAGCTGGGAAGGAGGCTGGAGAAGCATGGAAATCTATTCTGAATTCTTTGTATGAATTACTAGGTAAGACATTAATAATCAGATGAAAAGAAATGTGTAGATATTTGGTACAGAAGAATTTCTACTTATGCAGAAAAATTAGGATAGAAATTAAGCACGTATATCTGGTTAGAACACCCTGCACTTAAAGAATCCAGGGATTTTGCATTTCTAGTCTTGCATATGGTTAAGAATAAAATACACTGAAAATGTTCAAATAATGTGATCTTTTCTGATAATATGTATTATGATAAATAGATGCTAACTTGTTTCTGACTTCAGTTGAATGATTGATTGCTTTTTTGTATCATTCCTGCGTATCTCCTATACTGCCCCAAAATGTGTAAACCAAATACATGTGAAGATGTCATCCTTGTGTTAAGGAGCCATGACATTGTAGTCAGTTTTGTATAAGTCTTTTCACACATCTGATTGCAGAATTGCAATGTAAATCTAAAGCTTCTATAACCAAGACCCGTTTTACTAATCAGTAATTACTAGTAGTTCCAGCATTATACTAGGATATAGTGTGCAATGGAAAGGTGCTGTCTTTTAGATGCACTATAACATGAAGATCTCATCCACTTGTGGCCACTCAGAATCTTATAGTGTCTTTTGTAAGTATGTAAGTATTAGCCTTGGTTTCCTGGTCAAATTTCTGTTCAGCATTTCACCTGATCTGTTTGCACAGTAATTTGAATTGCGTATGTTATTCTTTATGTCCTACTATGATTCATTATATAGGGTTATTATCCACTGCTATAGTTGTTTGCATATTTATTGCTGCTGTTTGACTCTGGAGAAGAGGCCAGATGTGTGTTTCTAGAACTTTAGGGTACTTTTCAAACTTAACCCCCCCCCCCCCAAACTATGTTTATTTTGTAACACTTGGCCATCTTGCTCAGTTCTCTAGACAGCTTTATCTTAAAATAATAAAGCATGCTGTAGAACTTGCAGATCTTTCCTTCCTAATATGTAGCAGATAAAAGCAGCAATTCAAAATTTGACTTTAGAAAATAAAATTTGAGGTGCTTATGCCTCTTTCCTTTCTGTTACACTTTTCAGCTCTAACATGGAGCCTTGCATGTCTTTAAAAATACACATATTTTGGCAAAAGCTTGAGTTTGGACACAGTTCTCATGCAGGACTGTTATCTCAGGCTTTCTGATAGAGTAATTGATGCATGTATCATTCTTATTCATAAAATCCCACTTAAGAGAAATGTGGTATTGCAAAGTTGTGCAAATAAAGCTATGTTATACATCAATTCCATTAAAAACTTCATAGCTGAATACTGAGTTTGTAGAATGAAGCAAGTCAAGAAGTTAGGAAATGTCCAGATTAATGTAGTGTGTTTACTATTAATTGGCTCTTTTGCGGGTATGCATTGTGAAACATGATCACGTACTAGTTTTTCTACAGGACCCATTACTTATTCAATGCTCATTTATTATTGGGACTTAGTTTTCTCTCCGTTACTCTGTATGTGTCCTTAAACCTTATTTATTGTAAACCTTTAAATCCTGTTTGGAAAACAAAGCCATTAATTTACCTTTGAGTTCTTTTGTGGCAGTTATGATTAGTGATCTGAATAATTACAGCTATTTATAAGTGTTCAGTGGAGACATTTCCGTAAGGCAAAGAGAAGGAATTATCTCTCTTTCACTGACAGGGACAGTTGCAGAGAGAAATGCAGGTAAAAAGTTTCCAACAGTGTTGGGTCCCAAATTAAGAGTTGTGGGATCTGACCTTTTTTAAAAGGCTATTTAGCAGTATTTCATGTATGCAAGACATGCTGAAAACTTGCATTCCTTAGAATTCAGAGGCTCAGAAAATGAGTTTTAAATGGCCTGCTTCACTTCACATAAACAAATGACAAAGATGAAATCTGTCTTGCCTAACTGCAAGGTGGTTTGTTTGTTTATTTGTTTACTTCTCTTTTCCTCTTCTTACTACCCAACAGCAAAGTGCTGCAAAGGCAAATACAAATGCAGCAGGAGTTCTGTATGTAGTAGCTTCCTCACTATACAAAGCCTTTTCATAGGCAAAGTAGGTCCATCTTGTGCTTTTGAAGGAGATGAAAATCCCATTGGGGAAAAAAAAGGATAATCAGCATATAGTGCATAGCCTTAATATGACCAGTGGGGTGCCTCCATCAGGCTCACTACCTCATCCTTCAGAGGAAACAGGAAGCTTACGCAATAAATATCATTGAGACAGCCAGCGCCTTCTCCTTTGCCCCCAGAGATCATGGAAAGAGCTAATTGAACAGTGGCTGCTGTCACTGTTGTCCCCATGGGCTGTTAAGATGGGAGATGGTTCCTCTGGCCAGGATTCTGCTCTAGAAGCTGCTGAGATCTAACCACATCTATGTAATTGAAGATTGTAGCATGATGCACACACACAAAGTGGTTCAGTTTAGGTTGCAAGGGATTGTGCCATTTCCTAACATTGCTGGATTTTCTGACCATTGTAAGGAAATTCTAGTGTTACTGTGTTTGATTTCCATGTTTTTTAATAAGTGCAAGCTAAATCCACCCTCTGCATCCCTCTCCCCAACTCCATAATTTGAAACACAGTGACAAGTGCAGGTGAGTCAGAAGCAGAACTGGAACTTCAGATGCATCAGTCAGACTGCTTTGATTTCAACTGATAAGAATGATTTGTAACAAAGGTACACTGTTTTCCTTTGTGCTGTAATTCTCTATGAGGAACCATTTTAGAGGTGGGTGGGAGCTTTTGGAAGTATATTAATGATAACTGATGATTTGACTTGGGAAGATGAATTATATCACAAGCTTTTGAGTCCAGATCCTCTCTCCCCCTCACCCCTTTTTTTCCAAAGGTAACTCCTTTCTGTCTTACCTTTTTCAAATGGAGATAGGTCTTTCTCATGTTTCCTTGCACATTACAGCTCCATTCTTTGTTTATTTTTGCAAATTTCTTTCTTTCTTCAAAATACTACATACGGGCTGTTAAAGAAAATGAAGAAAATATTTCCTGTTGTTTTCCCTATATTAAAAAAGCATATAGCTTTGGCTATTTCATTCTTGCAAGTAGCCAAACTGTTTAGTCTGAATTGTTTGAAGATAGCTCAACCCTTGGCAGGCAGAAAGGGTTGCAGGTCTTTAACTGTTAAAATTGGAAAAGTTGCTTGAAACTAGACTAGGCTTTCACAGTGAAAATGATAATAAATCTTAGTATCATAGAATCACAGTCAGTTGAGGTTGGAAGGGACCTCTGGAGGTCATCTAGTCCAACCCCCCTGCTCAAGCAGGGTCGCCTAAAGCACGTGGTCCAGGATCCTGTCCAGATGGCTTCTGAATATCTCCAAGGATGGAGACTCCACAACCTCTCTGGGCAACCTGTTCCAGTGCTCTGTCACCCGCACAGCAAAAAAGTTTTTTCTCATGTTCAGACAGAACTTCCTGTGGTTCAGTTTGTGCCTGTTGCCTCGCGTCCTATCACTGGGCTCCACTGAGAGGAGTCTGGCCCCATCCTCTCGACACCCTCCCTTCAGATACTTGTACACATTGATAAGATCTCCTCTCAGCCTTCTCTTCTCCAGGCTAAACAGGCCCAGCTCTCTCAGCCTTTCCTCATAGGAGAGATGCTCCAGGCCTTTCAGCATCTTAGTAGCCCTTTGCTGGACTCGCTCCAGTATGAGCTTTTCACCACACCATTATGTTTGTTACGTTTTCCCTCCCTCTGCTTCCTCACCTTAATACCTGTATGAATGCTTGAAAATACAACATTGTGTAATTAGGGGGGCTGTGGGGGGTGACTGCTCTTCCAGTCCTTTCTAACCTCTATCATTCTTTCTTTCAGCCTCTATATGCCGCTAAGTGAATCTGTTTTAACTATATATTTTTTTYGGGGGTTATTTTGTGTATCCTAGTGGCTGTTATTTTAATTATTAAGAATGAAATTGATATAGCAGGAATCAAACATTAAAAAAAGAATAGGTCCAGAGAGTTAATGTCCCACTTAAATAAGATGATGACCTTTAGAGCATAAACAATGGAATATAACAGTCTGTGGTTGGGCTGGATTATCCATAGATTTGTGGGAGTGTTTTTATAACCATTTAGTTTGTTTCAACTCCTGTTACATTAGGCACAGCTCAGTCAGACTGGAGGATCTAGTGGCTTGATCACGTAATCATTTCTGTAAAAAGTCTAAAATTTCCACTTGACAGGTCATACCCTCACAGGCCAGAGAATGCCTTCTGAAAGGCCTTCTCCCCCCTGCCCTTATGTTACTTCCCTAGCTGCATTATCTTCTGGCAGCTAATGCTTAAGAAGCCTGGCCTTGATCTAGCAATAATGAATTTGCTCTATTTTGAATGATGCTGGAGCTGCACAGTAATTGCGTGGATGACAAATGGATATTGCTTGCTTCTGTCTTGCTTCAGCAAACAGTAGTTTGCTATTGAGTCTGCACATAAAAATAAAGTCATGTCATAATTCATGGCTTTTGTCATGTCATTGCCATTGTTTGTGACATATTTCACTGTGACAGCAATGGAGGGTTTTACAGACTTCTAGCTGAGATTTTATACTATAGGGTATAAAAATGCTTGCTGAGTATCCAGTAGAACATCTGTAGGGCACATGTCCTTCCGCTCCTACAAATACATGTAGTCACTGTGAACTTTATTTGATCTGTTTCTATCACAAATACAGAGAGTATCTCTAATGGTGTGACTTTAATATTTGACTGATGACATCATGTTTTTCCCCCCCCCCCAATTTCTTTAAAGCTGGAAACTTGTTCAGAATGGTGGACCATAAAAGAAGCAACTGTTGAATATTGACTTTTGTTTTCAGTTTTGTGTGGCTTTGTGTCTCGTTTTATGAACAACTTTAACCACTGAATGCTAACCTTTCACAAACTTCTGTTTAGCTGCATTTTTGAAACCATCTATGTCTTATTACTGTTACTGAAGTTAACTTTACTAAAGTCAGGTGAAGCAGTGAACTATTATTGCCTTAATTTGATATTGGTACCTGGATGTCACATCTTTTGACCTTACTAAACAGTGGTTCATATTGATTATTTCAGTGAACTGCTGTTTTAAGTGTCAGAATGTCAAGTCCACAACTCAAATATTTTATGGATGAATGCAAAACACAGATTAATGGGTCTTGTTGAATTCCTGACATCTGTTCCCCATGAGGAGGTTCCAGAAAGCTATTTAGAAGGTAGCATTCTAGTACTTTCAGGCTAACATTGAAATTAATTTTGCCCATGAGCTGAGTCCTGTCACAACATCATTGAGAAAAAGAATAGTGATGCAGAAGTGAAAGGTTGGTTAGCACACAGGTTATGGAGTCAGCAAACCATAGGAATTCTCTAATGGTTCTTGGTAGCTAAATTAGGAAGAAATCTTCATGCTGTTAAAAAAACAGGAATTGTCATTGAGTTTGAGCGCACTCAAAATCACTCTTTCTCTCCCTTTGCTTCCTTTCCCTAGTCATAAAATGGGAATAACATTATTTCCTTGTATTACTTTGGGTTTTGTGAAGATAAAAACATGATTGATTTTGTGACAAATACCATTTTCACAGATGTGAAAGATCATTTTCAAAAAAAAATCAAAGCAAACAAAAAACCACATGCTGGTTGTCTTCTGCCCTTCCTTCCTAGTTAAAAAAAAAAAAAAAGGTTTATATTGAAAGACTTTCTTCATTTTGATTTACAGGCAGTCTTTTCCATCAGGTGAACTTGATATCTTAAAAAGTAAATGTATAATAAAATATTCAATAGCCTGTCAAATATATTTCCCATCTGCCGTAGCCCTAAGAAAATCTCATTATTAGTTATGTATTTTATCTAACCTACAGCTACAGTTGATTGCCTTTAAATTAAAAGTTAGAGAGAGAATCATCTGATATTATTCCCTGATGAAATTATTCCCTGATTATTCCCTATTATTATTGTTATTATTATTGTTATTATTATTATCTTTTTTGCTATGAAGAGTGGGATTTTGGTTTCTTTCTTCACAATGTAAAACTTTGTCAGTGTTGTGACTTGTTTGCAGTTAACTCCAATTAACAGATCTGTTTTGCACTGAATAATATGTAAGGAACAGAGGTTCAGAACAATTCAGCAATTTTCCTAAATATAAAATGCATAAGTGACTGACCTGTAGAAGCAGAGATTTCCATAGCCATTGTTTCTTAGCAGAATCAACGATTAGTGGGATCAATAGTGGCTAATTCATATAGAGTATTTTTCAGGGATTATTGAGATTATTAGTAAAACCAAAATAATTCAGATACCTTACAGGTTAATTTTAATGCCAAGAGAATACATGCCAAGGGCATTTCTTTGTGCTTTAATCTAACCATCACTCAAGTTAGCTGAATTTAATATCAAGAACATCAAAAATGGAACATTAAGAATCTAGCTTACTGGATCCTTTCTGGAAATACAGGGTTTCTTTTAATTCAGATGGACTTGTAACTGTGATTTTTTTTCTCTCTCACTCTTTTCCTAATAGCGGCTCTGATTAGAGGAAATCGTAAAAACTGTGCTCAATTTTCTGGATCTCTTGACTGGTTGATCAGCAGATTAGAACGACTGGAAGCCTCTTCTGGTATGTTTTTTAGTATTTTAACTTCATTATATTTCCAGTTTTTCATTCTTTAAAATTGGTAATGTACTCATTCTGTTTAATTATCCTGAAGTTCTTCCTATGGGAGAGTAAATTATATTATAAAATGAGATTTATATTTGTAACATTTTTACACATTGATTATGGTTGTAGTTCTGCTTAGCTTCTGTCAGTAATTCCTTTGCATTTAGTACTGTGTAATAATAAACTCAGCATTTAAGAAAATGATATTTTTATTAACTTTTGGCTTTTTACTCTTGGCTTTATATTTCACTTGAGAAACTTTTTGAGTTTGTTCTTTTCCTTGGCCATTTGATTCTAATGCTATTTTTTAATTCAGGCAAACAAACTATTTGTCAGAACAGTTGTTCTGCAGTTTTAGTTTTATTAAGTTGCTCCTTCTCTCTAATTCTTTTACCTTTCCTTTTCTTTGGAAGTCTGCATGTGCTTTAGCATTTGCATCGAACTAATTATGATGGTAGCCATCTGGAATGGTATAGTTTGTGTCATCTTGAAGGACTGTGGTGATAATGTTCATGTAATCTATTTGAGTCTACAGTAAATACCTATATATTTATATATTACAAAATTACCTCTATAATATATATATATTCCCTTTATTGTTTTTAATCATCTCTCTAATTCCTGAGGTTTGAAGTTCTGTTTCAAGTTAATAAGGAGTGTGCCTGAAACAAATCTGTGACTCGGGAGTCCGGGAGTTCTGTCTCACTTTAGATCCAAATTCTTTAAGATAGCCTACTTATTTTCCTCATTGTTACCCAATGTCCTTATTTTCTTTCTGAAGCCCTATGCTAACCTCTTACCATTCTTGCTTAGCAGGGTAGTGGTAAACAGAAATGTGCTTACATTTTTCTGTTTGGTGTTTTTGAAATGTGATTAGTGTCTGTGCTGCCCAAAGATAAAATAAATAAACTTTGTTTTGCGCTTACCCTGACCTGTACTATACTTCTCACTGAAACAGTGATCCTGCGTTCTGGCTCCTTGGAAGCAATTCTGTTCTCAATAAACTTACTCTGACACCCCAATACACTGTATTTTTAATTTACCAGTGGATTAATTATTTTTATTTTTAAATATTGCAACTAAACCTCATAAAAAACAATTCGGACTGTATTGGGAAAGTATATTTTTTGAGCAGAGTAAGAAATAAGTAGTGTAAACACTGCACATTAGGTGAATTTACATAATATCTCAAGAATTTCTCCTGCTGATGTATGATTCCTATTGGTGTTGGCAGCTTGATCCTGTGTACACTTTGCCATTTAAAATATAATTGTTAACATGACTGTATTCTATAGCAGGGCTTAAAAGCGGCATATCTGGCTTACTGTATTTGGCATGTATTAGTTTAAAAAAATGGATTTCATTGTTTTTTAAAAGAATTCTTTTGTTTGTGCTTTTTTTTAACATTACTACTCTATTTTCTTTATATGCATTTCTGTGTGCATGCCACTTCTTTAGTTTGATTTTTGTAGAGAAATTGTAGACAAATCTTGATACACTAAAGAATCTCTGCTAGCGCATCTCAAAGTTAGTGAACAGATACATATGTTTCTGTAACTATGAGCATTAATCTCATGGCTGATATTAGAGTTCTCTTGCCCCATTTTACTGATAAAAATACTAACTGCTTCTTTTTTTCATTTTCTTTTATGTGATAATTTAATTACTGTTCTTTTCAACCTGAAAATGTGCCAAAATGATGCCATATAGGCATCTGAACAACAGACCATAATCAAACTTAGACACAGCAGCTAAGAAATGAGATTCAAATAGGGGTGATTAGTTCTGGACACTTAAGACTGATTTTTGACTCTTTTCCAAGCATGCTTTTCATGCTGATGATTACATCAAAGATCAGAAAGCAAGTAATCCTGTTAGAAAGAAATATTACCACAGCCTGTTTTTTCCCCTCTTATGTTACACAAGATTAGTAAAAGTATTTATTGGACTCAAAAACATTCATAGTGTAAGGCCTCTATTCTAAATGTGATATTTAGCAATGAAATACTACTTAGAGTTCTACACATATAGTTACATGTACAACAATAACCAAGGAAAATATAGAATGGCATAGTAATACCTTTTAGTGTCTTGATTTGCCAGTTATGTGAATTGGAGGGTATGAAAATAAAGAAATAATCAAATTACTGAAATAAGAAAAACACTAACAGCTCCTTACAGGTATTATTTCTCACATTCGCTAGACAGATGTGTTAAATAAGCAAAAGCACAAAGTCTAAATTAATCTGCTCCTAACCTGACAAGGCATCTGCCTTGAAAATTATTACCCCCCTTTTATTAAAAAAAAAAAAGAGGAGAAAAATAGAAATATAGATAACATGTACCGCTTCTCCAATTTATATTATGCTCAGTGATGTCAATGTATAGAATATGGACACAGAAAAGGCAATATTGCTTTAAGACTTTTAAATTTTTTATATCCATCATTAGCATAATCTAGAAGGATATATTTCTTGTCATTATAAAAATCTCAAGTTGCACTAATATCAAACCGCACTAAATGTTCCTAAGAAATGTATTTGGAATATATCTTCTAGTGAAAGTTGATAAAATTCTATGTTTTAAGCAGATATTGGGTAAGAATAGTCCCATGGGGAAAAGAATAGTAAGCAACTGAAGACAGTTTTGCAATGCTTTTGTAATGTCTGTCAAACAGACAATCTCAGTTCCAATAGGTTCTATGTTTCGGCTTTTAATCTCACAATGTTAATATCTTTCTAAATTATAATTTTTATTTGTAATTTGATTCTTAAGAACATTTCAGTATGAATATTTGTGCTGTCCTATGTAATTTATATTAATCCTCATGCTCAGAATCAGTCCAACCAATTTAATACAATCCATTGTATTAGATGTAATAATTGTAAAGCTAGATAGAGACTTTTCTTAAGCTGTCTCTTTTATTGCATGGCTCTCTGGCTACTGTAATTTGGATCTCTTGTTTGATATTCTTTGACCTTCTTGTTCTGGTTCATGTTTATCTTTTTACAGTGAATATATGTATCAAGGTGGATTGATTGAAAGGAAAAATGCTGATGCTTTCGGTAGCTTCAAATAATACCACCCAGTAAAGTACATATAGCTGATGTGATAGGTGCAAGGGGGTGCTGCGGAAAAATCTTCACATTTGTGTTTTATCTAACTTATGTAGGTTTACAGTAAAATTTAGTAATTTACAAATTCATTTTGTAAGAGTTAATTATTAAGAATAGCACACAGGTTTATCAAATCTACTATTTACTTCAGGAAGGGTGACACATTTGAACAATTTTCAGTGTGTAGAGATTGCTGTGTTTTTAATTTTTTCTGCCTTCTTTTCTATCTATCTATCATGTGTACCTTGATTTGTCATTATTATCATCACTATCATTTTCCCTCCCTCACATTTTCTCTCCTTCACTCACCCAGCTGGAGCCATTTTGGAGTTGCATTTATCAAGAAATGTTTTCTGGTTGCCACTGTTACATTTTTACATTATGTATAGTATTTGTTACTGTTTTATTGGTGGATGACCTCTTAAGAATCTTTCAGATCTTATTTTTTGTAATTAGGCTACAAGTTCAAGAAGCAGAAAAGTTTGTAGGCAGACCAATGGGCAGGATAATTACGGCAGCGGTGAGAGCAATGCAGTAACCACCTTTCAAGTGACATTATCTGTAGTTTATTCCCATCATCTTGTTCTTGTAGTGTTGTGTATTTTTTCATGAGCCAGGAAGCAGCATAATCATCTGCCTTTCAGTAATAATTTTTCATTGATTACAGGGTTGTTCTTAAGAATTACAGTTTTCTTCCTTATCCTGTTCTTCCTCCTCCTAAATTATACTTCTGCTGTAGACAGATGTATCCTTGGAGTAATCGACATCTTAACGCAGGAATGCCGGGAGGGGAAGGTGTCCCCTGTTGCAGAAATTTCTTGGTTTATATTGGATTAGTAGGCATTTGGAAAGAAACGTCACAGGCATAACATAGTTGTTCTCATCAGCCTTTTACTGTGACATTCGTACGTTAGAAATATCCTCCCATTGCTGAATGCCCTGATTAATACTTTGGGACGTCTCTGTCACAGATCGTCATTTAGCATAGGCTGTTAAATCTGTTACCTCAGTATTCTTCAATGAGAACAGATCTGTCCAATACCAAAGAGGCAGCTGGTATGTTTATGTTTCCCTCAGCTTTGTCATGAAACATTCACATGCATTTTGCTTACTTTTCATAAATCTGTCCCTGAGATGAATTAACTGGAGCATGGGCAAATACTGTCAATGTCAGCGGTAGCAGCGCTCTCCCTCTCGGAGCCTGGGTGAACTGTCACAGCATTCACCAGCTATTGGSAAGATCCGCAGTGGGGTGATTGCTAAGAGCAGCTGCATGTTGGTGCTTCTCCTCTTAGATTTTTTTTTTCTGTAATCTCCTGGGGCAAGTGGATAGCTGCTTGTTGAGTACAGAAGTCTGTTGTTCTTCTCTTGGGGGGGAGGGCTGGTATAGCTATTCTGAGGCATTTGCCCATGCAAGCCTGTCCAGTCAGCAATGGACTTCTGTGAATTTCAATATGAAATACAGTAAGTGGAGGACTTCCAATGAAAGCTAATAAAGATATTTAATATTAGATTAGATACTAAAATCACTTCTGTAGCTTTGGCCTTCTAACACCAGTTTTTATTAAAAACAAACAAACAAAAAAACAAAACAAAAAACCCCACCCAACCTGACTTATTAAAATCTATGTCAGGGATTTCTCTCTAAATTCTATATCAACTGCAAAAAAATCTTTTTAGAGTGAGGGTTCCATACCTTGAGCAAGACCTTTAGGGAGAGTCATCCTTAAATTAAAACTCCCTGTGGCCTAGGGATTTGACTTCTGCCTTCATGATTTTAGTCTTGATTACACTCATAATCTGCATAGATAGTAAGAAGTGGGATATGTACATTCACCTCTCTCATTCAGTTTTTGCTTTCCTTCTCATCTAGCCTGTGCCCAAATTCAGTTCTGCTGAGCCTGGAATTGTGGCAGGAGCCACTTCCTGGATGAATTCTGCAAATGTTGCTATTCCTAAGACACAGGATTCCTCATGTACCTGGATGATTTCCAGGAAAGGGAAAGTGATATTCTGTGACTAAAGTTTTCTGTTTGGAAAAGCTAATTTTCTTCAGCAGAATTAGTGCTGGTACTGTATTAATGTACAAAATGGTGCCATTCACACCAGTGCTCGTATCACAGAATCACAGAATCACAGAATGGTTGAGGTTGGAAGGGACCTCTGGAGATCATCTAGTCCAACCCCCCTGCTCAAGCAGGGTCACCTAGAGCACGTTGCACAGGATTGCGTCCAGGCGTGTTTTGAATATCTCCACAGAAGGAGACTCCACAACCTCTCTGGGCAACCTGTTCCAGTGCTCTGTCACCCTCAACAGTGAAGAAGTCTTTCCTCATGTTCAGATGGAAGTGTCTGTGTTTCAGTTTGTGCCTGTTGCCTTGCGTCCTGTCGCTGGGCATCACTGAAGAGTCTGGCTCCATCCTCTTGACACCCTCCCTTCAGATACTTGTACACATTGATAAGATCTCCTCTCAGCCTTCTCTTCTCCAGGCTAAACAGGCCCAGCTCTCTCAGTCTTTCCTCATAGGAGAGATGCTCCAGTCCCCTAACCATCTTTGTAGCCCTTCGCTGCACTTGC
>NW_020450938.1:2908582-2938289 GCF_003343035.1 Apteryx rowi
AGTAGGTCCCTGAAGAGGCCAAAGTTTGCTCTCCTGAAGTCCAGGGTTGCAATCCTACTTGGTGCCCTGCTGCCTCCTCGCAGGATCCTGAACTCCACGATCTCATGGTCACTGCAGCCAAGGCAGSCCCYRACCTTCACATCTTCCACCAGTCCTTCTTTGTTTGTTAGTACGAGGTCCAGCAGCACACCTCTCCTTGTTGGCTCCTCCACCACCTGTGTCAAGAAGTTTTATGATACATCCAGCAATTTATCTGTAGCTCATAATGTTATCTAATCAAGCTAGGAATTTGGGTTACTACGTTTAACATTTACTCTACTCCTARTCAGTGTGCAATAATTCTGAGCTATATTTTCAGCTCAGAAAAGCTGTCCCTCCTGTCTACACCTGAAACATTTCCCTGTGACGACTGTTCTTATCCCTCAATCTTGTAGCTCTCTTGCTTCTATAATATATTTTACAGAATTTTCTTTCCTGCTTTGGCTGCAGTACTGTGGCCCTAGGGTGGAAGCTCTGTTTTCCTTCAGCCCACATATGCTTATGCTGTGAACCCTTGAACTGCTCAGGATGCGAGGCAGCAGGAACATAGGAGGCTAAGGCTGTACCGATACTTGTGTTCTCAATTTGTGTTAGAGAGTCCAGTTAGAGATTTGCTGATTATCCTGTCACTGTAGCTAGTATATTAGGTGTAGAGATCCTATCTGAATAGACGTCGTAGCAAAAAGTTCATGTTTATATTATTGTTAGGGTAACCTGCTCTGCACGTGCCTCAGTCTTTTTGCTTTCACTTCAGTCACAGGGAGTTTAAAAGCAAACAGGCATTTAAAAATTGGCAAAATCACAGCCTAGATCTCTCCTCAGCTATAGTCTGTCTTTGGTTTGAGAGCACTGATCTACGGAGGATGTTCTCACAATTATGCGGTTGCAAGGGATTTGACTGTAACTTTCTTAATTTTAATGTATTTTCCCAGTTGTTCACAGTGAAATTATTTTCTAAGAAACTTAATTTTACTTCCGGAACTCTCAGGGTTAGGATTTTTTGACGTAATTCATAACTTTGGGCTAAACTTTTGGAGGTTCGATATGAAATTCCTTACAATAGCTTAAAAATTGTGGTACACAGTTCCTATTAATTTTTTAAAATTTGTCTGAAAGATTTGAAAATTAGAACCTAAATGTTTATGTTTATGATATTATGGTAAGGTATGAGATGAATGCTATAAACTGCCGAGTAATCTAATGATGCAGTCTTACTGCATAATGAAGCTCATGACATACTGCAAAAATTTTGAGGTGCTAGTATTTGCAATGCTCGTTGTCCTGAATTTTCTTCTGGAGAAAATTCTTCTGAAGGCCACTTCAGCTCTTTCACCATATATTCTGGTAATGTAACTTCCATGTTGTCTGCAAAGCTGATTTTATACCTAAGAGTTTTCCTGGTTTTGAGGGAGTCAGTTATGCAAGGTGCTAATTGCTCTGGGCTTTATCTTGACAGGTAAAATATGTTTAGTTTTTAGTATGTAAATAGTCTTTTGTAATTTAAGTGAGCTGCTTGCCTGCCAAGTTTTAAGCTTTGTGTGCTGGACTGGAGTGAGGATATTCACTGTTTTGATTTGCAGTGATAGGTCTAGAGTGGGGAGAAATATTGCATTGTATTACACCTTCTAAGTAAGAATAATGACTGCATATATTCACCTAAAGTAATTGGTTGATTTTCTAAGGTGCAGTGTTTGTGAGGAAGAAACAGTAAGATCTGTTAGTCCAAGCCAAATTAAATTCATCTTCAATATCAGAGTTGTGTTAGTTACATCCTACAGGTATTTTCTTGAATGTGTTACAATAAAGATTTGATGCCATAAACTACTGTCAGTAAAAATACTAATCTTCACTTTTTTCATATCCTTGAATTAAAGAGGTTGTGAAAACAGAATAAAGGTGTTAAATATATAAACAACAGCTGTAGGAGTTAAGTGTACAAATTAGATTGGAAATTGATTTGGGAAATAGAAGCTAGTACAGAAAAGTACAGCCCCTATTTATTCTTTCCTGATCACAGCTGAAGCAAAAGTAAGAAAATGAAGATTTGTTCAAATAACGTGTCTGAGAGTTGGCCATGTTAGAACTGAGATATCACAGGAGAAGCTGAGTGAAAAATGCAATGTCAGTGCTTCAGCTGTCTCTTCAGTGCATAAATAAAGATTAGTTTAGTCTGTCTCTGTCTGGAAAAAATATTCCAGATGGGATTAACTAGTCCTACTAAAATTTTAAAGGCATTAAACCATATGGAACAAAAATTAGAACAGGGCAAGTTGGTAATCTAATATCCTCCAAATGAATATTTTAGGAAACAGGTGACATCAATTTTTGAGTAAAAGACATACTATTTTTAAGGTCGTGCATTTTTATTCAATAGTATGAAATTAGAGAAGTCATTGTGCTGACCTGAAAATATATGCTTCCTTTCATCTGTCAATCATTAAGAAAGGATTTTCACCCATCTTTATCATAAACTCTGTGTATCATACTGTGCAAGGCTTGTTCATGATGTCTGTATTATATTCARACACTTTCTGCTTGACTGCCTTGAGCAACTCCAATGAAATTGAAACAGGTCCAGCTATTTAATATAGACAAATCTAAAAGTGGATCATGCAAAACCAGATTGTACGGTCATATGCATTTTTCTGAAATGCAGAGAATTTGCCCTTGAAAGAAAATGTGTTTGATACAGATGCTACAGTAACTGAAGTAGTTGCTATGAAAGCTGGGTCTAATAGATAATGTTCATTTAGTCTTTGATGTTTAAGTCTTCAAAGTTTTTTTTCCCTGTTCCAGTAAAAGAGAGCRTGGCACAGAGCAGAAGACTCATGCTGTTGATCTTGCATTGCAAGGGTTAAGTTGAATGTTTGGCACCATGGCTTGAATACGGGGATGAGGACAGAATGATATGAGGAGTACAATGTGAATAGGAATTGCATATCTCTAGGTTTAAGACTGCTTCTCAGCTTTCCCTCAGTGCTCTGACTTCTCTCACTGTGGCAACAACAGTAGCAACTAATAGTAATGAACTGCATGTTTGATGCTTGTCTTGCTCCTTAAGAAAGTGGTGACTTGATCCAGTACACATGGGAGCCCATATTAATGTCCCATTGCAAGGAACAATTTTAAGTCTGATGATTCTTAATGGCAATGACTGCTGCTTTTTGGGGATTGTAATTGCATTTAATTGGGATGCCACAGGTGATTTAGTGGTTCTTTCTTGCACATCTTGGCTTCATGCTGGTTTCTATTTGTTTGCTCTTTTAACAACATGACTGTTGGCTGTCAGCATAGCTGTTGTATACACAAAGAAAATGATCCATGGTGTGCAGTAGACTGGGAATTTACCTCTGCCCTCTAATTCAGAGGTATATGATTCCATTAGTGGATCATACAGTATCCTGTGGGGAGACAGAAAACTGTAAATATGAAAAGACTTTTTTATGTATGTAATACATACATGGTGTGTAGTCTTAGCCTTTTGGAGCCCTTGCGACTTCTCCCGAAGATTTTAACAGGACCAATATTTTACCTGGTTTATTTTAGTTTGTGAGCATTGATCATCACATATTTATCAATGAAATTTCAAGGTAATTTATGTTTTTTCTCTCATATTTTCTGATTTTTACTACATGGACTTATTTTGGGAAGTCTAGCAGTACAACATCCATACAACAATTTTTTTTTTATAGTATACAATGATTTTTGAAACTTATTGTGTGTTGCAGGGCAATCTATTAGGAAGTATCATGTGCAGTTATGATTTTATATATGCCATGAATAACACTTTTTTTTTTTTCTTCTCACCCCTCCCAGGAATTCTAGAGGTTTTACACTGTGTATTGGTGGAAAGCCCAGAAGCTCTAAACATTATTAAGGAAGGACACATTAAATCAATTATCTGTCTTTTGGACAAACATGGAAGAAACCATAAGGTGCGCAAAGAAGAGACAAACTATGTTTAAGCGAACATTCATGAACAAAGAAAGCAGGTTGTTCTGTGTACAACTTAGATTCCAAATACTTTAATAGTGTATTGATAATTAGGAACAAAACTTTTCTTAAAAGGAGTATGGGCAGGCTGAAGAAGCAAAGGAGATATTACCTTCTTATTGATGATAGCATTGATACTCATTAAAATTGAAGGGAAGCAGGGAGAGTATGTTTTAATTTTGTTAGGAGAATTTCAGAGTTGTTGCAAAATAAAATTACTATGTAGGATGAATTTCATAGCCATAGAGAGCCCTTACATGTATTCCAGTAAAAAAGATATATAGTATTATTTTGCCTGAAGTGGTTCATATTGATTATTAACTCTTAGCAAGAAAAATATTTAGGATGAAACAAATCTTTTCTTTTTTTTCCAGGTTTTGGATGTCTTGTGCTCTCTCTGCGTATGTCATAGAGTAGCTGTGCGGTCTAATCAACATCTAATCTGTGACAATCTCCTGCCAGGAAGAGATCTGCTTTTACAGACACGTCTTGTCAACCATGTGAGCAGGTAAAAAACAAAAAATGATCTATATCTATGAACAAAGCAGGGTAAAACTTGTGATTAAAAAAAAAAATCACAGTCACTACAGAAAACCTGTTTAATTTCCAAAACTTTCTTTAAGATATTTTATTCTTATTAGGATTTTAAATGCTATGTGTAATATTCTTATTCATTAGGATAAATAAAAGGATAAATCATAGCCCGCTGCTGCAAGCTAAAGCAGGTCTAAACTGCTTTAAGTCAGAAATTCTAGAATCTTTTCTAAAGTGTACTCCACTGTCTTGATCTAGCTGTTCTGTCAAAGTATCATCAGCCAGTGGTTTGTGATTGCCTTATTCCTACAATGTTGGTGATCTTGTGAGCACTTACTTTATCAAGAGTTTGAATTAATGCTGAGTCGGAAGAATCTGACTTTAAGTGAAGATTCATGGGATCTTCCTCTGCCTCCAACTTCTGTCTGTTTAAAAAAGCCTCAGTCACTGAGTGAGAAGGAAAATTAAAACACAGAAATAGTAATGTTAATTCAGAGTGCAAAGGATTTTATTAGATGCTGAAAAGCATAAAAATTCTGCAAACGTATCATATAAGAAGGCCTTTTCAGGTTAAAAGAAATCCAAATCCAAAGGTGAAATGAGCTTGACAATTTTATATCTAATACATTCATTCATACATTTCATACCCACCTGTGAAACCCTCCAACCCCCACATAATACATGCCAAAATATATATGATACATGGAAAGATTGTGAAAGTAATAGCAATAATTCCATATCGACAATAAATTTGAACAATTGGTAAATGAAAATCACTAATGAAAAGCTCTATTAAAAAGGCAAGAGAGGAAATTAAAACATACGGGGACTGATTGAACTTGTATCATGGCTTTGGATCTTCTACAGGGAAGGTAAAACTGTCTTTCCCAAGTATGGCTGCAGAAAAGGCACATGTAGTTAATACATATTTCTACTCTGCATTAGAAAGATGTGAATGAAAACACTCATGTTCTTGTAGTGATAAGGGAAAAGGTTATTTCTTCAACAGCCAGAGAGACCAATTAAACATTGAAAATGTTTTGTGATAAAATGAGCCTTGGATAGCTTGCACCAAAAATAATTAGCAAAGGAACTCTCTAAGACTGATGTTTAATGTACTTTTCCAGGGGACTGGAAAATTATAATCACAAACATATATTTAAAAGGGGTAGATTGGATTATTAAGTTGATTAGGTTGTAGAGTCTGGAAAAGTCATGATATACCTGATACTGTGCTCAGTGATAGAAGATATGATTGTTGGTAACAAATAATTTACAAACGATATGATGTTTCTGGAAGACAGCTTTTGTCAAACAGTTTTTGTTTGTATTTTTAAGGAGATTAAATGCTTAATTTGTAGCAAAGTGAACAGTATCTATACTCAAAATTTTGGCATAAAAACACCTCATATACTTCTAGAAAGAAAGTGTATTAGTCTTATGTGATAAAACAAGTTATTCTATAAGCAATTGAATCAGTGAAGTCTGGTTTTATACTAACTTGTGTTCTATAGCCCCTATCAACCCTTCTTTCCCCCCAGCATTCCCTTCACAGGAATGCACAGTATGTGCTGGGGCTGGCTTGGAGGTACCTTTGTGTTGATTAGGCATCTTGTACATAGAAAGAAAATATTTATAGCACAGAAGTTATAACACAGTCCAGTAGATGGAAGTGAAAACTAGATAAATTAAGCCTAGAAGTCTGACTGATTTTTCACAATATGGATAATCAACCGTTGAGAAATATACCTTGCACTGATATTGGATACTTTCCTCTAAGGCTTTAAGTCAAAACTGGATGGCTTTCTTAATACATAGCTGAAACAGAAATAAATCTGGAGACAAATTTTGTTAGTGAGATTCTAGATGCAGTATTACCCCAAAAATCAGATTAGAAGAGCAGTCTTTTTCTCTCTTTTTTTCCCTCCTGACCTTTAAATGTATGACTGTGGTTTGCTATTTAGGTATATGTTGAGTAAGCACAGTAATATTTTTGTCTTTCAAGTATGCTTGTGAAGTGCTTTGAAACCATCATCAGCAGGAACATTTAATTGATATTAAAGATTGGTATAACCTTTGCAAATAACTGAATTTTACAGAACTTAGAACAAGGAAGGAGAAGGGACAAAAGAATTTTGAAATAGGTTGACACTTTTGTGTCTTTGTAAATGTTATTCTCTTGATAATTGGTGTTATGTAACACAGGTTGCTATTAAACCTGCAGTATGTATTTACCAACATTTCTGTTGGCAATGGGTGAATGGCTGTCATTTTTGTTTGTAGAATTTAACAATTTTTTGTTTAAACAAATAAAATATTAATACTGTTATCTGAGTAAGGATACCGTTTCAGTTACTTTTGCTTGAACTGTATGGGGCATTTTTCACCGAACCTAAAAAATAAAAATAAAAAAAGAAAGAAACCTGAATTTTAATTCTACTGTTCTAATCAGACAAAACAAGCAAATTTGAGCAAAATGAAGAAGCTTGCAGTAGTGCATATTCTTCAGGTGAGTTTTTAATATCCACTTATATTCTTTCTGTTCAAGCATGCGACCCAACATCTTCTTGGGGATTAGTGAAGGCTCTGCCCAATACAGAAAATGGTACTATGAACTTATGGTGGACCATCTGGAGCCCTTTGTGACTGCAGAATCAACTCATCTTCGAGTGGGCTGGGCATCAACAGAGGGCTACTCACCATATCCTGGTGGAGGAGCAGAATGGGGAGGAAACGGTGTTGGTGATGATTTGTATTCTTATGGCTTTGATGGTCTGCATCTGTGGTCAGGTATGGTACCTTTTTTTCTTTTTTTTCCTCTTCCATACAAGGATGTACATTTGGAATTCCAGTGAGTTTGTGGTTTCAGCAGCAGCAAAGTGAATCAGAAGTTTCAGCTGACACTAGGAATAACATCCGGAAACAGCATCCCGTATCAGGATATATTTTAAGTTGACAATGCACGTTTAAAAAATTTGTTATATACAAAGTAATACAGATAGCATAATAATTTATGTTTCAGCCTGGGGCTGTTTTTTTTTTTTTTCATAGTAACTCTAAAGCTTTGCTTTAAAACTTCAAAGGTGCAGAAAATGAAGCCTGACAAACAGTAGTTTGGATTTCTAATTGATGTGTGATACTGTTAGAACAGCCTGAGAGATTTAAGTCATAGGACTTTTTTACAGGTTTTTAATATTCTTTTTTAGTTTAAAAGTTTAAAAATACTTTAGAGGTGATGAAGACTTTTAAGTATGCTTTTTTGTCATACACTTTAAAACAAAATTTTTTTGTAATGTCAATATTTTATTTACATACATTAAGACTGACCATTTGTTTCATAACTTGCATAATCATATTCCTGGCTTGCATATGGTGTGTTTGGTCAGGTATTCATCTTTAGAATGTCACTGGCCAAGCTTCGATCTGATCTTTAATAGTATTTTCTGTATGCAAATACAGGTGGTAAGGGAAGCTGGACTTAGTGCCTGAATTATTCAGATTTACTGTTGATTCCGCAAATCTTGTTCTACCTTCAAACTGGGTTAGTTGAGCAAAATCAAAATAATAAGAAAGAGAACTTGTTCTCTTTTTCATAATCTTTTTTACGTAAGTGACAAGATTCCTAAACATTATTTGGATTGGCTAGTCCTCCATATGGAGAGTCCTAAACTCAGAGGCAAACTTCTTGAAAATGCCAAGTTCTTCTGCAGTCAGATCTTGTTGACAAAAATTTTTCTGCTTTTGTTTTGAGAGTTCAACAGTAGAACTGACTGGAAACTGTGTTAGGCTCCCCAGATTGGCAATTCATGCCACTATAAAGATATGAGCAACTTTTCTGAAGCTCATTAGTAGATATGAGAGACATTTCAGATGTACATATGATTGACAGTCTTTGACATTTTGAGGCACTGAGGCCTCAAAACACTTGGAACAGAAAAGTGTTTTACATTTCTGAAGACTTTCCCAATCACAATACCAAAAGATTGTATTATTAAGTAATAATAGATCTGCTAGACTGGCATCTTAGGATGCTGTTTTGCCTCTCATGTACAGTGAGATTTACTTTAGAACAATGATGCAAAATTAATGGTGTCAGTAAAAATGTCATAATTGTGCTTGTCAGGTAAAAAAAAATTGTGCTTGTCAGGTAAAATGTTTTACCTGACAAGGTACCAGAGGTACCTGAAAAGGACCAGAAAATAATAAGCCAACCCAAATAACTCTTATAATTAGGGTCACTTTTAGGGAGGAAACAGAAGATTACTTAAAATTAAAATGATATTTCTTCCTAACAGGAACCTTTTGTATGCAGATGTGTCACAGAATAATAAATTAACAATTGTTTAGGGCTCTCAAGTCAGTAATCCAGCACAGGCAAAAAAGTCAGACCACCTTTATATTTCCAGTTTTTGTATATTAATCCTCTATTGTGGATGTGGCTTGTAAATTTGAAGATTTCTGTTTTCATTGACATTCTCTGTGATCAATGAAACACATTCATCTCAAACTTGGAATTACTTTAAGTAGTTGAGTGTTGAAAATCACATCCTTTCTTCCCTGCAATTGCAGGATGCATCTTGGAAAGTCTCTAAAATGACATTTTGAAAATAATCTTCTGAGCATAAAGTATTTATTGCATTAACTAATAGCAACAACGAGCTCCTTTTCTGAAACAGATATTTGCTAGAACTGCATTTAATTTACAATTGTTTCTTCAGTCATGCAATTATTTCTCTGATTTGGAGAAGTGAAACTCACTGATTTTTAAAGCCTAAGGCCAGAAAAGACACTTAGATCATTTGGTCTCACTATGGTACATCCCAAGCTGTTACTTATTTCTATTGAAAGTCAGCCCCACATAGAGCCCAGTAGTCTGTATTTAGCTACATTTTATCCTTTAGAAAGGCATCTGGCCTCAAGTTGAACACTTTGAGATGAATTATCCACTCTTTCCACTGTTTTTTTTGTTTATTTTTTTTCTTCAGAGTTTAGTTATTTTTGTCATTAAAAATGTGTCCCTTTTTGTGATTTATTTGAAGCTAACTCACCTGTTTATTCTTGTGAGTTTTTTCTCTGCTATTCTCTAGTGTGCCCTGTGAGTTTTGGAATGTGGCACTGGTAGCAGGTAGTTCTCTTGCCAGCCATTCCTTCCCCGGGGACTGCTGCTCTGTCTCTGGGCAGTGTTCTTCTGTAGATTTCTCAGGATGGCTCTGAGTCATTCCCATCTTTTCTCACAGAACTGCCTACTCTTGTAGGAACTGCCTACTCTTATAGCAAACCGACTAAGGACATCCTGTCTTGGAAGGGTGTAGGGAGTCAGCAAGAGCACCTGAAAACATTTCTTTTTCCCAACCACAAATTTTGAAAATAAGTTTTTCAGATAGGCCTGTAAGGTGAATATTTGTCAACAGCCAGTAGTCAAGGCAAAAGTTGAGGGAGTGTGATTTGCCTCTTTTTCCTCCACCTACCTACAACAATTAATCTGAATGTGCACTTAAAAGCAATGCTCATTTTGTTAAGCAGGTGGGTCAAGTACTCAGGACCTGTGGTTTTAAGGTTGCCTTGCCACACAGACGTATGGATCTGAATTACACTTCTTCAGGTTTTCAGAGCTTCCATGCCTCTTAGTACAGAGGCATAAGCCACATCAATCAAGCTGTGATTTCCAGATTTTATACTGCTGGCTTAACTACAGAAATCATGAAAACTGTGGTCAGCTGTCTGTCAGAGAACTGACCACCCCCAAAATTCAAAGTTGATTGTGGCACAGATGCAGATACACAGATACAGTGGAGGCACTGTATCTACACAGTGGAACCGTCTTCCAGGAGTAGAGGTAGAACTGATTTTGTTGGACCCTTGTTTTGTATTCAGCAAAAAATATCTGTCTTGAGATGTTCAGAATTAAATTTTAGTCATGCTCACAAAATTTTGTTTCTAGAATATGCATCTGCCCTTAGCATTTTGTTATGCTTTATAACTTTAGAAATATATTATGTTTATTTTCATACTTTTTCCTAATTTACAATTTTTCTTTTTTAAAAGTGCTCTTTTCTCTTTAGCCAGGATGCAAAAACAGGATGCACATTTATGGAAAGTTTTCTTGTACATCATTGTACATCATTGCTGCTGTTTTGATCTTCTAATAAACTCTTCTCAAAGAGAATGCAGTTTTCTTTCATGTTCTGTTTTTCTGTATCATTCCAACAAGGATTTCTTACTTCTCTTAATTGTTTGGCATCAGCAGGTGTGTAGGGTGTGATTCTTTTTCAGTCCTGATCTTTACTGTGCTAAAGAAATTTTTAGCTGGACAAGTCTGGTAGCATTCCTGTCCCTTTAGCTTATCAAGAGGGGCTGATTGCACAAGAGCACCTTCCCTACAGTCTTCAGATTATTATTTCATATATCAAGAAATCAAAAAGTCATTTTCCATACCTTGAATACCAGAAATATGGTTTTTTTTTTCTTTCCCCTTGAGGGAGGGTGTTTGTGTGAAGATTTATCTCCACAAGAATTATTGAGATTTTTCATTTTGCTTCTGTTAAAAAGTTATATCCTTTTCATCTTCTTTTTGGAAATACAGTGCTTTTAGTTAAGTCCTGCATGTTTACAGAAGGTGAAAGCGTAGCTAAAATGTCAGTACTTTGTTCTTAATGTGTTACAATTTATCTCATACAGACCTTGCAAATCTTGTTTTTTGAAACCATGTCTAGAGCTATTTTCATACATCTTTCATGCTTTTCCATAAATTTTCTAGTGTAGATGGCTCTTAAATACCAGAAACAGTCTATTTCATATTTCTGTATTCTTTTGTACGTTATTTCGCTTGGGAAGCAGGTGTGCTTGCATAGCTGTAATATGACAGGAGAGAGAATAGTCCTTTAGAATTAGTACATGACACGGTAAAGAAAAACACATATATTGCTGAATATATATGCTGCAGAATTGCTCTTGTCTTTGGTATATGCTCCAAAAATGCTCTTATTTTAGGTCAGATTTTGAAACTAAGTAGTATCATGCCATATAGGTACCATGATCTGGCCCCTAATAACAAGAAGTACCTTGCTTTTCCCAAATACTTTGAAGTACAGTACTTGTCCTTATCTTGAATAATGAAGCATTCTAGAGATGGGTATTTTGATATACCACGTACCATATTGCACAGTAATGTTGTATTTGCACTTGTACTACAGTGAGGAGTAAAATTTAATTTTCTGAGTTTTGAACATTATAAGGTATCAGCAATTACTTTCAGTTACGTTAAGTGTAATTTAGTTTTAATTTTTATGATTAAAATAGCTCTATATTTTTGGATATCTGATTGTATGCTTCTCTTCACCATATTGCAAACTTAAATCAGGTCTTGGATGTTATAGGTTAGATATTAGTGAATTGATGTATACATGCTCTGTTGCTTTGTTTTCTCTTTCTCTTTTTTTAGGCTTCTGTGAAACCTTGTATGATTCTCAGAGGTTTTGCTAAATGTATCTCCTTTACTTCCATAGGTTGCGTAGCACGGACAGTAAACTCCCCCAACCAACATCTGTTAAGAACTGATGACGTTATTAGCTGCTGTTTGGATCTGAGTGCCCCCAGCATCTCTTTCCGGATAAATGGTCAGCCAGTTCAAGGAATGTTTGAGAATTTCAACATAGATGGCCTCTTCTTCCCAGTTGTCAGCTTCTCAGCAGGAATAAAGTTAGCATCCACTGTAGTTTTTTCCCAGTCTGTTTTTGTCAGTAGATATAAATATGGTGAATGTTTCCCTGGCTGTCTTTACTCTCATTGCCCTTTCTGACATCTGCTTCTTTGGCACAGTTCCTGTTCTAGGATAATAAGTAAGAGTTACAAAGGAGTCCTGAAGAGATGGTGCATCTGTTGTTTTTCAGCCCACCAGTGTATTCAGGTGGTTTGCAAATAGGGCTTAGAAACAGCTTCTTTATAATTTTTAGCTGTGACAGTACAATGCATATTGCCACTTATTCACTTCCAGGACTGCCTTTAACCAGTATGGGAAGAAAAGCATCAGTCTTCACTATTAAAAATATATTTGCCATAACCCACTTATTATGAGGTACTAACCACTGTTTGAAGATGCATTATCTGTCCTTTCCTTAACAAATGGCGGCAGGCTTTCTTTTCAGTGGGATGTATTAATATGAGGTCAATCAATCTGTATTCCAATTGCTGTAGTGATTTTCTGTAAAATTTCAAGTCACATTTGCGATGCCAGATTTCCCCTTCCACATATTGAATAGTTTGGGACTGTAATATTAAAAAGAGTTTGTGATGCTTCAGCAGGGGGACTGACTTTAGCAGAGCTGTGGCCAAGGTAAAGGCTGAAAGCTGAGTTTTGTTGGCAGCAGAGCTATGCTGTTAGGGATCGTTCTAAGACTGTGTTAAATGCTACAGAAGTTAAGAATGCACCAGCTTTTGTTCCAGATGCATTAGACTTTGTCATAGATAATACAATGACAATAGATATGTGTGTGTAAATAGTACATATGCTGGTAAAACTGCATGCTAAGATGCTTGCAAACTATAAACATGGATGTTGTATCTCCTTCATGAGAGAAGTATGTGACATGTTATTCACATGCTGAATGTGCTTCTGGAGAGTGCTCAGATACAGCATTGACAGCAACCTCGTAAGACACTCAGTAGATATAAAAGAAGAGACAAAATCATTCAGTTTTAACGCTAGGTATTAATTTGGCCTTGTTTTTGGTTCCTTCTTGGATGACAATGGTCTGAGGAGGACTTTTTTGGTATTATGTCATTGCTGCTTCATGGTTTTCTCATTCACTGAATTTTTCAGTAACAAACAACATGAGAAATTCACCATTTTGTAATGAATGAAATAATGCTTTCCCCTAGGTTTCTGATAACGTAAAAAGTGTATGGGTTTTTTTTGTATTGTGTCCTAAGGATTTAGTGTTCTGTGGCAGAAAGACGTAATCATGTTCTACTGAGTTTTCAGGCTCTTTTCTCAAATCTTCCTCAATGGAGACAGTTCAGAGGTGGTGGACTGGTTACTCTGGGTTATAACCTCTCCTTTCCAAGACTAGGAAGGCCGCTGCTTACTTCATAGGCATGCTAAGCAAACTGATTATTATCTTTCTCTCTCTTCTCCTTTAGTCGCTCTCTCCTATTTAGAATACTTTTATGGAAGCGGAAATTAACTAAGAGAAAGAAGGGGTTAATTTTCATCACGTTTTAGTACCTACTACTTCCTAAACTCCAGCACTAATTAGAGAAAGTAGAAAGTTCAAGAATGCAAATAAGTTGTAACTTTTTTTAATAGTGTTCAGTAAGGTTTTTTTTTTTTCTTTAACGTTGTTCAGTAGTTTTTAGGCCCACAAACTGATGACGTTTGACAGCAGAGGTGTCAGTTATCAAAATTAACTCTAATATTTACAGGGTACGTTTCTTGCTTGGAGGCCGTCATGGAGAGTTCAAATTCCTTCCTCCACCTGGGTATGCTCCTTGCTTTGAAGCTGTCCTACCAAAAGAGAAACTGAAAGTGGAGCACAGCCGGGAGTACAAGCAGGATCGCAGCTATACAAGAGACCTACTGGGCCCAACTATCTCTCTGTCACAAGCAGCTTTCACCCCAGTTCCTGTAGATACCAGCCAGGTAGGGAAAATAAAGATTATATTTTCTCTCTTAACCACAGAAGTTAAAGGCCTGTGTTAATTCAAACTTGACTGAGTTTGCAGCTTTTCTCCAACTTGATTTTTTCTTGGGATTTGGTTGGTACAGTTCATTGCTAGAAGTTGAAAATTTGAAAAAATTCAAAGGCGTAGTAAAGTCTTATAGTACGTACTAAAAATTTCATATGTTTTGGCTCACAAGCACTATAATGAAGAATATGTTTTGCCCTTAATTTAGAGTGCGCAAAAGAAGAGTATTTGAATTTTGTTATGTTTCACTGGTTACTGCTGTTCTGTTACTAGACAATTTTATTGCTCTTTACTTTAAAATACAGTGGACCTTGCATCATTGTAAAAAGGTTTAGACCAGATTCAGCCCTATTTCTTTGCTGGGCTTGCAGGTTACAGAGAATATTTGACTCACTACAGGCAGTAAATGGCATGCATTGAAATTATGTTTGCTTTTATTTTCCTTAGTTAAAAAGACCAGTAATTCTTTAGCAGCTTCTCCGATAGCAAAGAGCTCTGTCTCTGATCACAGATCACAAGAGTTCATTTTACACTTGACCAGAGTTCTGGAGGATGCAGACTTTTGGACACTATGTGTTCAGGTTTTACCATATTTAGGAACTCATTTCTGAAAATCATAAAAAAGAATGAACCTAGCTAGTTTGCTGCCAATATGCACTAAATATGGCATTCTGCATGTATCATGTAATTATTGTTCTGTGATACTAATAATTAGGGTAACATTACCATGATTTACGGAACTGTATGTTTGAGATTTCTGGGTTTTGAAGTAGTTACCTAATTTCAAATTTTAGAGATAGGGTGTCTTGCTATCCTCATCTCCCTTGTCAGCTGTCATCGTCATCTATCTTTTTTTTTTATTGGAGCGTAGTTCTCAATTGGAAATATTTGGCTGAAGTGCTTTTTAGAAAATTACACTGGTTGTTGAAATTTTTAGCTTTTTTTAGCTGAGAAATACTGTCAGTTTGGATAGTTTCTGGTCATCTGCCAGAAATGTATTTCATGCCATTTGGCCGTATTGAATTTAGAACTGTTTTCCCTTGCTGGTCCCACTCTGGAACTCTTAAGAGCACAGATTAAAGTATGTCTGTTGATCTAAGAATTCTCGCTCACTTTGGGCAGCTGATTTATCCAAAGTTCGCCAGCCATAAAGTCTGGGTGGCACTGTCAAGCAACTTATTTGTAACAGCCTCTTTCTCCCTTCTCTCTTTAGATCGTTTTGCCTCCCCACCTGGAAAGGATAAGAGAAAAATTAGCAGAGAACATCCATGAACTTTGGGTTATGAATAAAATTGAACTTGGCTGGCAGTATGGACCAGTATGTACCTTCCAACTTCATTTTCTGCTAATTGTGTAATATTATTGGGTAAATTGGTTTCCTTGTTATAATGGCAATGAGGTTTTCCCCTCCTTCCAAAATTAGCAAGGTTTTAGACTCTTTCCTCCAGAAGTAATTGGGAACCAAAGTGCTTGTATATTTCTGAATCAAAATTCTGGAATTAAAGCTGTTTTCTGCTTAAATATTCAGCCAGTCTAACTGCTAGTGCAGAAAGCATCTCAGGGATTTTCCACCCTCTTATTTGTTCTTGGGGGTAAGAATTTTAGTCGGAGGGAAGGATGGCATGGTTAAACATATAGTTTAGCATATGGTTTTCTTATATGCAGGATAACTTTTTGAGCTTCTGTTAACATGTGGCAAGAGCTGTGATAGATTTCCTTTTGACTTCTCAGTAAAGTAGCTGCCTGGTGGAGTGTCAATAAAAACAGGTGTTCTTGCTTCTCCTTAATTTTATTGACTGACGTAAATCTTTCAGAGTCCCAGATAGATAAAAAATAAGTATTGCTATTTTTCCAAGGGTAGGAAATGCCAGTAATTTTCACTTTCTCCTTCCTTTTCTCCTCTTCAGACTCATGTATGTAGTACATGCTCCCTATGCTGTTTCATTATCTCTTTCCTATTTCTCATGGAGTATAGCAGAAAAAAGTGGGTGGCTGCTGGCTTTGATACAAAAGAGGATGTGACCTACTCTGTTAACTAGATATTTTTAATGATTATAAAAGAAGGCTACAGGCTAGTTATTTGAATCCCAAATGGTATTGATTATGAAGAACTACTGTTGTGAAGAGTATGTAGAACACCCAGTAGACACTAGATGTAAATTTAAAAACATGTATAAACATACAGAAACATATTTATGTATTTGTGTTAATAAACAGTTTTGGTCTTCTGAGGAATTCAAACTACATATTTAATGTAACTGGGGTATAGATATTATATTTGATATAGCATACTACTGTACTTTGAAATAGTAGACCTGTTGGCCTTTTTGTTGCCTTCCTCACCAGCTCAAATAAAAAATGCCAGTTAAATTAATGTGACAAAACTTGCTAATTGTGAGATAATCGCACCAGCTGTGAAGTAGTCTGCAAGTGCTTTTAGTGTACGATTACACACCACCAAGAATCTAGTTGTACCCTTGAACATTATTTTGTTTTAAACAATTATATAAGAAGTGTAAACATTTATAAATGTTGTAGTTATATTCAGAATGTAACCAGGTACTAAACCTTTTAATTTGTTCAGCTTCCCTTCTCTGGCTGTAGTGCATTATTATTATAGCATTACATGTAATAGGTAGCCCTTCTGAAGAAGTGGTGTTTTTTCAGCTTTAAAAGTCTGTGCCATGAAAAATCCAGCAAACAGGCTAAAAGACAGAGATTCCTTAGGTTCAAATGTCTCCTCAGATTATTCCAGAAATCTGCTGTGGATTGCATTTTATATATTCCCTCCTAGGTACATGTTTCATCAGATCTGTACTTAGTATTGTCCAGTATTGCATGCACTTCTACTACTGAATTTATACCTGTAACAAAGCAAAATAACAAGCTAACATAGCAAAGCTAGAGCACATTTTGAGGAATTTTGTTAGCTGGTTCATTAGAAGCCCGAATGTGAGAAGCATGTAGGTGCCCAACTTGGTTTCAATGGCATGCATCTGCATATCTTTTCTCTTAATCTTCCCTATACATTTAAAACCAGCCACAAAAATTAAGAATACATACATGTCACAAGTTCTGTCATGTGTATAATGTATTTGTACGGCAGTAGATTTTATGCTATGCTCAAAAAAGGGAGGGAAGGCAATCTACAGAAGTTGAATAGGAATATTGATATGATATTGATAGGAATATTATATATTGCAGTTGTAGAGTGAATTAGAGTCACTAGGGGAAATTTAATTAACAGTAGAAATATGAGGAAAAAATCTAAAGTCCAAGATTTAAACTAGTTCTACTGAGAACTAAAGTGGTCCTTCTTGTTGGAGACTGTACTGAATCTTTATTAGTGCATATTAATATAAGTCTGGAAAACAAATCTGAGAATAAACATTTTTAGTGTCCATTTAAAAATGTTTCTTTTCTTAGCTGCTAATGATCTTGATGGAGTCAGTTGRCAGTTAAATTTTTAGTATTGCCTGTCCAAAGAATATTAATCCCATCAAATGCAAAGAAAGATTCCCTGAAGATTGTGAATATTTTGCAATCCAATTCATGAACAACTGTCTGCTGTTCTGCTGGATAATTATTATGCAGTTAGATGGGAAAGTGAAAATATATTACTCAGGTATGTTATAGAGAAATGTGAGTCTTTTTATTATTTTATGAGGTTAAAAAAACCTAGATTGAGTAGTGGCATCCAGTTTAGTTATCAATGCAGAAAAACACAAAACTGGTACAAATAGAAGATGATGAATAGAAAATAAAATTCAATTATCAGTGATCCATGTTCATATTCACTCTGTGGGTACTCGTGTGTGACTGACACTCAGGACTTGAAATTAGAGAAACTTTATCCATAGCCTAAGGTGTGCAGGTGTCCCTTTTTTCTTTCCCTTCTCTAACCCACATTGTTTATATGCCAGTGTTATGATACAGTTTTTTTTAAAGTATAATCTTAGCTACTGCATTTGGATTTATTGGCATGATGCTTCAGCTTTTTCATTTTAAGACATTTGCGTTAAAAAATCCAAAGAAAAGCTCCTCTATTTGATGCAATATGTAGTGCAAGCAATCAGTTTAAGTGTGATGGATTACTTTTTTGAAAGCCAGAATTTTTATGCCAGTTTATAAGCTATTGACTTTTTTTTTTATTTTTTAAACATCAGCTCTGATTCTTTGTATGAGTTGCAGATCAAACAAAGCCATTGAGAACAGATTGTACCCAGTTTGATGGTACCACCTCATTGAAAATTCTGGCCTTGTTCTTTCTTCAGTCAATATAATTTAAAAGCCATTTTATATTCACCAAATGAATACAAATTTGAAAAAGTGTATCAATTTTGCATATTAACTTCAAACGTTAACATTGTGTTTTCCAGCAAAATTATCTGATTCATCAAAAGTCGTAGTTAATGTTAGTTTTGCAACAACTTTCACTTTACAGCTTTAAAGATTAATAAAAAAAGGATGCTCTGGTAGTGTAGATCCAGTATATGTGCAGTCAGAGAGCTCGAGGTGTCTCAAGCTGCTGCAGGAGCACAAGACACTGCATGGCGTACCTCTCCTTAGGGTCTGTTGAACAGAGGGCTTTCCAGAGCTACTAGGGAGTCACAGAAGCATGTGTTTAGGCTTGTGATGTTGTCTCCTACATTGAATTGTTTCACTACCAAGCACACCGTGGGTGGAACTGTTGAAGTGCTCCCCAGTTTGCATCTCGTGAAGTAAAGCAGGTTAACTCCCAGCATCTTGTTGGCTGGCTGCCTCCCTTGAAAGCTGTGGAGGTTATAATGTCTTCAGTGACACAGTTGTCATTTGTCAAGTGTCAAGCAAATAACAACTCTGCACATCCTGTCAGGGGAAAAATATGCTGGGATTTATTTCTGTTCGCAGATCTGTCCCTTAAACTTCATAACCTAATTGCGACTTTCTTATATTTACTTCATTATTTTCAAGGTTTATTATCTTTTAGTGTCAAATCTGTTCAGTTTGGAAATTAAGTAAATTTAAGTTCTAAAAATAAGTGCCAATGGAAAAATTGCATCCTTTATTTTTTTTTCCTGCATTCTAACTTTGTATGGAAAAAATGCTTAAAGTATGGGCAAAAATGTAGTCTCAAATGAGCAAGTATTAACATTTTTGTTTGAATCTTTTAGCTAATATTTTCAAAGCAATATTTTATTAATCAAGCCCTCTTACAAGACGATTTTTATAGATTTTGTTGACTGAGCTGTAGTAAGGTGAAGTTGCAGAGCTGAGAGCAGTGGAATGCTCAGTCATCCTATCCTCCATTGCACTTCCTAATTATGGCCAGTTTTAGATGAAGGCTGTATATAGAAAGAGAAGGTTAGAAATATTTTTGATCAAAATTTTAAGTATATAAAATGTAAGATTTTGTAAATTAGAGTCTTTATGACTCTGATTTCACTACAATGCAAGTAAATTTGTCATTTGTGACTGCTCAACAGCTGTTTTCTGCTTGTACGCCACTGCTACACTGCCATAATTTTAAGAAATACAAACATTTGCTGAATTAAGGGAGAGGGTAGATTTGTCTTTAATTCTGATTGTTGTTACTTTCATGGGGTAATTACTCAATAGTATTCATATCAGCGTAGTTATACAGATTAGATGCATATTTTTTCAAATGCTGTGCTGAAGATGAATTGTAGACAACCTCTAAATAAAATTATTTTATGGACATATGTCAAAACACAACATAGATTGCACTATTCTTAAACTTTGTACATTTGTTGTGAACATCCATATAATAAAATGTACAAATCATCATGTAGTCCACTTTAGAACTGTTTTATTTGCAAATGCAAATTTTGCCTCACCTGAACAGGATTTTACTCTGAGAATAGAGTTGGCTTTTTAAAATTTTTTTAATTGAAGTGCTGTTCAGTTTGAGTAATGCTGACAAGATCAGCCTTAAGTAGTTTGTGTTTTGGATTGTTTTTAAATTTCAACTAGTCCTTAAGACACATTAAATTTATTTCTTTACTGTTTTTTTTTTTTCCAGGTTAGAGACGACAACAAAAGACAACACCCATGCTTAGTGGAGTTCTCAAAATTGCCGGAGCAGGAAAGAAATTATAACTTGCAAATGTCACTTGAAACACTCAAGTAAGTTCCTAGAAATTTTAAAGCTTACAGTGAGACTTTTCTACATAATTAAAGAGTTGCAGTTGTGGTAATGCCAGTTATGAAATGGCAACTCGGGGACAATTTTCATCTAGCCTAGAGGAAAGAGAAGTAGATCCAGGCTTTGAGCAAACCCTTTGTTTTTTTAATTGGTTTGATTATTGATAAAGCACACTTCGACAAAGAACAGATATTTTTTGGACATGATTAATAACGAGCTTTGCTTCAGGGCCCCTTGCTGCTATTTCTGTGTCACCAGTACCTGTTGCCACAAAACAGAACTGGGCATTTTCTTCTCTTTGTGGATGAAAAATTAGACTTGTGAATGCTGTGGAAGCTCTCCAGTTGGGATGCTATAAAATTTCAGTGGGACATTAATGGGTGCATACAAGCAATCTAGTTATCTGACTTACAGAAACACAATTCCTCAGCTCAGCTCTGTCAGTCAAGCAGGTGTGAGTTCTTACTCTGCTGCAAATGTGATGGAAATCTACTTAACTTATTTCTTCTATATGTAGCATTGCATTGCCAACATGCTAAAAATATTTCTCAAACCGATAGATGYTGTGCCCCAGAGGTATATGTGGTTTTCCAGTCACTCTTTCTTTTTTCAATCTATTATTTTTTTCTTCTTTTTAAAATATAGTTACTTTTTCCTATTCACAATATTGACAAAGCATGACTTTCTGCATGTAATAGTACTTTTCTGGAAATATTTGTGCTATATTATTCAAAAATTTGCCAGGTAAGCTGAGAACATAATATAGCATTTGCATTCATAATATGAGGACTTACAACCTCATGGCAGAACACTTGATAGAGCACTCCTCATAACATTTCTCATAGTGTTCTTCGATGGTCTGCTCCCCTGTGCTCTTTACTGCTCTACCATTCACAAAGTAAACAATTACTTCACAGAAAACATATTTGTGAACCTGAATACACAGTTTCTCAAGGGGTATTTTGGCATTATTTATAGATAAGTATTTAATATTATACAGAGATAAGTTGAACAGTATCATAGGCAAGAAAGTTCAAAATTGTGTACAGTTAGATATGAGAATTTGAAGGAAAGATTTTGGGACCCCTATCGACATGACAATGTCCTTTGATTCCAGAATAGCGTCTTCCATTCCAGTTTGTGAARCTGAATTATATACAGTATGACTCAGCCATCATAAAAGTCATACTGTCAGTATTAAGCATACATTCATAATGTTTCACTAAATATTAACAAATTTTAGTAATCCTTGTATGTTTACTGGTTCAGGACCCAACACTTTTAATCTAACCCGGACAAAACCAAAAACTTATACAACAAAACTGCTTGTATAAATTTATAAATTATGGATTATTTTTATTTTAATAAATTTATTACTTAATATGTGTAGAATCTTTTTGTTAAATGAATGGCATCCAAGTCACAAAGCATGCAGTCTTTCTCCGGATTTCAAAATTCATATGCTTACTGAGCTCAGTTTCCATTTTGTTCTTGTATTGATCCTTGTTTTCTGAAGTATGCAGTTCTAGTTTTGCAACATCTAGTGTTAGGGGACTGGAATGATAGTGTCAAACTCATTTCATTTCTGAAGTGGGAAAATTAATGTGTTAATCCATTCTGGTTAATATATGCTGTGATAACTTGAACTATAAACTACTTTGATTAGTTCTTTACTTGATATTACAAGTCTACTTCCATGGGCAAGAAGTGAGAAGAGGAAAACAAGATGTTCTTCCTTTAATCAGCTACATACTAAATACTAAATTCTTTACAATTGGTGTTGAACTGTTTACTGCATTCTTGAAGTAGTTGCAAGATGACAAGTATAACTCCTTACTATAATTTTTTTTTGTTGGTTTGTTGCGAGTTTTGCTGTCAGCTCTATTAGATGAAAGAGGCAGAAAACAAGAAAGTTCTGAGTCATATTATCTGACACAACATTTCTTTTCATTACTCCGTATATTTTTCAACATGATTGAACTCTGTTATGAACTATAAATGATATACTGTATGAAATGTCAAGATTCAGGAATGAGTTACCTCTGAAAATGTCATAGGATTAAAATATGCTTGCACATTGATACTATTTCTGTCCATTTTTATATTAATTGTGTAGGTTTGTCTTTTATTCTGTTTTGTTTATTTTTCTGTGACTGACTCTTCCATTTCTATCTATTTACTGAGCTATGTGTGTGATAATTATATGTATCAATATTATGTTGAAGGCTACATTCAGCTGCTTCTAGTTTTCTTCTCTAGCTCTTAAGTACTTCAGGGCTCTTTCAGGTCCCACTAGCATTGATGAGTCTGCTTGAGAAGCGAATGGAAACATGATTAAAATACAACTCTCAGGCCCCAGTTGCCTTTTTATCCTCCTGGGATGCTCTCATTTGTATTTGCTCTGTCTTGGTAGAGATAATATAAGATTCAAATTCCTGTTTTAAGATCACTTACAGTACAAGAAAATTAGAGTTAGTGGAGGTCAGCTCCTTTGTGCTGTTTTCCACTATTAGACATATTCTCCTTTGTACGCTGGTGATAGATGAGAGAGCTAGACAGGAATTAGGTATGGTTTATGCCAATTAAATTTAGCTGTGTGGAGTATTCATAGCAGATAATGTGTATTGCAGAAGGCAGACATTGAAGATATGTTTCCTGGTATTTGACTTTTACCACCTAATCTAAAATTGGGGTTCAGAGGGCATAGCGATATGGTTTACTTCATGTAGAACTAAAAATACACTTTAAGACTCTCCTTGAAGCATATGATTCACCTGTCCAGAGAAATACTGCTAGAGGCACAGTTTTTTAGACTCTAGTTCAAGAGTGGATAATATAGTAAAGCAGGAGTGGAGTCTATCATTTTTATTAGAGACAAGAACGAATCAAAACCTTGTTTTCCAGCTTTCTTCCATGATGGGAAAATTGGGACTGGAGACCAAAGTTTACACTTCTGATTTTTCTTGCATAATCCATTTCAATCAAAGATATGGATATCACCCTCAGATTTTGAGAAACTTCTGATCTGACTCCAAACTTGATGACTTCAGTCAGAATTATTTCATTCTCTCAGATGTGAGATAGTTTGCATTGGTTAGACTGTAGGAAAACTAAGAGGTCCTGAGAGGTGAAGTGGGAGAAAGGAAAGTTTGTGTATGAAAAATGATTTCTTGTCTTATATCTTAGGTAAGAGAAATGTGGGTTAAGCCAACAAAAAGAATGTACTAAGCTGGGAAGTGAGTTACTGAAACTGTTAAGTTTCACTACATTCAACAAGCTACAGTCCTCCATATTTTTACATTTTCTCTGCCCCACATTTTCTCTCAGAGATTGTAAAGACTGGGAGATATTCTGAGGACACTGTAGCTTTGACTGTTTTTAGAGTCAGAGTGGTCTATTACTTTTGTCCAAGATTTATTTTCATTTTCCTGTAAATATTTTAGAAATGCATCTGGGTTACAGAAAGTAAGATTTGATAACCAATATTAAAAGTAAATGCAAGAACAAATAATTGATGAATAATAGATCAACTCCTGGAGATGAATGAGACTTAAGRTTTATACTGTTGGATAATGTTGACTGTAAGGAAAGGAAGAGGTTTGAGATAATCAGAAACCTAATTAATACTGTTGAGCCTGTTCACAGGCATACATTCTAAGGATGAAAAGTGACGTATTCTACTTTTTCTCCTTTCATCATCTTCGAAGTAAACAACATGACATAAAAAGATTTTAGTATAAAGCAGTTGTGCCACACATAAATTGTTAAGACAGATTTCACCGACTTTTATCAGTCTTACAGGGAGGAAAAAAACACATTGTCTTCATTCTTTGACAAGTATCTTTGGCTATTTAAAGATGTGAATGTGTAATTCTTCTTCCTACATTTTATTTTGAGAGTAAGCTGGAGAGGAAATAAAGAGTTACCACTGTTATGAAGACATCTGTAAATGCTAAAGGAATAACAAATATGAATGACTTTTAAAAGTTTTATGAAAAAAGGTGACATGACAAAATCATTTCTCAGAATCAATTTGYGGTGATGCATACATTTCTATAGCATATTTCACTCTGAAGATGGTATACGGTGCCTACTCTGCTCACTCTAAGGAATCTTCTTTAGAATATTTTTGACCAGTATTTCTGCACAATTCATTTGTTACTATAAATATATTTTAAGAGAAGGGAATCTTTGAACTGATGTCTCATAAAGATGAAATAGCTAGACTGTATGATAGTTCCATTTTGAAGTTGTCCACTCATACAGTTACCTAAACAATATAAGAACATCTTGTGGTATTTTCTTAACATCATCGATAAATGTTTTACATATATAAAAAGGCTGGTGTTGACCTTTCCATATTATAATTCCATATTATTCCATATTATGATGCATGTTATGTTGTCATTCCCATAGGTCTCATTTGTTTTTTTAAATAGTGCCATTTTATATATCAACTGACAACTCTGAATATAGAAGTATTGACAGTAAGTTATCACTGATTTCTGTGTTCTAGAACCCTGCTAGCATTAGGCTGCCATGTCGGACTTGCTGATGAACATGCTGAAGAAAAAGTGAAAAAAATGAAACTTCCAAAGAAGTAAGTTGAAATTCAAATGTTTTTTTCTTTTTTATTAGGCAGTATAAGTTAAGCAAACTGTGTTTTTAACGATCTAGTATTGTATTTCTAGCTTTATTGATACTTGGGTATACATGCATGTGTATCTGAGTTTTCAGAAATTTTCACATACCTACAAACACGCCATTTGTTTAGATATTTACCATCTGATATGCAGACAAAGTTTAAATTTTATGTGATTCATTGAAATTTCTGGCAATCAATTCATCATTTCAAAAACTCTCTTATAGATACAGTGTACTGCAGACACTTTTTACAGTTTTTACACATTCTTCACATTTTTACAGCAAATTTGTCAAAGTATTTTGCTGTTCTGCAAATATTTAAAGAGCCTTTTAAAAGTCCTAGGATGACCATGCAGTGACTTGAACCAGAGAGGACCTGTACAGCTTCTTGATCTTTCCCCTGTGGGATCAAGAGCTTTGGTACTGGGCCCAGGGTGGTATAGTGCCCTCTACTACTGCAGCTCTGAGACCAGCTTTTATTGAGCAGACAAAGTGCCCTTGCTGCTTTCTCAGGACCAGTGTGCACCCTGGTAGAGAACTGAAGAGTTTGGGGGAGTGAACACGATTGAAAATTATGAAACTGTACTTGGTGATAGGCATATGTAGGCAAGTAATACAGCCCAACGTACGTTTGAGCTCATGGTTTTTAAGTTTATATCTAGACCAGTGTAAAACTCAATGGGATAAAAGACGGTTATAGTATGTTTAAACTCAGAAAGACAAAGAACATAATTTCAGTATGAGAAAAATTCTGCATGTTCTGTTATTCCTGAATTTGATTTAGAAATTTAGTTTGCTTCATTATGACTAAGAGAAATGGTAACCACTAGTACCACTAGTAGCATCTTGCAGCTCCTTGCAGAAATGTGTCCTGTGCAGACATAGATATTTCTCCATTCCCTGCTATTGCATATTCTCATTATCCACACTGGGCCTTCACTGACTCTTGCCTTCATATTACATATGTTGCCTCCATAAAGTCAACATACAAACCCCAGGCCCAACTAAAGCACACCTTTACTTTTTCCAGTTGTAAGCCAAAAGCACTTGCCCCGTTCTGGCAAGGCTCCTGCAGGCTTCTGGGTAGTACTTGCTCTACAAGGCAGGTGTAAGACCCTGGAGCCCCAAGAGACTTGGATGTATATCACACTGCATTGATTCATATATCATTAATAGCACAGTTTGAGAACCCCTAATGTGGTCCCTTGACAAGAATGAATGAGAAAAAACAAATAAATAGAGGATTGGTTTAAGTTCCCCAAAACTCTTCCTCAGTTTTAGTATCCCAAAATAATTGCATATAAGAATAAAAAGAAAAGATATCTTGGGTTGCCATATTTTGGTACAGAATTTCCTGGGCAGAAATAAATGTGCATTTGCAGGATAGTGCATATACATTAAATCTGATACTTTTATAAAAATGTRGCTAAATCTAAGTCTCAGGAAACTCAGGAAGACTTCCAAATTTAAGAATAGTTAAGATCACTATGTGTGGTATACAGTCCTGGAGAGAAGAGGGGTTCAGGAGTCCTGGCTGATTTTTCAGGAATCACCTCCTCCAAGCTCCAGAACAGTTCATCTCGACAAACAGAAAATCAGGCAAAGGTGCCAGGAGGCATGGATGGTGGCATGAATGAATAAGGAGCTCCTGATTAAACTCAGACGTTAAAAAGGAAGCGTACAAGAGGTGGGAGCATGGACAGGTGACCCAGGAAGAATATAGAGACACTATCTGGGTGTGCAGGGATAGCGTGAGGAAAGCCAAAGCCCACCTGGAGTTGAATCTGGCAAGGGATGTGAAGAGCAACAAGAAAGGCTTCTACAGATATATCAGCATCAAAAAGACAAGGGAGAATTTAGGCCTGCTGCTGAATGGGTCAAGGGACATGACAAAGGTCAAGGAACTCAATGACTTCTTCTCCTTGTTCTTTACTGATAAGACTTGTCTTCAGGAATCCAGGTCCCTGAGACAACTAGAAAATCTGGCACAAGGAAGACCTATCACTGGTGGAGGAAGATCAGGTTAGGGAACATTTAAACAAACTGTACTTGCACGAGTCCACGTGACGTGATGGGATGCACCCGTGAGTGTTGAGGAAGCTGACCAATGTCATTGCAAGGCCACTCTCAATTATCTTYGAAAAGTCATGGTGACTGGAGGAGGTTCCTGAAGGCAAGAAGAAAGCAAATGTCACTCCTGACTTCAAGAAAGAGGACCCAGGGAACTGCAGGCTGGTCAGCCTCTCCTTGATCCCTGGGAAATTGATGACACAAATACTCCTGGAAGCCAAACAATCATGCTTGACCAACCTGATAGCTTTCTATGATGAGATGAGTGGCTTGGTGGACACAGGGAGGGCAGTGGACATCATTTATCCTGACTTTAGTAAGGCTTTTGACACTGTCTTCCATAACATCCTCATAGACAAACTGATGAAGTATGAGCTAGATAAATGGACAGTGATGTGGACTGAAACCTGGCTGAACTGTTGAGCTTAAAGGCTTGTGATCAGTGTCATGAAGTCCAGCTGGAGGCCATTGACTAGTGGTGTACCCCAGGGGTTTATTCTGGGTCTAATAATGTTTCATAATGTTTAACCTCTTAATGAAGATGGGCCAGAGTGCACTCTCAACAAGTTTTCAGACAATGCAAAACTGGGCAGAGTAATTGATACACCAGATGGTTGTGCTGCCATTCAGAGAAACCTGGGCAGGCTGGAGAAATGGGCACTGGACAGAATACTTTTGTTTTTTCAGGTTATCGGTGTAGCTTCATTAGGCACTTGGAGGGTACATTTTTTGTGGCTAAGTTCTGTTTAAAGGTACATAAATCCAAGCCACATAGCCAAACTACTGCTGGAGATAACTCAAAGTTAGGAGAAGATTGTAAGTAATTTTCCTCTAGCCCTTGAGCTCTTAATGTGACTGTGAGATTCTTTTTTTATTACAGCCAGAAGAAACAGATTTTCACCACCTGGAGAGCAACATACCTGTTACTAATTTCCTTGTCAGTGTAAGCTGTCTTTTACACCCCTATGTGGTGTATGAAGGACAGTGCAGAGACCTCTGAAGTAGCTTCAGAAGTGGGAGTAACTAATATGACGCTCTTCCCTTCTGCTAATTGTCCCACTGTCTTGATTTTTGACTCAAGCTAGTATCTCTACATTGCACGTCAGTATGCCGCTTGGTTTGCTTGGAACCAGCTTGGATTTCCTTAGTATCACATAACGTTGCCTCAGACACGCATGCCTTAAGCTCTGTCAGTTGAGTTGTAGTTATAGGTGTTCAGTGGCACTGTTTCTAGACCTCATCTCCTTCTAGAATCAAAGGTAACTGAAAAGATAAATATTGATTTACAACGAAAGCACAAGACTTGGAAACCAAGAACTGTAAGTTCACTTCTTGATTCTGAACAGACTTCCTTTGAAACCCTTGGTAAATTGTGTAAGGTACCCTCAGCCCTGACGTAAGGACAGCAACCATTCCTAGTGGCTTCATTTTGGGATCATATGGAAAATAGATTCTTAATTTCCTCTGTCTAAATATTCATTCTTGTAAAGTTTGTAATTTATTTTTTCTACTTTGCTGGCTACTTTTTTACTTTTGGACCTTGATAGGTTACCCCCATGAGTGCTGAGGTTGCTAGCTGATGTCATTGCAAGGCCACTCAATCATCTTTGAAAAGTCATGGCAATCAGGAGAGGTTCCTGAGGACTGGAAGAAAGCAAATGTCACTCCAGCCTTCAAAAAGGGCAAGAAGGAGCCAGGGAACTACAGGCCAGTCAGCCTCCCCTCAAGCCCTGGAAAGGTGATGGAGCGGCTGATGCTGGATCCCGTTTCCAAGCACATGAAGGACAAGAAGGTGCTGAGGAGTAGTCAGCATAGATTCACAAAGGAAAAATCATGCTTAACCAACCTGATAGCCTTCTATGATGGAAGGACTGGCTGGGGAGAGCAGTGGATCTTCCCTACCTTGACTTCAGTAAGGCCTCCCACACTGTCTCCCAGAACATTCTCATAGGCAAGATTGGAAAGTGGGGGATAGAAGAACAGTGAGGTGGATTGAGAAGTGGCTGAATGGCAGAGCTCAGCGTTTTGTGCTCAGTGGTGCAAAGTCTAGTTAGAGGCCAGTAACTAGTGGTGTACCCCAGGGATCAGTGCTGGATCCAATCCTGTTCAACTTATTCATCAGTGATGGGAGAGAGTGCACCCTCAGCAAGTTTGAGGGTGATGCAAAACTGGGAGGAGTGGATGACACACCAGAGGGCTGTGCTGCCATTCAGAGGGACCTTGACAGGCTGGAGAGATGGGCAGAGAGGAACCTCATGAAGTTCAGCAAGGGGAAATGCCAAGTCCTGCACCTAGGGAGGAATAACCCCATGTACCAGTATAGGTTGGGGGGCCAGCGTGCTGGAAAGCAACTCTGTGGAGAAGGACCTAGGGGTCCTGGTGGACTGCAGGCTGACCATGAGGCAGCAATGTGCCCTTGTGGCCAAGAAGGCCAATGGTATCCTGGGCTGCATCAGGAAGAGTGTTGCCAGCAGGTSGAGGGAGGTGATTCTCCCCCTCTACTCARCCCTTGTGAGGCCACATCTGGAGTACTGCGTCCAGTTCTGGGCTCCCCAGTACAAGAGGGATGTGGCACTACTGGAGCAAGTGCAGCGAAGG
>NW_020450938.1:2938459-2940307 GCF_003343035.1 Apteryx rowi
CCAGACTCTTTTCAGTGGTGCCGAGCGACAGGACGCGAGGCAACGGGCACAAACTGAAACACAGACAGTTCCATCTGAACATGAGGAAAAACTTTTTCACTGTGCGGGTGACAGAGCACTGGAAGAGGTTGCCCMGAGAGGTGGTGGAGTCTCCTTCTGTGGAGATATTCAAAACCTGCCTGGGCGTGATCCTGTGCAATGTGCTTTAGGTGACCCTGCTTGAGCAGGGGGGTTGGACTAGATGACCTTTAAAGGCCCCTTCCAACTGCATTCATTCTGTGATTCTGTGGGTGGTATGTACAGTCAATTAATGCTCATAGAGCTTCTTGAATTCTTTGAATGAAAGATGCTACTCAGATGTGAAATGAGCTAAAAAGAAGCATGTAAGAAATCACAAATTTCACTGTAGCTGGTTTATACGAGTTTCCGTGTGTGCAGACTGAATGAAAGAAATGTGGAGTGAGATAACCAAAGCCACTAACGCGGGTTCTTGTTTGCATGAGGAGGTCTTCGCAGGAAATGACTTAGAGTGAAGAATGTATATACAACAGTCAAAACTTTTACTGGTGACATGTGAAGGGTGTGAGAGCAAGTCAGAAACAAAAGACAGTATGAATACTGGGGGCAGAGTTAAAATGGATCTGTAATTTGAGCGAAGATATTGATTAGAATGGCAGATTTGGAAATAATTGAGTGAAATAGCTGCTGCCTTCTGCTTGTTCTAACTGTATTCAAGGAAAGACGTCTCAGTATAGATTTTTTAGTAAATAAACAGGATGGCACTTGAGAAACATTTGACTCCTTAAATTAATTCTTTCACAGCAGAATGAATTCAGCAAGACCTGAAATATTACCCAGTTGCTCTTGTAAACAGTTGTGGTTTTTAGATTTATTTTTGAATACCAGACATATGCTGCTAACACCAATGTGTCAGTACACTGAACAGGCATTTTTGCTGTTAGCTGGAGCATACTAATGAACAATATCTAGTTTTTGCCTTCATCCATTTTAGATCCTTTTACTCTTTGACTTTTATTTAAAAATAATTTTGTTCTCTGGCCACAGAGAGCATTTAAATCCCATATGCCAAAATAAATCCCAAAAATATACAAATTTACAATTAAAAAATCGTATAACACATACTGGGCTTAATTAAAACACTCCTGCCCCGAATTGCGATTGACTGAAGTTTAAGTTCCCTTACTTTCCTTCTCTGTTCTCGTTATTAAGGACAGATTCAATCATCAGTTTTAAATGATGGGTAAATATTTATGTTTTAAAAACACTACAAACTTAAATTTTTTCATATGGACATTGCCTCACCATGATCTTCATGGAAAGTTTTGACAGTCTTGTAAGAATCTGAAAGAATACATTTGCCTTATTTTCATAGAATATCTCTTTTCTGAACTGCTGAATTTGAGACACATGAGCAGACACCTCTACTGTGGATGAAAATAAGTTAATCGTTTTTCCAACTTAGTCGTCTTTTCTTAGTGTTATACAGATTGTCAAATAGCTGAGAATTAACTTGCTGCATGGTTTGGTAAATACGCAATCTGTGCAGTGCTTATGTGTTCATATGTCCAGTGTTCTAGATGGCAGTGGCAGAGGATCCAAGAGTGCCTGGGTTGCTGGGGAACAAATAAATTGCACTTCAGCTCAGATTTAGGGGACCAATTTGAGAGAACAAGGTAGGAAACCTGTACCAACAAACAATCACAGAATCACAGAATCACAGAATCACTGAGGTTGGAAGGGACCTCTGGAGATCATCTAGTCCAACCCCCCTGCTCAAGCAGGGTCACCTAAAGCACATTGCACAGGATCACGCCCAGGCAGGTTTTG
>NW_020450938.1:2942792-2962203 GCF_003343035.1 Apteryx rowi
ATCTCTAGTTCTTCCTGTTTGTTCCCCAAGCTGCGTGCATTGGTGTACAGGCATTTCAGAGAGGTGATCGAGCATGCAGGTTTCCCAGGAAACCTCCATAGCCACATCCCATGCGCACTTCCCTGGCTGCATTCACCTGCTGGAGGAGCAGAAAAAAGAATATTGAGCCAGGAAAAAGAATATTATTTAAATTGGCATTAATAAAACAAAATTATTTAGAAATACCAATATTATTTTCTTGCTAACTTTGATGCAAACAGAATTTATTATATTTTTCTATTGGTAGGAGTAGAATCTTCATTCTTCTCAGTTTTATTTGCCTCCTCGGTCTGGAGCTTCTACCAGGCAGAAATGTTAAAAGGGTGACTCCCCCTTAATGACCCTTCACATGTTTAGTTTTCACATGAAACACTGATAAATATTTCTGTAGACTTATTTGGATGTTTATTGTTAATGCTGGGCAGATTCTTTAAAAAATCAGGAATATTTTAATGTAGAAATCTATAAAATAAGATGCATAGATAATTTAGACAGTTCTTTCAGGTTTTGAAAGTACTGCATTTTCCTTTTACTTTGCTGTCATTAGTGAGTCTTCCTTTTTGTAAGATAAACTGTCATTTTTGAGTCTTCATTGTAGTGAAATAAAATGGAAGAAGCAATGATGAATTAATAAGAAAGACTAGGGGAATTATATTCTTTAAAATTTGTCCTTCTATTCTGAAGACATTCTCATTGCAAAACATATTCTTAATATTTCTCTGTGTACTCCACTGAGTTTTTCCTATTTGATCTGAAGCACATAAATATCAAATTTAGTAATGGAGTTTGTAGGTAACATTCACTGAACTTGGAAATTATCTTCTTATGTTTTCCTTATATTGTTCACAATATGACTTTTTACATCCGTTTAATTTTATCCGTGCTAATGGTCCAGTTTTAACTAAAGGAAAAAATTTTTGTCATCTTTTAGCTACACAGATTTTTTTTCTTATTGATATTATGTGGATATATCTTCTTAAAGGTACCATCTTTACCATTCCTCTTTTCCTGTATTTTTTGTTAAAGAGAAAGATTGATTTGACAGATGGCATATTGTAACTTGGTGGTCTCTGAAACCTCTTGTGCATTTTTCATGTATATTTTTCTTTTTTTTCAGATAAATATATACACTCATATAAACACATACTCTTTGAATGTTTATAAGTGTTTATGTATTTATGTGTATATAGGTTCATATTTTTACAATACACATTTTATTGTTTAAGGACAGTGGAAAACCACTGGGCTTTATGGAAGCTTTTTGAATTTATTTTCTGTAGCTCATTAGTTCCACATCAACATTTATAAAGAAAATCAAACAGAAGAGAGAGCCTTATTATAACAATTTAAGAGAAAAAGCTGAATCTACCTAGATATTTTCCAGAGATTTAGTGACTGCCTTTTATGCTTTTGATTATCATTGGCAGTCTTTGGGGCAAAATGATGAGTGGTGGTTGCTATGAACTTCATTCACTATGTGTGAGAAGCTGAGTAGCAGTATTTGTCTGTCTGTCTGTTTTTCACATGAACAAAGAATCATCAAGACTTAAGTCTTTCAAACTTACTTATACCTGCATTGTACATTGGTAGAATCATAGGTTACAGGACAAGTTAGGTTGAAAGGGACCTCTGGAAGTCATCTGGTCCAACCCCCTGTTTAGAGCGGGGCCAGTTTAGATCAGGTTGCTTAGGGCCTGGTTCAGTCAATTTCTGATTATCTCCAGGGGTGGAGAGTTCACAGCCTCTCTGGACAACCTGTTGCAATGTTAGATTACCCTCTCTGTGAGAGGAAAAAAATAAATTTATATTTAATTGCAATTGTGGTATCACTGTGCACCTCTGAGATGAGTCTGGCTGAATTTTTGTGTACTGTAATTTTTCCCATTATGGTGTTAAAGACACTGTCAATTCTCTCCCCTTTTCCACAGAGCCAGTCATCTCATCATAGAAAGCTGTCAGGTTGATCAAGCATTGTTTGCCGTTGACAAACTTGTGCTAACTTTTCCCAATCATATTCTTCTTTGTCATGTGCTTTGACATGGCTTCCATGACAGTCTTCTCCGTAACCTTTCTTGGGTGTCACATCTTGAGCGCCAAGCCAGTATTTCTGGTGGCAAATTTTAAGGACTGAACTTCAATTTGAAGAATATTAGAGTGTTTATAGGTGAAAATATGGGAATTTAAAGTATTTGTTGAAGTTTCAGAGTTGGATATTTTAATGCAAAGAAGCTTTTTTGGACCAGTTTGAACAACTAGCTAACGTGTACTGCAAAAATAACTTTTGCTGATGGAAATTCTGTTTCTATTAGGAAGTATTGTCCTGGTATAGCTTTATTGACAGAGCTTTTAGGTTATTGAATAAACTGTCCCTTCCTTTTCTGCCTACACAGTTAGCTGGTGTGTGGTGAAAAGCAGCTTAAAAATTCAGTTTGAATCTGTGAAAACCTTGAACTTCATTAGGTTTACTGAACCCTAATAAAAACTGACACTAAAACTGATAAGATAGAGGCAGAGAGAGTACTGCGCATAAAACTGGTTAATGGCTCATACCAGTAACCCTGACAGATGTGTTTATGCTGCATGTATATGTTGCAGTGTATAACTTCAGAAGTTTAAATATCTCACTGATGCCATTATTTGAGGTTGAATTAGTTTGTCTTTATTGTGGAGAAAAATGACAGCAACTAGCAGACTCACTTATTACCATCAAACTGATTACTGTAATTTAGACATTTGGAACTAAGTAGTCAAAAGCTTAGAAAAAGATGAGTTAACTACCCAAGTAACCCCAGAATATTAGACTATTTGGATAAAGTATAAGTTTAAAGAGGTGGCTGATTTGCCCTAGTACCTTTAAATTTTTTGGTTAACTTAAGGATCTGTGAGTTGAATGAGTCAAAAAGCAGCACTTGTGAATTAATATTAGGTAAGTGACCTATTGCAGTGATGATGTTTGTAGTGCAGTGTATTCATGTATAAAATAACCTTAGTGAAAATCAATAAATAAAATCAGGTAATTTTTGAGACATTAGCTATTATCCAAAGCTATGTGAAGCTTTCCTTGCAAGGAAGGGATCCAAGTAATGTTTTATTAATGTTTTCAAATGTGTTTGCACTATTCTCATCCATAGATTAAGGAGGATACTGGACTAGAATGATTATTCAGTTGTTTTTGCTAGGTCATCATCAGTTAGTATAAATTGAATGGTTTCTCCCATTTCTACCTATAACCAGATTGTGAAGAATCAAAGATTTGCAATCAGATCTATATATCACAATTTTTTTTGGGGGGGGGGAATTTTAATGGGAGCACAGGTCAATTGCTAACCAGACCAATGAATTTTCTTTGTTGTTAGTATTATTAATGTTATCATTATTATTTTAACGAGTGCTTCTTCAAAAGATTCAAAAGCTGGTACATCCCCTCCCCTCTATAGACAAGTGCTGGGCAAGTCTCCCATACTCAGATAAATGCATTACGTAGACTTTGGGGCTAGAGATAATTTGAGCTGGTAAATTCCCATAGTGTGGCGTAGTGTCATAAGTTTGGGTTGGGAGCTTAGTAAGTCGTCGTGCTGCATCCATTGCCATATGCATTGCATCTATTACTGAAGAGAGCTTGGTCATAAGTGAAGTGGGAGATGACTATAATTCTATGGGAACCACTTCATAAAAGTCAATAATGCTTTGTTCTTAGGATTGGTAAAAATAGTGAGGAAATTGTCTTTCTGTTCTGAAATAATGCTTAAGTTTTAAACTATGTAGAACACTTACCGCTAGGACTTGAGGTTAGCTAAGAGATGAGGTATTATAAAGACAAATGTATATTAGATAGACTTCATATGTGATCTTGAGTAAGCCATTTGGCTTGTTCTGTCTCTCACATCCCTGTCTATAATAGGAAGAAAATATTTTCTTCCATCAGTAGGAGGTAGATAAAACCTAACAATTATTGTGAAGTGCTCAAACTCAGTAACAATACTGTTCATATAAGTATTTAACTATTTAAATAGTTACATAAGTAACAGTAATAGTTAAATAAGTAACATCTTACTCTATATCTACTGCTTTAAATTTGTGAAAATACTAAGATACTTTTAAAACATTTTTTTGTTCAAATCATTTTGGGTCACTTCTGTTAACCAGCTACTTCATCCCATCCAGATACAATTAGCTTGAAACAAAGACGAATGTCAGTGCATTATTATTCTTTATGTTCAAAGACAGATTATTTATATAGATATATTACATAACTGTATTTTTGTCATTTGTTTCCTTTGCAATTTCTATTAAAATTTTCTTACTGAAAAGTAACTGCAAGTTCTGTGGTTTTTGACAGTTACCAGTTGTCAAGTGGATATAAGCCTGCTCCCATGGATCTGAGTTTTATCAAACTGACCCCATCTCAAGAGGCTATGGTGGATAAGCTAGCAGAGAATGCTCACAATGTGTGGGCAAGGGACCGTATCAGGCAAGGCTGGACATATGGTATCCAGCAGGTAAGTGCTAACTCCAGTCAATTGAAAAAGTAGTTTTCTATTGAGGTATTTCACAGTTAAATGGGGATAATGGGGATGCAAAAGCAGGATGAAGCAGCTGAATGAATGCTATTCTGTCAGTCAAGAGGACAAAATATTTAATTAAAGCAATTCTTCAGCTAAGTCTTCTAGCAATATGAGACTCCTTTTTTACAAGTAGTGTTAAAAAAAATTGTTGGTGCATTCTTGTATGCTATCTAAATCTAGGGTGAGAAAATTGCATGCTATTTGCAGGAAGTGTCTAGGAAGCTAATATCCGCTAGTATCTTAGGAAATGTAGACATTGACTTTCAGTAGGGGAATTATTTACACGTTTGCAGTCCTGGAAATGGAATAATTTTGTTTATCCAGGAAAATCAGAGTGTAAACTTCTGGTAATCAATTTGCTAACATGTTTCAGTTCTGGCAGAGGCCACTTCTGACTGCGAATAGATAAGTCTCCAAGTTCTGTTCCTACTTGAGCATTTTTGTTTCAGTGAATAGCAATGCTTGTGATGCCTGCCACAATGTGTGGAGGGCAGTAAAAACTAAGCATGGTGGATTGTCAACAGCAAAACTCAAGGTCTCTGTTTGTTTCTTAAAAAATTATGACTAATGGATATACAGTAAACCTAATTTATAATTTTTCAAGACAGCTACTATATCAATTTTCCATGAGGGGTCATATTCTATTTTTGCAATTATTTGTGAATTTTAAGTAGGGAAGGATATCTTTATTTCTGTTAACAAATGTGTGGTAGCATTTCATAGTGAAATTCTAGGAAAATTCACCCTCTGGGGAAAAAAAAAGTGAGTTTTCATGGATTTGCGCTGGGCATAAAAGATCATTACTTTTGCAAAAGTGAGAAACATCTGTTTTTTAGGTACACACTGTTTCCTGCCTACAAACAATGTTTTTATTTTTATCAAAAATTCAAGTTATACATTTCAGTTCACCACATATCAAATTTTGCTTTTGTGCAAGAACAAAACTCATTCTATTTGCAAAGCTCTTGCATAAAAATCTGTTTGTATCTATTTTGTTAGTCACTTAAATTAAACTCATTACATTACCAAAAAAGTACATTTATGTGACAAAATATGCCACATAGTATTTTCAGCACTGTCCATTGTAACATTTTACTATAAAGCTCTCATTTTGGTACTTTGTGAACTATTTTAGAAACCTATGTTCCCTATTTGGGTTTGGGCAGACAATGAACCAATTTTTGTGTTTGCAGACTGGAATGTTTGTAATATACCCCTACTGTACAGACACTGAAGATAATWTAGTTTTGTGTAACTCCTCTGCTTACAAGAGTTTAAATTTTTCCCCTGTACTACATCTTTGAGTAAGGAAAGAAGGGCCTTTAAAGTGCTGTTAATATTTCCAGTAGAATATTGATCATGAGAAGTGTTGGAATGATGGTTCTCTGTTGAGAGGTAGGGGGAGCAGATTAATTTATTTTGGACCCACTGTTTCAGTCCTGTGTTTATGGTGGTAGTGCACAACTCACTTCTAGAATAAGAGCCTGTCTCTAAAAGCTCAACAGAAATATTTCTGATATATTAAAGAATACGCGCAATAATTTACACTAAGCCTCCCGTAATTTTTCTTCAAAGCCAAAGCCAAACAATTTCCGTGCAGGGCCTTGCCAATCGGAGGATTTAAAATGAATGAAAATTGGTAAATAGCTTTGATAGAAGAGCTGATATATCCCAAAATTAAATGTAGTTAGGCAAATCAAGTTTACTGGTTAATAAAAAGTTATTGGAACCAAATTCTTGTTTGCTATTTACATTTCTAACTAATACAGGGAAAATTAAACCCACAACTCCTATGCAGTGAATAAAGTTTCTTAGATCTTGAGGTCAGGTTAACCTACCCTGTACATCTGAATATCTTTGAAAGATCGTATTTACTGATCATATTATTGCCATATTTACGCAGTGGATTTGTAGTTAYGTTATATGTTTCCTGAACTGGTGAGGTATTAAGTGAGAAAAGCAGCTAAGTGGTGCCAACAAAGACTTTTCAGTGTTACTGGTTTGGGGTTAATCAGTGAAAGATGTAGCAGAAGTGAGTGGTAAACTTGTTCCTCTTAAAAAAAAAAGTTTCTCATTAAATTCAGAAAACATGTTTTTTACAGTGTCTTTATGTGTGTTTGGATGTAGATGCTGAAGGTTCTACTTCTGAAGAGACTAGATGTGGTAGTAATCAATCATTAGTTTTATTATAGTCCCTGAAATGCAGTGAGGCTGCTTTAGACCACAACTTCAGTGAAAAAAGTCATTTGACTAGACAAATCCAGTAAGGGATGTGAACACTTAAAATTAGATACTGCAGCTTAATGCCAGAAGAACCTGAAGTCTTTCTTAGGCACCTCTGTTCTCTGTACTGTGTTTGGGGAAAGAGAGTCACTTCACTGTGCAATCTAAAACATTGTGGTGCTGTGGAGATACATTTTTGAGGCTCATGGAAAGAGAGCAGAGGGAATGAGGTGGACTCTAATCTACTCACAGAACAGTTTTCTATATTTTATCCACTGACTCTTTAATATGTCTATGAAATAGTGTCCTGGAAGTTAGCCTTGGAACTCAGACCTCCCCAAGATACTACCCTTCCTCGTAAATACCCTGATCACTGGCTGACAAAGCTCCGCATGAGACCCACTCCCACTCATTGCAAGTGACAGTCTAGTACTGAGAGAACTTATAGAAGGCAGAAGTATAGTTTTTAACCCCTTAGGCTTGTAATTACTGAACTGTGGGTTTTCAGTTTTCCACATGAGTGTTTTAAAAACTTAACACCTATATCCTCAAAAATATGTAACTGGATAAATAGGAGTTAGGTATCTGAATCCTTTTGATGGCCAGGGACAAGTTGTTATATAAAGAGAGTATCACTATCACTTATACCTGCTCAGTTTCAAAATAAAATATTTTCCTCCATTAGCCCCCAGTTAGGTTTTCTGAGGTGCCTTAAGCCGTCAGTGTGTATCAGGCTCTGAATATCATGTTGAACTCTGAAAGAGCCTTAGAGAAATCTCTCTGCTCTAAATCTTCACCGGGCTTAGGTATATTATTGAACTGTTCATCCCTACCAAGAGGAAGACAGTTATGGGCATGCAAAGAGGAACCTGGAGAAGTAAAAAGCTTAAGTGCCTGTGAAGTTGGGCACATTCAGGGTTGGAAAGCTACTGAATCAGGGTTTCAAGTTTGCAGTTTGGGGTACTTGCCGTTTAAATATTCAAATGTTATGTTGGGTCTCATTTCTTCAAGCTGACTGAAGACTTCTGTGAGCTGAATGGGGCACCACTCCTAAGAATGTAGAGCAATGGTGCAGTGAGCAGTGCCATAACTATGGTTTCAATATACTCAGGGTGTTAAAGAGCATCAAGAGCTCAGGGATATTTATGAGCTTCAGRAATCAGATCAGCAACGTTAGCAGTATTCTTTACTCCCTTATGCTATCCCCTGTACAGCTACACAGCCAGATGGTCTCCTTGAAAACTTTCCCACCAATGGCATGTCCTGTAGAAGCCATGCATTGGGTGTTGATGCTGATTTGTTCTTAGTTGAATTACGTTTTTCTCTTTTCAAATAATTAAGTTTATTTTCTTCGGGAGAAGAGAGGGAACTGAATTCCAAGAGTACTTACATTGTGCAGATAACAAATATCGTTCATGAAAAGTCAAAAGAGGAGAGCATAATAGCAAGGTGCCCTTTTTTGGGTGCAGTACGAAGATGCTTTTCATTTAATTGACATACATATCACATGGCAAGCTGCTAGTTGTTATCCGCACTACTGTATGCTTCTGCTTGTCTCCAGCAATGGGTTTGTTTTAGGGGCTACATTTTGTCATCCCATCATATTATTGTGACATGTTACAATACTGTACAAGGTGACATGATGGTATACGGTATAATGGTATCAACAGAACTTACAGAGCTGTGAGATAGTTTCCTAAAGGGAAGGAAGCTCACAGAGGTTTGAAAGTGGATTGAACTAATCACTGGAAAAGATATTATAAACTGCAGTCATGCAGTGGCTGTAGGATGGATTAGATGATCTAGCTGGTCTGTTCCATCATGAGTGCCTCATCATTTTCTAATTATACAATATGAAAAATTAAGGGATACTGTCAAGTAGTTTATGTATAACCCAACTTTTCCTGTTATAATCTGGTGGGGAAAATGCCTTACAAGTTCCACATTTTTGTTTCCTCTAAATCCACCACTGCTTATCAGGATTTTTTTAACAAGTGACAGCTACTGTTTACACATGACTGTATACAGTATTTTTGTTCTGCTGCTGCAGAGCCAACCAGCCAGCCAGCAGAGGGAGCACAAATTAACTAATAAATCCTGTTCCCAGAACTGTGCTGACAGCTATGATGACGCTGATCACACACAAGTAAGTATTTTAAGTCAGGCAGAGCCACAGTAGCTTGTTGCTCCATAAAAGGAGCAGGAGTGACAAAACAGGTAGGGAAAATATATATTTCTCCTTATAAGAACATATTAAATACCAATGGTAAGTGAAGAGGAAGCATGAAAGCATTATGATAATACTTGACAGTGTCCCTTTAAGGGAGAGTGTGGTTACCTTCAGTTCAGGTTGGTCTTCTCTGAACTGGGGAAATAGTAAATGATCCAAGACAGATAAGACAGATCGATCCAGGCAAAGGAGCTATATATCCTTGGTGTAAGTCAATTAAAATAATCAGTTAAAATCAATTAAAAAAATCACATTTGTGCTATGAGAGAGGTGTTTTGGTTTGGTTTTTTTTTTACATGTACGGATTTTAACATTATGGTTTATCATAACTCCTTGAGTCCCTAAACATTATGTTTAAGGAATTTTCCATAATGAACTGATTGAAAAATCGCATTGCAGTATAAAAGGATGCATTTGTGACTAAATCTTCTCAACTACATGGAAAATGTTYACAACTCACATAAGTTTATCCATAAACTTACAATACTCGTTGACTTTCATAGAACTGTGATATTGTGTATACGTGAGAATCTCAACATTTGTACGAATAAGGAAGAGACAGAAAGTGAGAGAAAAGAAACTAACTCAAACATTAGAAGGCAAATGAAAAGAATTTCAAATACATTAGCCACCCCCTCCCACTTGCTGAATACCTGACTTTTAAGTCAATCCATTGATTGTAGGATCACATCCAGTGATTCTGACTTTCAGATTTTGGTTATATGCGTTGTCTTATGTGCAGATAGCTTAACCAAAGAGCCTTTTTCTTCACGTTGTGTTGTGTGTTGTGGCAGAAGAACCTAACAATCAGAAACCTGATTTATACTGAAAAAAAACTAAAAAACAGTTATAAAATCAACCATCTAAAATATTCTTCCATCTGTGTGAACAGAGCATCTTTTTTAAGATGCTCTGAAGTTTCTGTCCTAGAATAGTTCTCCAGGACTGTGAAGCAATTACCAAGTCTGATTTCCCCTTGGCCCAAAATGGAAAGTGAAAAACAATTTGGTCTTTTTAAATCAGGATCACACTTTTTTTCAGATTTTAGTAAAAAATGTGTTAAATCACTATTTGATCAGGAGTTGGTCTTCTCAGAGTGCCCTTTACTGAAATGAAGAGGGGTATTGTTCTGAAAATGCAGGCTAAGGAAATAGGGACATATGGGAAAAATCGCATGCTGAAAGCTTGTCATTATAGTGATGCTGTTTTGTCATTGGAGGTATATAAAAAGGCATCTTGTCCACGTAAAAACTACTTAGTTTATATCACTTTCAAATTTTACATTATTTATCCTTATGTATTAGTTCCTTCCAATTAGAGTCAGGGCAAATCCTGTCAGGCGTTCTGTGTGCGGAACGTGATTTCTGCTTTGGGTGGATACATTTAGGGCACTTGTTAACACTGCCAAGAATACAGCTTCACAGGGATTTTATTGTGCTTTCCAGTTCTAATGATTCTGGAAACCTGAAATGACAGTTTATAGTAAAGATGAGCTGCCATGATAAATGCAGAAAAGCTAGACAGATAACAGTTTAGGTTTAGGTTTATATAGCTAATACAGTTTAGGTTCACAGTAGGTTTGTTGCACACTTGTACGTTGGCATCTTTCCTAATGGTGCAAATGAAACTAAGAAAACATCTGCAAAACATGACGTCTGTCTCTCTCACAAAATATGTGCTGAAGTACATTTGGTTTGTGATCGTCATTTAACAATCTTGGTTATGAGAACAAAATAGGTTTAGTACCACACAGAATGTGCATCCATGCAGTTCTACACCTGAAATCACAAAACTTACGTTCCCATTAAATGATTATCATGTCTTTCCTATACTTTTCATAATCCATGTTTTTATCGGTCAGGCTTTTCATATCTTTCTTTTTGATACGTATACATTTTGATGTCTTTTTATTCCTTATATTCTAGTGATCTGTGCTGTTGCTGATCTTCTCAGAGCTTTGGGAAGGCCCAGCAGTGCATCGGTTTGCAATTTTGCATTCAGAGCACTGGAAACTATGTTGTTCTTTATCATTTCAGATTTATATGAGGCTTTGTATTTTGTTGCTGAGTTACCTCTGAAGATACAAGTTTGTTGCACTCTATATCTTTTAATAGGTTCTTCTTTCAAAGTTTCTTTCAGAAGCTTTCAGAGCTTCTTTCTATGCTGCTGTAGACAGTATGGATGCTCCTCTTGTTTCTTTCTTACTTTTTTATGCCATCTGTCTATAAAAGGTGCAATTTCTACTAGTAGAGTTATCTATGTCACATGCTCACTGAATGAATATATGCAGTTCTTCATCTTCTAGTAGCTTTCCTCTTTGAATTATTTTGCAGCTGCGTTATTACCTCTAATGGAAGTTTTAAAAGGCTCTTTGATTGTTGGTTTATGTGTTTGGGTATTTTTTCCATAGTTCTTTTCTCCTATTCTTGAGAGCTATATTTGGTTACTATAATTTTTGGCCTATTATTGCCTTTTTCAAATCCATGTATCTCTACAAATATATACATATGTAGTAATTCACATAATTCTTTGTCTGTTGTTTGCTCTAGTACAGCAATTTCTGAGTATATGTTGTATAACTTAATACTGTTTTTTCATGGTTGTTATGCTTTCTTATGTTATACTTTTCTTATGTCCCTTAAATAACTCTAAATTCAATTCTAAATGACTAATGTGGTGTTGCTATTTCATTAAATAAAGACAAAGTTGTATAATAAAATAAATAGGACTCTTTTTTTTCTTTTTTTTTTTCCCCCTTATCTGGCATTGCTCATTGTAGGGTTTATTCCTAGTAATAGGAAGCAGTCAGAGTTTAGAGACCCATATCAACAAATGCTGTAGTCTGGTAGGTTCTGAAGTCAAAAACAGACTTATATAAATTTTGTGTGTGCTACCCAGCTCAAACCATTTGAAAAATAACTTTGTCAAAGAGTTTAAGTTTCTTTTCTTCTGGAGAAAATCTGCTTTTCTTTTTCTTTCAAATTATTTGGTGAATAAATAGTTGCCAGACAAACTCTATACAAAACACAGTCTCTGATGAAGTATTAGATTGTCGAACTTGGAAAATTCTGGCAAAAAAATTGACAGATTAGGGTGAGTTTTCCTTCTTTTAACACTCTACAAAGCAATAACTTGTCTGTAGGAAATAAGAAGAATTTATCTATGTACAAATTGGAAAGGTACTCAGTAAAAATTATGACTCTCAGCTAATCAGTTTTCTTATTGACTTGATTACTTCTATGCAAAGCTCAATCATTATATAGGATTATTCTCTTGATCAGCTACACTTAAACCACAGAGGTCCTAAAGGTAAGTAGAATAATTTATGATCAGTATAGCCATATCAGTTCTTAATCCAACAATAAGTAGATCATTCAAAACTACAGATAGACAAATCATAGGAAAAAAGAACAAAATTATTTAAAATAAGACTCACTACTCATATTCGCACTTCAGCACATTCTTGATTTGGTGAAAAAAGTCACAATGTTAGAAAGAGTTAGACCTAAGGAAACATTTCTGTAAAATTAAATTCATTTATTACTCATTATTTCTTTGTTTTTTTTGCTCAGTATAGCTTTGGCCTTAGGCATTTTTAAAAGTACTTATATTTCATTATCATTCCTTGTTATCAGCTGATTACCAGTATGTTAATGTACATTAATAGTTGCTATGGCAGTTACCAGGGCATTATTATAACTGTACTCTATATCGTGGATAAGAAGTTACATTACTGTTATTCCAAATTTCTGATGCCTATTTTCAAAGACAGTATTTCATAATATCCTTTTAGACATACATTGCATGTTTCACAGGAAACTATATCTCTTGCTATGTCCTTTACAATACAAATAATTAAACCCATGATGTGTCATCTCTGATCTTAATGTGAATATTCTTAGACCAAAGAGCTAGTAACTCCTTACAATATTTGCTACAATGTATGAATTTCCATTCTGTTTTGGAAATGGTCCTTTTCCATACCTACCAAATATTAGATTATTATTAGACTTAAAAATATCTTGAAGAAGTACGGAGAGAATTCCCCCAACATGGTCTTTATGTTGACAGTGTAACTGCCCTTCCCACTGAGTATAACAAAAACTGATATGGTGTAGTACTTTGCGTGTCCAGCAATGCATTACTTTTATCTTTTTGATGGCCCTTTTAGTATACAGGTAATGTCTGTCCTGTAATATTTCTTTTCCTAGAAGGAAATTCACTTATGGGGCCCTATTTCATCAGGCATTGGTTAATAACTGCCCTTTAATATTTACTCACCATAATGAGTCAGAAGGCAGATAGCTATGTCTCTAAGCATTAGAAGGACAATAGAAGATGCCTGCAAGTGTTTGGGAGAATGGATCTGCCATATCTTTTCTGACTGCAAAGATACGTAGAATGAAAACTTCATACATTCTTGCCCAATACTTTAATTTCAGTAGGGTACATTTAATTCCCGATACAAAAATTCTGCACGACGTTAAGGACCTTCATCGTATTCTTATAAGAAATGCCCTTGCTTTTGGCAAACACATTTTGAGTACTTAACATATGAAGTCATGGGTATACCATCTATTTTATTTTTTATTTATCCATTAGTATTATGGGTGTTTATTAATATTCTTTTTATTAGTAGTATATTGTTCTTTATACATTTTGTTCTGTAATTAGCAAGTAACATATATTTGTACTGTGGCAATGTCTGAGCTTTAGTCACATACCCAGTTCCTCTTATGGTAGCTGCTTCATAAACAGTGAACAAAAGATAATCCCTTTTTCAAGAACTTTTCAGTCGAACTGTTTTCATTTATCTTTGTTCTTGTTGTTTATACTGGTGTAATTTAATGGAATTCCAGTTAAGCAGATTATTTCATGGAAAATGAAAAAGAGCTTAAGCTGTGCTGTTTCCTGTTTTGTATTATTTGCTTTTTGACTAAAAATTAAGTTTTATTACTAATTTCAAGAACATTAGAACACCTTAGAATCCTTGCTGTATTTACACTTACATGATTTCACTTAGTGTAAGTCATAATTTTTGTACTGCCACTATAGCACAATTTTATTTTTAAGACAAAAACATGCTTTCTAAAATTGTTTTGATTTTCCATATTTATGCAGGATGTGAAAAATCGACGAAATCCTCGCCTTGTCCCTTATGCCCTTTTGGACGATCGGACCAAGAAGTCAAACAAAGATAGTCTCCGGGAAGCAGTCCGCACCCTTCTTGGCTATGGTTACAACCTAGAAGCTCCTGATCAGGATCATGGTACTTAATTATATTTTTTTTCCTCAAGAAAAATGATTAGAATATTCCCCTTCACTAAGATTTATTGGTCCAATAAAACTATACAAATAGGTATGGTGCTTCAAAAGCTGATAGGCCTTTTCTCCATTTTGTGGTCTTATATTCCTCTTTAATCCTGGTTTCCTTATTGTTTCCTTTTCTTGTCTGATGGCCTCAAATGAGGCATTTTAAAATGTAAAAATGGTTTCATTTGGTGTCAGTGATGCAATTTCTCTGTATTTCATATTCCTCTTTTTACCATTCATTTTGTTTCTTTGATATATAAGATGAACAAAAATTAGAAGTTTAAACAATTTAAATCAGGACTGTGATTTTTTTACAATGTAAATACAAGACACTGCCTTAAAATATAGAAAATCAAGAAAACATTTATAATCTTGCTCAATATAAAATCTTATGCCAATGAATAAAATGTATGGTTAAATGTGTGTATAAACATCTGCAATTCCCCAAGCTAAAATGAAATTTTTAATTAAAAACTTTTTGCTTAGTACTATCTTTGTCATTTCAAGACTGATAGCAGCATTGCTAAGAAAAAGATCATATGTAAACATAGTAAACATCAATGTTATATTCCTACAGTTTTAACTTTAAATAATGAAGGATACTATAGTTAGGGTACAATCTCATATTTAAACCGTTAAAGCTAAAATTTTCAAAGACAAATGCATAGAAACAAAATTCCTATGAATGTCAAACTCCAAGTCTATAGAACTAGATAGGTTTTTAAAGCATTTAAGCTTCCTTAACTTTTTCATGTCTTGGAAGTTGAACTCACTATAAAAAAAATTTTAACTGACTTCTTTTAATTCTTTGTATGAATTTGCATCATTACCAGATGAAATATTTTATTGATATCTCAGGCAGTATTTTCAGAATATACATACTTTGACTTTGTGGCATCTTAATAAGAAAAAAAATGAACACTATATAAACTTCTAATAAACAAGTTTTAAAAAAGCAGTATACAACATTCACCTCAATAACTGCAGTAAAATGTTAAGAAAGTAAAAAGAATCAGCAGACATAATGTAGAAATAAAATAAATTCTCTTGTAGGTTGTGGCTTTTTAAACAACAGTTTTCTGTCATGCTGGGGTCAAGTCATAAGAATGAACAAGAGAGAAGGATATTCTCAGTACTGTGCTGTGACTGTCATTCTGGAACGCTAACTACACATATAGCAAGGACATGGTAACATTTGTAGATAAAATGGACCCCCTCAGTAACCAAGTGCTAGAAGTGCTCTTGGAAGYGCGGAGATATGGAAGAGTCGAATCAAAATTGAAACTTACATTCTTATAATCTCAGCAAAGTGTGGAAAATTTGAGAAATGCATCTAAACATTATGATATACATCAATCAATGATTCTTCTTCCTGCTTTAAATAAGCGATAGTATTGTTAAATTTAGACCTATTCAGGGCACAGATTTTCAGTAAAGAGTTTCTGCAGGAAACCTAACTCATACCCAGAATGTGGACATACACAGGGAATCTGCCATTTTCAATTTCTTTACCAAAACAGATGCATGCTCTGATCCTCAGGATTTATGAGTGGCTACTATTAAGTTAAACTTTTACATATGAGACATCACCGATACTATGAGTATTATCAAAGCTGGATTCCTGAACAGGCAAAACAATGTTTCCTAGTGGGGTGAATGGTGTTGGTGGCAAAAAGCCATGGTCTTACTATAAAGCTTGCCTGTGCCTAGTCTTGGAGAGTTTAAGGCTGGCGCATAATCCTCTACTTTATCCTCCTCCCCTCCCACTGTGGGAAGGAGATGCTGCACGAGAAGAGACGGCAGCTTCTGCCTGGTTCTGAGAAGATGGCTTGGCTTGTACAGGAGGTTCTTGTGCCTTATGAGGGTAAAGCAGCTGTCTGGCAGGGTAGGGAGAGAGGGCATGATCTTTTCCCACAATCTCCCCCAAATCTCACTGAGCCATATTAATCCCCTTTCTTCATTTACAGCTCTGTAAACCAGGGACTGACTCCTCTCAACAGTGTGCCCCTGCCTTCCCCTAAGAATGAACTGTTATAAAATTTGATTTTTTTCTTCAGATGCAGAGGATCCTTGAGCTGGTTCTGTGTATGGAATTACTGGTGAAATGAAAAGAATATATTTGCAACTGAAAGGTGTCATCAACCCTGTTGCAAAATTCTTAGCGACAGTGGGACTTGTACTGGGGCGTCCCGCAAACTGGTCTTCCTTAAGCAGAAAGTGTCATTGCATTCAGCGACAGATTTTGTACTCATTTTAGGCATTTAGATTTTACAGCTCATGAGGCTCTCAAGTTTTCTAGATGTGTAAAGTATATTGTGAGGATCTCCTTTCATCAGCTAAAGTCTTTACTTTTATTAAAGGATTTAGAGCCCTCTAGTGGTGTTTTGCTTTTTAGTTCATGAATTTTATTTTTAACCTTGATTGACAAAAGTCTATAACTTCATTTTTATGCTATATTATTATTATTATTAGCAGTAGCAGCTGTATTTTAGGAATTGCTTAGAATCTAGATAGCCGTATAATCTAAAAAGACAATGAATACTTAGTTCCTGTGATTTGTGGTAGTTCATCTTTAGCATAGCTGTGAAACTGTGGGAATTTAGAAATGGTTTTTAAGGCACAGACCAGCATGGTTTTTAAGGCTGGTCTAATTATACAGACCAGCAAAGAGAGAAAATTCCACTGATAAAGAATTACAGGGCAGAGAGTCCAGAGTTGTTTACAAGAGCTTCCCTGAGCCTGGCGTGACTGCCGGCAAGGATTCGGAGGCATGGGAAGTGACAGTGAGTTCTGAGGGGCGTGACTGGGTCGGCTCTTCAAGAGAAGATCGGAAATGTGGATCTTGATGTGGCTGAGGATATTAAAGATAAAGGGGGAGATTCTTAACACGATCTAAGCAATAGACGGGTGCAGACGCACTTTGCACAGTTTGGACAGCAAAATTTGAGCTTATGAGAAACTCGGAGAAGAGGAGAAATTACTGTGATCAGACTGGAATATTGAATTTTCATGGGTTGAGCAGGTCCTGATACCTACAAACTTGTGGAGAAAGATCTGGAATGCCTTAGGCATTTTTTTTCCTAATCTGTAAGAAGGAAAATGGAAGAGTTAAAAAGTGATCCCTGGGTTGTAGGATTTGGTTAATGGACAAGAAAATTGTATAAAATATCAGGGAATAGAGTAGTTGAGAAAACTTAGGGAAGAAAGATCGAGTGTTTGATTCAGCATCACTTCCTGTGCTTTTTGAAATCATTTTCATCTCTGTAAAGTGTGATCTAGTCATTTCTAGCCACCTTGCATGGTTTGAATTGATAGTAAGGTCTTGGAAAGAAAAGTCAGAAACAGCTGGATTGTAGGACTGTGTCATAAAAGACACAAGTCAGCAGTGAGGGAGTATTGCAAGTGCTCAATTTACAGGGTGCGCTTGAAGCTATATCAATGGAAGATATTATATAAAGAAAATGTGCAAAGTAATGAAAGGCAGCTCAGTGAATGAAACTCACTGTGCACTGTTATGGGAAGGCAGAAGAGGAAGAGGAGGAGAGCCCGGTCTAAGGGTTAGCCAAAAACACTGAAGAAAACTGGAAAGGATAGGATAAAAAATATTAAAAAGGATTGTAGGAATGGCCATCGCAAAGGCACCAAGTAGGCTCATGACTAGTAGTATTCAAGTACTTCATGACTAAAGGTGTTTGAGATCATTTTCCATAGATAGGGGTAGATGGAAGCCAGATAGCTGTAGATGAATCACTAAAGGTAGTTTTTCTCAACAATATGTTCAGTGCACTGAGGGAAAGAGGAGAACTGGAGAAATAGGTAAGTCTAAGATTTGGGCTTTTGTGAATGACAGAAACAAAAATGCATTTGTATTACAACAGTTTGATCCAGAAGATGGTGATACTACAGAAGAAAAGAGTGAAAGTGGAGCAAAAGAACAGGATATCCAAGAAGAGAATTGGTATGGATAGATGTTGGATCAGTGATTAGAGATCTTAGTCCAAAATTTTATTGTTAGTTGTCATGAAAAAAAGGAGAAAATAATAGATCTATTTACATGCCTCAAAGCAGTGCATCTACCAGTATATTCTTTCTTCTTTAAAAATGACTTTAGCGCTTTCAAACATCTCTGCTTATACTTTTAACAAATGTTATAATGCAGAATTGTGAGGGACAAACTAAGCACTTTTCTCCTGCTGTCGCCAAGCAGAGGGAGTGATATGTTTACATTTTCACCTTTCATTTGAGGTTTCTTATCTCCTGGCTCTCTAAAGAAGCCCCACAGTGACTCAATTTACATTTTATCTATAAAAATATTGATTTATGCCTCATTATTGTTTCATGGAGTAGGAAAATCAATGATTACTTCCTGGAAGGAATAAGTTTACTGTGCGACTTTTGCTGGATATTCTTGAACAGTGCTTCAGGCTAAGACCCTCCTTTGAAACTCTTAATGTAGCCATGTTGGCCTTTGAGAAAGGGCATTACTTACTTAGCAAAGAGTAGAATTTTAMCTTAAAAGGCTCTTAAACTGGCTTGTTATGAATCACTTGCCATTACAGTCGGGAGAATTTTAGAATAAAGCACAGTAAACTGTGATCAGATAAACATTTGTGATCATGTTACAGATTCTTAAGAAAATTAACCAGTGGCTGTGAAACACAGACAGCTGTTTGTGTTAATTTATTTTACACTCCACTGTACTAGACAAGAAATGTGAACAAGCTCATTTTCTTCATCTCAGCTGAGAAACAGTAACTTTGAAGTGAGAAGTGGCAGTTACTCTATGCAATCGTGTGCTCTTCTGACTGTACATACCATCTCTTCAACAGTTTAAGACAAAGGAGTGGAGAACAGTCAATACAGTTCAAATTCAGCATGTTTATAATTCTATTATATTACTGTCTAGTAATATTTTTGAAATAATATCTTTGCTGTGACTTTATTTTCCTTTTTTCTTGAACTGTAATTTACTGAATTTGCCCTTAACACGACTTACTTTTGTTTCTTAATGGCATCTTTTTTTTTTTTTTTTTTTTGTTCA
>NW_020450938.1:2962221-3180487 GCF_003343035.1 Apteryx rowi
TTTTTTTTTTTTTTTTTTTTGAACTTTCTGCCCTTTACCTTGACAGAAGTTCATATATTTTTACTGATACAGGAGTATGATTACTTTGGGGTTTTGGTTGTTTTGTTTCAGCTTCATGCAAAGGCTACTTCCTTTTATCCTCACATCCATTTTCTGTTGGTTCTGCAAAAACATCTAAATTACAGCCTTCCTTTTTTCATTATTTGCTATAGTAAACAGTAAATATAGTAATGCATTTTTAGTGAAAATAATAACAATGGCTTATTTAAGAAATCTGTGTTTTTAGGATATAAATGAGAAGACTGAGTGAATTGATTACAGTCTCTAAACAAAATTTCTCATAGTTGAGGAAACTTATCAAAGACAAACATTTGCCTTTTATAGTGGTTAGAAGATAGTTTAGTCTGTTTTTTGCGGTGTGTGTGTGTTGTTTGTTTGCTTGTTTGTTTTTAATGCCTGAGAGCCCAATTCACTTTTCCTTCTCAAATCTGTGTTAACTTGCCACATGAATATTTTGTGAAAATCTGTAGGCCRTATTTTGAAGAAGGGTGGGCAATTTCTTCTGCCATATGAATCTGTGATGAACATATTATTTTCCCTTGTGCTTCTAAGATATCACCACTACTGTTCGGTTGCTTCACTAATGTGAAGGTCTTTAGTTCTTCAAAGTCATTACTAAATGCCGCTTTGTTACTTCCTAGTATTTTTCAGCATGCTTTAAAAGACATGGCTGTATGATTACCTTTGATTTTCATGCTTTCATTTTGTCAGTGGATGAATACAGAACTTTTTTTGTTTTTTAAATACCTCACAGCAACGAGACTAGACATGTGCAGTGGGATAATAGAAAAATTCAGGATCTTCCGGACGGAAAAGACTTATGCAGTGAAGGCTGGGAAGTGGTACTTCGAGTTTGAGGCAGTCACCGCAGGAGACATGAGAGTTGGCTGGACCAGGCCAGGTTGTCTGCCAGATCAGGAACTTGGCTCAGATGAAGCAGCTTTTGTTTTTGATGGCTTTAAGGTTTGTGTATATTTCTCTGTAATAACATGAGTGACTGCAAACACTTTTGCTCCTTATTCTCTCTGCCATTGCCTCAACTTAATTGCCTGCTGTTCTTTCATTTGTGTTTTATGAAGTTGTTTGTCTGTCTCTTTGAGGACCCAAATGGAATAAGAAAGAAAATAGCAATGCCTAAGATATAGATCAATGTCACTTGAGAAATTAATTAGCAGTTTTTGGTATTTGTATAATTCTTTTCTTTTCATAGCTTCATAGCATTTATATAGTGCATATAAAGCATTCAARAGCTCAGTGACATAGCCAAATTCAAAATACTGACAGAGCTGTGATTAACTGTGAATCATTTCTTTAAATTTTTACTCTGCTGTTCTCTGTATAAGAAATGCCATTAGGGAATGAATATGATTAACATTATTAACAGTAATTAATTGAGGCAAACTGATAAAAGCTTTTGTAGATATGTAAAAGTTAAAAAGAGTATACCTGTGTTTCCATGGAGATCTTTATGATTTAGAATAAATGAAGTATGATAAAACCAATAATTTTGGTCAAATTTCACTCCATGTGAAACAATGACAGACTGAAATCTAGTGGTAAGAATACATAGGAAAACAAAGCATTTTATATGTCACTGATTTTTATAACAGTAGATTAAAATGACTCATTAGAACTCTGTATTTTAGTATGAAGGCACGTGAAACCGCTATCCAAACTATAATTGTATTAAGGCTACTGATGACTCATGTCTTAATGACAATGTTTACCATATGTTCCTTGTATCTGATGTTGGAATTAATTTCCTTTATTACTATTACAATATTTGACAGAAATCAATAGGATTCCTGGCTATTCCTGTTCAGATCAAGCTTCTCAGCTGTTTCTTATTCATATTTTTAGACTTTCATTTTTTCCCAGTCTTGTATTACACAACCTGAGCTGCCTTAAAAGGAGGARAAGCTGTTTCTTGTAAAATCTCTGATTGGATTAAATAACTGTTAAAGTTCCACATCTTTACTAGAATAGCTGAGTAGTACTTTGCTTTCTGAATCTGAGTTTTTGACCTGTAGTTCTTAATCCACAAAGCTATTTTGTTTTCTTTGATTTTGGCAGGTTCTCTCCTTGGTTGGAGAAAAGCTCAAGTTTTTTAACCTTCAGGAGAGGCAGCAAGGCGAATTTGTTTTTTTAGGATTTTGAGAAAGGATACAGAGGATACAAATCTAATTCTGATGGAATATATGAATGGGGAAGCTCTTTGTTATCAACACCACTTTGTTTTATGCATATTATAATACTTCTTAATAGATGTTCATTTATCTGAATTCCACTCCATGGTCCCAGCTAAGGGTATCCATCCAAAGCCCTGCAGTCTTTGATTTGAAGGTCAGTCATACGAAGCATTAATCATGCCCTTTATGCTAAATCTCTCAGAAGCTCAGAGTACTCATCCTGTCCACAACAATTCTGTTCTTTCCAAGATCTGTTATGGCAGGACATTTCATTTATTTTATATACAACGTATTTAGAATTATACTTGAAGAAACAGTAAAGTTCGTTTGGAAGCAATGAATTTATAGGCTACAAGATTAAATGAAAAAAATTGCTTAAAAAAAGTTTGCAAAGCAGCTATTTAACATTGCAATTGATAGCATATTATTTTCATTATAAGCCTTTCATAGAGCTTCTGCATAAAAATAAGTCATGCTCTTACTAAAGTGTTGAAATAGCAGTTTTCCTCACTTGGCAACGTTTTACAATACTGGTACGAGCAGTGCTTGCAGAAAACTAATTGTTGAATTTCCATTTTCAGAGTCAATGTGCAGTACTCACAGACATTGGAATGATATGCTATGAAAGTGTTAATTTTAGTACTGTGCTAATCAAAGGGCTTAATTATTAGTTGTACCAGTGAGAGGCAGAGGAACACATGCATTGTCATTATGATTATTTGAAATTCTTTGAAATCCCTTTCAGGCACAGCGGTGGCATCAGGGTAATGAGCATTTTGGCCGCTCCTGGTTGGCAGGAGATGTTGTTGGATGTATGGTTGACATGAATGAGCACACTATGATGTTCACCTTGAATGGTGAAATCTTGCTTGATGACTCAGGTTCGGAACTTGCATTCAAGGACTTTGAGGTGGGCGATGGTAAGTACTGTAATATATTGTGCTGTTAACTTGCTGTTGTTGCTCCGTTTGTCTTCCTGCTGTGTGTGTTGTCTTCCCTGTAATGTGGTGGGCCTTCCTCTTTTTCTCTTTCTTTTTTTTCCTTTCTGAGTGAAAGAGTGAGTGAGTGTGTAGCTTTGGCTGGCCAAAATATCTTGGTGTAGCTTTAACTATGTTGGACAATATATGTTGTTGTAACTTGTTCTTATGAACTTTAGAACAATATGAGATGGACAGATTAAGATTAGTAGAAGGAAAGTTATTTTATATATATATACAATGTATGGCTGATCATTAGCTTCTTTGGTGCTTGTAAGTTGAGTATAATTTTCTTGCTGTACTTTGTACTTCTGCCAGAAATACTTTGTTATGGACTGCAGTCAAGGAACTTTAGCACTGCAGTTCCTAAGTGGAGTAGAAGCTGGTGCAATACTCCGTACTCCTGATAGATGTACTTAGTTTGTTATGGACTGCAGTCCAGAATGATATGATACATTGAATTCCTTTCCTATTTCCAAAGAGAGAGGCTGAGGCATCTAATATATAAACAGCAGTCTCTCTTTTTAAATATACTTTCCTGTGGCTCTCTGTTGCTCAAAGCACAGGAAGCTTATGCACTTATTACTTCTATATCTGGAGAAAAGACTCACCATAGTAGTTTCTGTCATTAGCGAATATATTTTAAAAAATATTCTAAAGGGTGAAAGACTTGTAAATAAAAGATTTTTGCTCCTGAAACTAAGCTTTGTGGATGCCTGTTGCAGTAACCAGTTGTCTGTTTATCCACAGCTCTACCTGAGCCTTTCTTTTTTGGTGGCCATACATGTACCGCATGTGGGCCAGTAACTTTCTATATTGACTCTGATACAAAACTGTAGTTTCTGCTGGAGAAGTCTTATTTTCTCCTAAAGCCCATTAGCTAGGTTTGTATGAGTGTCCCAGTTTCTCCCGTCTGACATTTAGATGTGCTAGTTTGCTATCCATAAGGCTGTTAAACATAGTACATATTCTTTCCTTAACCAAAAGTGATATATTAGACCTAAACTCTCAGTCTCCTTGGTAGCAAGAATTCAGACTGATTTTAATTCCTACTGCAACATAAATTCTAATTGGCTACAAGGAATTAGCTTCATTTCCTCTGAAGGAAAAGCAAATGTTGGCTGTAATTTTTTTGAGCAATTCAAGGCGTGCTGCTTGTTAAGAAAAATGCAACTGTGCTTGTTGATATATGTGTGTATGCACATGCCTTTAAACCAAGATAAAACAGCTAGGTGTAACTTAAGTCTTCCAGGTGTGACAGTATTTCTATTGATAAAGATTTGTTCTCACACATTGCATAATTTGATTTCATTCTTTTATTTCTTTTCTAGGTGGGGTGTGTGTGTGTGTGTTTATATATATATATATGTATGTGTATGTATAGATATGTATGTATATATGTATGTATGTATACACACACACACACACACACACACATGCAATTCGTAATGTAGTCTTAGCTTCCTGGTGATATGATCTTATCCCTCAATAAGATGTAAACAGAAATTAATGTATTCAGCAAACACAAATAATTTGCTTCTCTGTCCCTATTTATAATATCCTGCAACACAGTTAGTGCTTTGATTTTTGAAAGGAGAATTGACATAGTACCAGCATAGCAGGAAAGAGCCATAAGGGTTCAGTGGCTCCGGTCAGCATGTTATATGATAAATTATGATAACTTTCTAGGATACAGTGGTGAATCCGCAGTCATTAATTGAAGACACAGTCCTTTTTTTGCATCTCCCTGTTTTTCTCTGTATTGCAACAGAGAAGACTTGTTGTGATGGGTTCCAACTATACGGAAAAGAAAATTGCTTTAGACTGCACTGGGAGCTTTTTAATTGCTTTAAGTGGTCATTGCATTAAGTTTTGCAGTGCAGAATTTCTGTTCTTCCTGCTTTGTGTTATGGACCCGTAACAGCTCTTCATTTTGAAGCAATGCTCTGATACACAAGGTTGTTGAATTTAACAGCAAACTTATGGGGTCTTGAAAATAAATTATTTAAAAATTCTTTTACTCTTTTTACAATTATTTTGTAAATTCATGTTATACTATTAAAGTTTATTGAGGCATATTCAGCACATTTGCATATACTATAAATAAATACAAAGAATACCAGCAAGAAGCCTGGATGCTCACCATAAACTAGGAAGGACATGTTTCTCCCTGTATGCTAAAGAGATGCAAATTAACAGAAGAATATGGTGTGCCTCTCAAAGTGTGTTATTATGCTTACCTAATCCTTAAAAAGAGGATATGTTTTGCTTTCTTTGGCAGTGAATTTAGTAAGAAAGTTAACACTTAAATTCCTGCTGCTATCTTAGCTTTCTCTCTGTGATCTGTAGGACCACCCCTAGGCTGGAACTAACTCCTTGTCCCTTGCCCTGTTCAGTTAGGAGCCAGCATTTGGAAAGGAGACATGCTAGATGTGAAGAAGGCAAGGACTTTTTTATGGTGAACTTCACAGCTGTCTTTTGTGATGAGGATTTGATAGTTAGGTCTTGGAATTTTGCAAGTATCAGTCCTTTTGACTCCTTTTTGCAGAGATGTGTTTGGGACTGTGTTTCCATGGCTGTTAACATTTAATCTACACTTCAGCAGGTCACTGTAAGATATAAATTTGATCCAGATCAAGTGTAGAAGTGCTATCAAATTTCTTTCAAATTAGTGAGAGTACACAGTGGGGAGTTTAAGCTGGCTCTAAGCTTTTGTTTCAGTTCTGGGAGGAGAGATGATACCAGATCCGGTATAAAGCCAGCTGGTACAAAGTTAGTGTTTATGGAGATCGAAACCAGCAGAGTAAGTTTTGTGCCTGTTGCTGTGGTGTTGTTGGTCCAGCTTTTTTTTGTGTGCTTTGTAATTCTGTATAACAGAGTAACAGGTAGAAAAACAGGGTGGTTATTGCAAATTAACACACTCAGAATAGGGACAGACACCCGTTACTTACCAGTGACTTAGTGTCTAAACTTGGACATTCACCTTAAGAAGAGTCTTTGCTGTGGGCCTGCTTGAGACCCCAAAATCATTCTATACCATAGAGTATTTTTGCTTATAAATTTGATTTATTGTTAGAAATTTACATACTTGTGTGCATATAGGTACATAAAAGGGTGAGAAATATTATATAGATAACGGCCTAAAATTTTCTAACTATTGAAATGTAAAAAAAAGGAAAAAATATTTTAAAGTTTTAATCTTTTTCTGTTACCTTTTTTTAGGTTGATATTTTGTGTCTTATATATCAAATATCTATATCTGAGAGAAGAAGTTCAATCTTTTGAACAGCAGTAGGTGCAAAATAGTACTTTTGGGTTATGGATCCCTATTCCCGTAATACATGGGAAAGATGGGTCTTTTGACTATTAATTAGGTTGTTGAATCTTAACCACTTCACTTTCAGCTACATTTCAGAGTATTTTACCTTTCAGAAGTGCTTTGGAAGAAGAAATTTTATTTTCTTCTTCTTCTGCCATACCACAAAAATTAGGAAATTCTTGATTTGATTTGAAATGAGATAACTGCCACCAGCTCTCTAGCCTCATGCCTGTTACTTTATTGCCTGCAGATTTTCTAAAATACTGTAGTAACTTGCTGAGGGAAAGGGATACCTGAATGGCTTAGTGTTAGTGGTATAGGACATAAAATCATCCTGGTATCCTTAATAACTGGGCAACTGCTATAATTTATTAGGCAGTATAATTCCATAGAGGGATGAGGAATCCTGAGAGGAATTGGAATTTCATGAGATTCTGAAGGCAGCCTGTTTGACCACTACTTTGATTTCAAAGTTGATGAAATTACAGTGGTATATTTTTTGTGGTACTTGTTTCCAGTCACAGGATCAGATGTAAACAGATTTCTGTCGAGTCCAAAACAGCTAAAATATTAGTTCCGTATTTGACATGGAGCCCTAAGACCGTGGTAACTATGTCATAGACTTAACATCAATGTCAAGTGTCTCAGATTTTTCATAATATCCCTTAAATTCACATTAAGTTTTCTAGTGTCATGTATATAGAGAAGAGCTTGCCTTTGGAAAAAGATCTGCTATTCTGATTTCAAAGGCATACGCTATTTGATCTGAGATTTAATAACTCCAGATCAATATTTATAAATATTAAGAGTATTTCATGTAAGGTTCATTATATGGGATGTGCGTGTATATATGTATGTGTGTGTACATACAAACACACGTATACCCAGATTGAATATGACTTTTGTAGAGCTTTCATTTTTTAGGCTGGCTTTGGTTTGGTTTTGTTAATGGCTCCTACTTAAGAGCACTGAGATCTTTCTGCATGTCTCTTATCAGTGAACTGTTTGCATGTTGTGCTGCTGCAGAAAGCGGCTTTTCACTTCAGAAAAAAAAAGATTTGTCAGAGCCCTGTGGTCAGCTTTGAAGAATATAGTCTGACCATAAATCAGTCCTGCAGTTTTAACTTACTTATGAACAGCAAAGAGGGAATATGGCTGAATGCCAACTTACTATCAAGGCTCATGAGCCGTCTTGCGTTGTGCTGCCGATGAGAGGATATGCAACAATAATTCCATATTATTATGCACTTGTGTAAGAGAAATTTTATACTGTAGATATGAAATGCTCATGCTTTATATTCCTATATGAACATATACACTCTGCAAACCAAGTTTTGTTTTGTCAACRTATGCTCTCTCTGAGCATGAATTTTACTGTTTGTACTGAGTATTTGACAAATTGCGTCACAAAGCTCATCCTGTATTCTCCAAAGCAGGGAATGTTATAAGAGGTATTGCTGTCCTATCCCTTTGCCATAAGTGATGGACAATGTTAGAGTGTTACTTTTCTGATGGTACTGTTTTTACTTGTCTTGCTATTTCATAAAATAAAATAAAAGATTTGCTGCACAGCCTTGTTATGCACCTGGAGATTAAGAATGAGGCCATGGGTAAATCATCTTTTTATGTAGCCTGCAGCAGGCAAGGGCTACAAAGGATCTGCAGAATATCGTATCTAATATGACTGGATACCTGTATGTGGAAAGGTCTTGAAAGTTGATTTGTATTCCATAGCAAAACACACAACTGCTTTCCAGCACACTCCTTACTGTCTGTAAGAACAATGTGAAGAGTAGATGTCATATCTTTCCCAGATAGGGAATAATCCTGAACAACCTTAATGACATTTGAGTAGGCTGTTGCCAAATCAGGGCAGAATGTTGCCAGAGAGGAAAGTAATGCTTCCACACTTAAGATTGGTACTGCTATTTATATTCTGTTCATATGGAAGAGCAGTTACTGTATAGTAATGATTACTTGCAGGAGTTAGTTACCTGTACAGTACTGTTCTGGCATCAATGAAATTTGTATTGATGAGAGAGATTATCATGATTTCATGTTGGCTGCAGTTAGAGTTGATGGAAAATACTGAACTGAATTAATAACTTCAATGAGACATCTACGTGTGTAAGACTAGTTCTCAGTTTGTTTGTTTTCTTTTAGGCATTCTTGCAAATGCTCATTTACATTTTTCGTGTGGAAAAGCTACTACCTGCTTCACTCCTAAGAATGAATGCACCAATGAGATTTTTTTTTTTTGACCCCAAAAGGAAATGCATAAGTAGAATTAACGTCTCATGTGCATTCTGTTTAGGAAGGGTAAATATCAGCCATATTTTGAATATTCCTATCTGATGTAGCTGTGTCTTTTATACCTCTTATTTATCTCCATGATTAGAGTTTATCATCTTCCCTTGATTTTCTTGGCTTTGCTTAAAATCATTTGCAGCAGTGTATAGGTTCCTTTAACTCATCAGGATGCCTAGTAATTTCCCGTAGTAGAGCTGCTGGGCTCTATTGCTGTATATGTCTATTTATACAAGTGTAACTTCTCTAGTTATGAATTGTATAATATGATTTTGTTTCATTTAGTTCTAGAAATTGTTCTTTATTATTTTCTAACATTGGGTTTTCATGAGCAGAATAGATGTAAATCATGCTGCTTAAATCATCTGTGGGATCACTGAGAGAAGCTGATGCTTCATGATTTAAGAGCCTTGCTACTAAGATAAAAATCTGGACTTCAACTTATGACTTGTATGGCCTTATGGCTTCTATAGGACTTCTGTGGCCTTAGATTCATCATGCCTAATACACACATATACATGATCATGAATCTTGCTTATCTGCAATAAAAAAAGAAATGAAAAAGTGATATTGATAGCTGATCTTCGATCTAATGAGCAATCATTCCTGTAGCCAGTGCTGTGAAGTTTGCCTTTGTCTCTAAAGAACATGTTGTGAACAGATGTTCTGCCATTTTTTATCCAGACAGCCTCAAGAAAAGCAAGGAACCCCTTGTATTTCCTCCTTGTACTGTTCCCTATCTGTTAGAGTGGCTTCACCTGAGCCAGAATAATGGAAGGGAGCTTCATGTTTATCATTGATACAAGAGAAGACAAGCAGAGTTGAACTTAACATTTGTTTAGCAGTGTTTTTTTTATTGTTGTGTTTTGTTACTAACTGGGTCAAATAAGTTTACAAAACTGTTTGTAGCTGGAAACTCAAAAACAGGAGCAAGAGGAACAGAAGAAATAACATAATTTCCTGTTTTCTAAACTAAGATTCTGAACCAGAGCAAAAAAAAATAGTTATTTAAAAAGTGCAAAGATTTTACATTGACTGTATGCAGAGAAGTGAATTCCTTGTGCTAGTGAAACGATAAAAGAACAGATACATACAAATCTGAAGCTGACTCAAAGTAAATTCTTTGAAACGTCAGTTTCATGAAGCTACAGTATAATACTGCCATTTCCAATACTACAAAATTTCTATGAAAAATAAAAAGCTATTAAGTGTATTTTCTGTTTTTTTTATTATTTTTTATTCTGCAGCATGAAGTTGGTGCATAGTTTTAAGTTTATTTTTGCTGTTTTGGAAACAAGAACTATATTTCTTTTGAGGTGATATTTGAGATTCTCTGAAAATGCCATGACTACTGGAGTTTTAGAAGGAATATTGAATATTGTAAGACTCAGAGTAAAATCATGAGAACTGATAACACTCCGGCATGCTAGCAGAGAGCTTAACCAAGTGTTTGTTGACAGAATCCTTGAAGTTCTCTCTTATATTTCTCTAAAGTGAATTGGCTGCTGAATGAAGAGATTCCTAACTATTAGAGACCTGTATTTTCAAAATGATATTTGAGATAAGATTCTTGGTGATACATAAGAGGTGATGTACTATAGATGTCTGCTTGCGCTTATACTGTTGGGTTTTTGGCCTTTTTTCCAAATAATTTTTAATTGGGTTATAGGAAGAAACCAATTCACTATGTTTGTGATGTACAACCCACATGTTCTTTCTTCTTGTTGTTTTAAGGGTTTCTACCTGTGTGCAGCCTGGGCTTATCTCAAGTGGGAAGAATGAACTTTGGAAAAGATGTCAGCACTCTAAAATATTTCACTATCTGTGGCTTACAAGAAGGGTATGAGCCCTTCGCTGTTAATACAAACAGAGACATCACCATTTGGCTGAGCAAAAGACTCCCTCAATTCCTACCAGTGCCATTAAACCATGAACATATTGAGGTCTGTGATCCCTACTGGAATCTTTGTAGACACTTTTTCCATGAGTATGCTTTAATTATAAAACTACTTTTGCACTTCTAGACAAGGTTTTTAATTTGGTATGTTAGCCCTGTTCTGGACATATTTTACACCTGCTACAAGCTTGTTACCTTCCGTGGAGTTGCAAATAACATAGTTATTTGGTTCATTGTATCTATTCATCCATAAAATCTGTCATGTGTGTAAATATGAGCTTCTCAAAGATGAATTCCACAAGATGTCCTCATTAAGAACTCCTTGTGCAGTGAGTGAGAGTCCTGTACATAAAAAAAAACCTTCGAAAAAGTGAGCCTTTCTATGTAACAAGTATCATGTGTTCTGGTGCACACACTTTGTGATTTTCCATGACTAATTGTTTTTGATTTTAATAAATATTTATGAGCTAGTTGTGTCAACAGTTATGTCCCAATCAGTTGCGCAGCTTGGCGAAAGTGAGTCCATGCTTTGTAAGCCTACCATAAAGCCCCTTTGAAATCAATGAAATAGAACCTTTCTTTCTATTGATGTGTATCACAATGTAGTTTGTGTTTTTTGTCTTACATATATACTTTATTAGTTGTTTTTTGTTGTTCTTCCCAAGATTGGATTTATATTTTGTGAGTGCTTTTTTAAAAGAGAAACAGCAAAAACCTCCACTCCCTATAACATAATATTTATTTCCCCCTAAAATGATCGTACATGATTACAATGTATCTGAGTGTACTGTTGCAAGTTTTGATTTGTTTTAAAATGTCATAGGTTCTTATTCTAAAAACATAACTTGAATATTTGGGAGGGTGAGAAAAGCATCAGCTTCTAAATGTATACATCTTTATTTTTGATAGGTGATGAGAATTGATGGCACCATAGACAGCTGTCCCTGCCTGAAGGTCACGCAGAAGTCCTTTGGTTCACAGAACAGTAAAACAGACGTCATGTTTTTTCGATTAAGTATGCCTATTGAATGTGCTGAGGTGTTCTCCAGAACAGCTGCAGGAGGGTTACCAGGCACTGGTCTTTTTGGCCCTAAGAATGACTTGGAGGATTATGATGCTGATTCTGATTTTGAGGTTCTAATGAAAACTGCTCATGGTCATCTAGTGCCTGACCGGACAGAAAGAGAAAAAGATGCCACAAGACCAGAGTTAAACAATCATAAAGATTACGCTCAAGAAAAACCTTCACGTCTTAAACAAAGGTCAGTAGCATATTTGGCATCTTTTTTTCTTGAATTGTTGAAGAAAATGCCAGTCAGGTCTCCGGAGATTTTACCCTAGTTCTGCCCTAAATTTGGATATAACAGTAAGTGGGACAGTTAATCTTCATGTGCTTAAGTTGCATCATCTGCAAGATACTGACCAAAATTAAGCAAAAACCTGAAAACATTTCTCCAGCTATTAGAGACCTATCATTAGATTCATTGTGAAGGCTTTTGAGATCCTCAGATGAAATACACTCTAAAGCCATGGAAAGCCTTTCTGACAGAACTAGAAAATCTCTGAAGTGACTGAGAATTTTTTCACAAAACTTTCAAAAAGCTGAAGATGTTTAGATAATCTGTAGCGAAAATCAGCTTCTTAGGTCATTTGCTTCATTAAGTGAGGCAAGAGTATCCTCTAGCTGACATGTTCATTCTCCCTAACTTTTCTTACATAATCAAATGAACAAAGGACCTACTTGATGGTGCTGTGGAGATGCTAACACTGGGCCATTGCACAGATACATTACTGCAACCAGCAGCTTTCCATTCCTTTTCTACCATTCTTTACCAAAGTTACTTTGTTAAATATTTCAAATGCAGAATAAATATGGAAGTGTGGATGAAATTTTTAAAAGCATCAAAGTAATTTAAGATTCCAGGTTCCTTTTCCGAAGTGTCATAAATGCTTAACAGCCTAATAATTCTTTTTAAGTTAAGAAGGGTTCAGTTTCCAAAGGAGATTTGAATATACAGTTTAATAAAAAATTATTTAAGTGCTTTTAAAAATGAGTCTATCTCCTTCTCTTCTCTGAAGAAAATATTCTGTTTTGAACTGCGGGTAAGTAATAAATACGTTAGTGTTATGTATTAATAATGTAATAAATAATGTAATAAATACTATATATTCAGGACTAATGTATAAGTGCAAAATTCATCTGCATTTATACTGATTTACTGAGTCTTTCATAGAGATTTTGATTTTATTTTTTTTATTACAGATTTATGCTGAGGAGGACAAAGCCTGATTATAGCACAAGCCACTCTGCACGACTTTCTGAGGATGTGCTAGCAGATGATAGGGATGACTATGATTATTTGATGCAAACTTCCACGGTATGGTAACCTAGGTTTTGTATTTCAGATGCTTACTTTCTTGAACAACTGCATGTTTTCAGTATTAAGAGTTTCAGAAAACGTGATTTTTCAGGCCAAATTTTAAATGTAAATTTCTGCAGTAGTCCTGCATTACTAAGTAGTTGAGACTGCTACATTCATTTTGTTTTGACTTGATAGTCAATCTAAAATAATTTGCATATGGAGAGCCATAAATTCAGTTGAGTCTGTTTTTGAAAGTATTATTGAAACACTGAGCGTCAGAGAGGAAAAATAAATGCAGAGTGTGTTAAACCAACAGATCAGTGTTCAAGACCATTTGAACACCTCTGTCCTCATTTTATTCAGTGTTTTTTTCATGGAATTCCTGGTGAAAGTAATAAGGGTTTTGAGTGCCTTTCACTGAGATCAGCTCCATAAGCACTCACTCTTCAGTGTCTGAAGACAAAATACAGCTCTTTCGTATTTATTCTCCTCTTTCCAAAAGATATTAGCATACTACAGGCTGCTAGTTATCTACAGGGTAAAAATTGTAGCTGCAATACAAATATAACTTACAATGCTACAATGCAAAAGCCTACAGTACAAGCCTATAGCTGCATCTGTACTGTCTTCCCTTTTTTTTTTCTTTAACATGCATGTTTTTTTGGCTGTATTTTGATTTGTGTTGCTATCCTTATGTTGCTTGTCTTATGAACAAGTGCTTGTCTTGCACTTGAACAAGTCTATGCTAGTTTTCAAGAGATGACATTTTCAGATTCTAGAGCAACAAATTAATTCTGAATCAAAATAATACAATAGAAAATAAATATTAACACTTTGTAACATGATGTTTTTATTGACAGTACTATTATTCAGTGAGAATATTTCCTGGTCAAGAACCTGCTAATGTCTGGGTGGGCTGGATTACATCTGACTTCCATCAGTATGACACAACCTTTGACTTGGACAGAGTGCGCACTGTCACAGTTACACTGGGAGATGAAAAGGGGAAGGTTCATGAGAGGTTGGTTAAAATTTTCTTAGAAAAATGTATATTTTATATCTATAAAGGCGACTAACAACTGTATAAACTGTAGTTTTACTCCACTTAATGGAATTGGATGAATGTAATATCAAAAAGTGCAGACTCGTGTGGTCCCCTTATAACTTGTTTTCTCCTCTTGCTTGTGAAGATCAGTAGAATAATGATCTAGTAAAATTAATAGACTGAAAAAAGTCAAGAGTAGTACAGCTTTTATATGTAGTTTCAGTCATTCATTTCAGAACATGATCCTGTATTTGTGCAAAATAGAGCTCTCCCTTGTCATATTTTTGGAACTTTCTGGCTTTGGGCAGGCCAGAATTAGTACAAGAACAGCTTCTGTCACTACTTCTGCTTATGGTCCATGTCAGAAAACTCTATATGTTATGCTTAACACTAAATATTATAAAATATTAACTTGCAATGTTAATTTTGTCTCTTAAAGTTTTGCTAATGATTTGAGCTTTTGCTTGTTTTGTCTTCTTCACTTTTTATTTTTTCAATTATGAGGTTTCGATTTCATTGAATTTTGGCGGGACCTGCTGTTTTCACCCACATGCCCCATTGGTTGCAGCAGCACAAATTTATTTTTAGGCTTCTACAGAAAGTTTACATACCATCCATAAATAAATTTGTCTTTTGACATTCAGTATCAAACGCAGCAACTGCTATATGGTGTGTGCAGGAGAGAGCATGAGTCCTGGACAAGGACGCAATAATAATGGGCTGGAGATTGGTTGCTTGGTTGATGCTGCCAGTGGTCTGCTGACCTTCACAGCTAATGGCAAGGAACTAGGCACATACTATCAGGTGAGTATTTTTTGATGACGATTTCCAGTGGAGAGGGGGGAACAAAAAACCTCGGACTGAATTTTATGAGTATGATTGTTACAAGATGGGAAGAAAAAGTAATTGCAACTTTTATGGTAATTTTTCCATCCTGTTAGGATTTTCTGGAGTTTTATTCACAGGCTTGCACTTACTGGCAGTCAGTGCAGATGTTGGGGGGGTGTCTAATATTTAACAGTATTTTGCTGTCTTCAGTGAATATATATTTTTGCATCTTTCATGTAGGTTGAACCAAGTACTAAGCTATTTCCTGCTGTATTTGCTCAAGCTACAAGCCCCAATGTTTTCCAGTTTGAATTGGGAAGAATAAAGGTAAATAATGCTTAATTTTTGTGCAAATTTAGGAGTAATAATACATCATATCAGGTAATCATTGATTTTTGCCATTTGTTGTACAGTGTGTTCTTACTGGGAACATTTTTATGAGTCCAAGTGTTTTCACTGCTGTCATTTTTATGCTGAACTCAATTCATGTATCTAAAATATAGTACATAGGATGAGAAGGATTATAACTGATATGAATGGGCAGGGGATATTGCAAAGCCCTGAGAAAGTTTCTCCATCTCATCCTTCATGATGAAATGAAACCAGGTGTTTCTGAATTAGGCAGATAACATAAATTGCTTTCAGTCACTGGGGTCAGTAAGGCAAATCTCTTACTTTATAAAGTGAGCCATGGATGACTGGATGCTATGCAGATTAGGTTAGGCTTTAAAAGAATTTTAAGATACATTTAAACAGTACACTTAAGAAAACTGAACTGAAATTGACTTCCTTGTTTTGGATATGTGGATGTCTGAGAAATCAGAAGAGGTAAGAGAAGGGTGAAGTTCAGAGCTCTGGTCCATGGAAGCTAATTATTAGATCCCAATACACATTCCATTCGAGTTTCTATTTCATATTTAGTTATTTTAGAAAAAATGTGGAGAATGCTATTGTGCCACTAGCTGGCCAGCAGTTACCAGCTGGTTTTACAAACTACTGAAAATGTTACTCTCCTGTTACACTGTGCTATACTATACTATCCATTGACTCTGTGTCTTGAAAAATATCACATATTCATTATTTCTGAAGATGATGAAGCTGATTGTCTCTTATGTTGGAATTCTCCAGAATGTGATGCCATTATCTGCTGGCTTGTTCAAAAGTGAACACAAAAACCCAGTCTCCCAATGCCCTCCGCGTCTCCATGTCCAGTTTCTGACTCACGTGCTTTGGAGCAGAGTGCCAAACCACTTCCTGAAGGTTGATGTCTCTCGGATCAGTGAACGTCAAGGCTGGATGATACAGTGCTTGAATCCTTTGCAGTTCATGGCCCTTCATATTCCAGAAGAAAACAGGTTGATGTTGTTTATATGTGAAAGTACACTGGGGCTAGATTAGGACTATAAAACTAGACATGTCGTAAATTTTTCTGTAAGAGAAGCCCAGGTCCCTGTCTCTCTTTTTCTCTCTATTTGTATGTATAACACATRTAAGTAGAAGCAATATGTTTTGACTTAGCTAGCATTAAAATTTTATTTTATTTTTTTATTAAATGTTTTTAAATCTGCATCTTTTTGTTGTTTCTAACCTGTAGTAGCTTCTCTCTAAACTCTTTAACAGTGTGTTTGGGTTTTAAACTACAATGAAAGAGAAACTGAGATCATAAGTTATTAAAGATAATCTGCAAGATAGACAAAGATCTGTTTTTCTTAGAGAACTTCTTAAAATATGTGGCCAGTGAAACTATTCTATCACTTTAATTTTCCTAACTTTAATTGAAACAATTGGAAAAATGTAGATTTCAGATTTCCTTGTTACCCAAATGTCTAAATATAGTGCTAATGACTGAGACTGAAAATAAAATCACTAAAAAATTAAGAATTCTAAAAAAAAAAAAAAAAAGTCCTGCACACTGGCTAGTCTGCTGTCATTGTGCAACCCCAGATCTAAAAAGGATAAATGATATARATGTGTCATCCTATACTGGATTAAAAAGATGATTTTCGGTTATTCAAAATCTTGTTTGTAGTATGAGTAAGTGTTCTCTTTTAAGTACATCAGTTGGATCTTTCCCCACTGAGGGTAACTGAAGTTGTATTTTAGGAGTGACTTGGATAAATACCTAGCTAAACGTCATTCTTGGTCCATGATTCTTGGGTTAACAGGGTTTATCACATGAAAGTTGGAAAGTCCTTAGGTAGAATTTTGAACTCCTTCACACTGGTAAGTTGTTACCCTGATACAGAATTTACTGTTTTGTTTTGTTTTGTTTTTTCCTCTGCAGGACAATTGATATTTTGGAGCTGATAGAACAAGAAGAATTGCTGAAATTTCACTATCATACCCTCCGATTGTATTCAGCTGTTTGTGCTTTAGGGAACAACCGGGTGGCCCATGCTATGTGTAGCCATGTGGATGAGTCTCAGCTCCTGTATGCTATTGAGAATAAATATATGCCAGGATTATTACGTGCAGGATATTATGACTTACTTATTGACATCCATCTCAATACCTATGCCACTGCCAGGTTAATGATGAATAATGAATTTATTGTTCCAATGACAGATGAGACCAAGAGTATTACCTTGTTTCCTGATGAAAACAAAAAACATGGCCTCCCTGGTATAGGACTTAGCACTTCCTTAAGGCCGAGAATGCAGTTCTCCTCCCCAAGTTTTGTAAGCATTAGCAGTGAATGCTTTCAGTTCAGTCCTGAATTCCCTCTGGAAATCTTAAAGGCCAAAACAATAGAGATGCTGACTGAAGCTGTTCAGGAGGGCAGCCTCCATGTTAGAGATCCAGTTGGAGGCTCTACAGAATTTCTTTTTGTCCCTCTCATCAAGCTGTTTTACACCCTCCTAATTATGGGAATCTTCCATAATGGGGATCTGAAACACATCTTGCAGTTGATTGAGCCCCGGGTTTTCAAAGAAGCTATGAGTCAGGAGGATGAAAGTGATTTCTCAGAGAAGGAGCTGAGTTCAGATGAACTCAAGGCAGAAGAAGGAGAGGAAGAAACCAAAGGGGAGCAAGTGCCAAAGGAAGGACTCCTTCAGATGAAACTTCCTGAACCTGTTAAATTACAGGTAACAATACTGCTGTGTTAGTGGTTGTTACCATTTTTCACACATCCTTTTTTCTTCACCTGGTAATTTCTCTTTAAAGGAATACAGCAGTCTGATGTTGTTTGAATAGAGAAGTAATTTACTTACAGGAAACTACAAGATTAATATCTTCCTGATAAAATAAAGTTGTATACTGTGGATCAAATAGCTCTTGTTTCATTAAGTAGAATCACTTTCTAAATTAAGTTAACAAGGAATTCTGCATTTCTGTGGATCTAGACACAAGGAAATTCCCTAGAAGCAAGGAGCAAATCCACTGTCTTACAAGTAAATGAAACTCCTACTCCTTTAGGTCTGAGGCACATAAATCTCTTGCATATGTCAGATATTAATTAGTCCTGATCCAGGATATATTACAGATTACTTCAGATGCAGTAGATGACTGCATTTAAGATTTCAGTCGGTTCATCTGACAATAACTGCTGCTGTAAGGGGTCCATCCTTGTTTACATAACATACAGCAGAGTTTTCTTAGCTTGCCTACTCTTTTTGTTCTTCTGATACTGTTTTCTCAGATGTGTCATCTACTCCAGTACCTGTGTGATTGCCAGGTACGACACCGGATAGAAGCCATTGTAGCATTTTCTGATGATTTTGTGGCCAGGCTTCAACAAAATCAGCGCTTCCGGTACAATGAAGTGATGCAGGCCTTGAATATGTCTGCTGCCCTGACAGCTAGAAAAACAAAGGAATTTCGTTCCCCACCTCAGGAACAGGTACAGCTTACAGTGAACCATTTATTGTTTTCCTGTGCTATGTGTATGGCAGAGTTCTTTTGATTTCATAGTTTTGCRTATAGAAATCAGTGTTGCCTGCTTTTCCTTTGCTTTGTTTTAAGATTAACATGCTGCTGAACTTTAAAGATGATAAAAATGATTGTCCTTGCCCTGAAGAAATTCGAGATCAACTCTTGGATTTCCATGAAGACCTAATGGCACACTGTGGTACGTCGTTTCTGAATATATTTATTTTTAAAATTATATTAGCTTTAAAAGTAATTTTTCTAAATAATTTTAGATAATTCCCCAACTAAGTAACCTGGAGATTAYTTTTTATCAATAATAAATACTGTCCCAATAAAGATACACAGCTTACAGTCATAAAACAAGGAAATGCTCTTATCCTCGTATCTGGTCAAAGTAGAAGAGAATACACTCTGTTTTTTTTCATGAGGCAAAAGGATTTTTTTTGCCCATGCAACTCTTTGGGAATTTCTTTGAGCTCAATGCATTGGATGACTCTGTGGTGCACCTGTTTGTTAATCAAAGGATTCCTCTGCCCCATTCCTTCTCCTTTGCGCTCACATAGGTTAGTATAGGTCATTTTTGCTCTATGAAATTGACTATGGTCATATTAACAAAAATATAATATTAATTGTTTGTTCTCTTCAGACACAAATGAAGATATATCAGCTTGTCTGTTAAAACAAAGAAAAAGTTAAAAAGAGTAATTAAATTTTCATAGTTCAGATTTCTTCAATTAATAAAAAAAGTATTAACTTATATGTCATATTAAAATGTGAAATACAATAACAATTCAAATACAAAAATACAAAAACTAAGCAACAAAATGCATATTTTAAATTTCAGACTCGTATCCATGAATATTGCAAATTCAGTCACAGTTATTTTGTTTAGAATGCTTGTTTGCATTTTGCTTTGAGTGATTTATTGCTTTCCTTTTTGAAGGATACCCATTTGTCCACATCACTGCTGTATGCCATTTGTAAAAAATAAATAAAAGAGACACTTGACAGATAGCACTAGCAGACAGGCAGCTCAACTTCCACATCATATCCTACTACCTAGAAGAAGTTAATGCAGGGTTGTGTGATTATATTTTTTAAACTAATATTCTGGTCTAGGAAGGAACTTTGGACAGGAGGATCTCTACACTTTTCCTCCATCCATTATTGACCCCATTTAACTGGAGATGACTTGTTTAATGATTCACTTCGCTGCCTTAAAATATACAAATAGATAAAAGCTTGTCATCAATATCTGACTTCATAATGCATGACTTTTCTTCCTTGGTAGAGCAGGCACTGTTGGTATTCTGTTGATCACAAATGTTTGGTTACTTGAGTCCTTCTCAAAGATGTTTCTGTTACTGAAGTAATCACAGAATTATTAAGATGTCAAAAACCACAGGAGATCTCTAATCTTGCCTCCTGCTCAGATCAGGGTCAGTGCTGAATTCAGACTTGGCTGCACAGCACTTTGTCTTGAAACCCTCCAGGGACAGAGATTCCACAACCTGTCTGGGCAACCTGTTCCAGGACTTGAATTTCCTAATGTTTTTTCCCCTCTGTGTCAGTTTGGATCCCTGCCTTTTTTATTTGTGACCATTGTATCTTGTTCACCTCAGGAAAGAGTCTGGCTTCATTTTCTTGAGAATCTCCTCAAAAGTATGTGAAGGTTGCTATTAGGTGCCCCAGAAAGCTTCTCTTCTCCAGTCTAACAAGTCCGGTTCCCTCTGCCTCTCCTTATAGGGCAAGTGTGCCAGCCCTCAAGCATCTTGGTGGGCCTTGTTTGGATGCCCTCCAGCTTATCAGTTTGTTTCTCGTACTGGGTAGTCTAAAGCTGTATGTAGTATTCCAGATGTGGTTTGATAAGTGCTGAGTAAAGGGGAATAATTGCTTCCCTTGAGCTACTAGTCATGTTCTGGTTAATACAGCCCAGTATATATTTAGCCTTCTGTTAGGGAGGGTGCTGAATCCACTGGCCCAACAGAGATGAGGCTGCTGCAGCTCCATGCTGCCAGGTCCAACAAGTAGCGAAGTTGAGCATGTATTCTTAGTATGCACACACACAAACACACGTATACAGTATATACATATGTACCCAACTGGCCACACAGATCAACACAGACAGATGTACACAGCACTTACACAAACACAAACAGCACCAATGGCCTCATCCAGTTCCCCTGTCTGGCCAGTCAGAAGAAAGGTCCATTAGTGGGATATATTTATATACATATGTATGATGTAGATCCTTCCAATAGCTCAGCGCTCAATCTACCCAGTACCTGGCCCCTGGATCCCTGGTGTCTGTCTCTCTGTCTCTCACCATCCAGTAGCTGGCCTGGACACACAGTACTTCCAGTAGCTGGTTCTGGATCATTGCTCTTCCCAGGTGCCTCACCTCTAGAGACAAATACAGGCACACACATGTGTGCACACATATACACACAGACAAGGGTCTCAGTTGACTCCCAGACTCTACAGTGTCCCTGGCGGTTGACTGGGACTCACCTGATCCCCCTGCTAACCAACTTTCACTGTAGTCTTGCCCTTAGATACACAGACACACATACAAATGGGTCTCCCAGTTGGCTTCTCCCCTCACCCCTGGACCCCACGGTCCTTCTGGCAGTTGTGCAGGATTGMCTGGTCCCTCTGGTAGCCAACTCCTTTGCCTTTAGAGACACATGCATGTATCTGGCTCCAAAGTTGCCTGACTGACTCTCCTGCTAGTTTGGCTTGATAAGTGCTAGCAATCACACACCAGCTTGCATACCTCCTTCACTCCAGTTGCTGGCACTTAATTTCACATGCTCTGGTCTCTGCAGTTGCTGGCCCTGCAGACACGTGGGCCCCTATGACCTATGATCTGACTTCAGTTGCTGGCACTTAGACTTCCACATGCGTCCGTGCACACAGAATAGAGTCCTTCACCCAGGAAAATAGTTAGAAAAAGAATTTAATAGGAAGATAGAACAGATTGCACTGATCAGGTGCAGGGCATGGCCAGACAAGTGTACTGACCAGCCCCCCTGTTTACAGGTGACTGGCTCTTTTTATCCTTTTATCCCTCTAATTTCCCACTTTTGTTCCTCACCAAATCACTTAGATTCCTCCCTTCCCAACCTTTGGTTCATCCCCTAAACGTACTGTAAGTCTTGTGCAATCCTGAAATGCTCYTCTCCCATAATGTGTCCTATAACTGGAGAGAGGAACCTCCCTTAGTCTGAAAGGTGCTCCAGAGAGCCACTCCCTTTGACTCATCTTGCTGGGCTTCACACCTGGACAATGGGGCTGATGGTCTCCTGGGACAGACCAGGAGGAGCCTGGATGTCTGAGTAGGTAATTTGGGTTCCCCACCTGCCCTTGTGCTTCTGTGCTCTTCTGTGCTTGTGGAGATGAGCCCTTGATAGGCTGCTCGCTCTCCTGTGATGGGCCTGGGGGTAGCCAGGACAGTGTGTTACTTGGGTTCCCCCACCTGCCACTGTCTCCCTGTGCTCCTTTACGTGTGTGCAAATGAGCTTTTTATCCCATAAGCTAACACTCTCCTTGCTGTCAGGGTGCGCTCCTGACTCATGTTTAGCTTGCTGTACAACAGGACCCCCAGGTTCTTTTTTGCAAAGCTGCTTTTTTATCCATTGATGCCCAGCCTGCACAGTTGCATGGGTTAGGTCTGTCTGAGGTGCCAAACTTTTTATTTGTCCTTCCTGAACTTCATGAGGTTCCTGTCAGCCCATTCCTCTAGCCTATTGTGCTCCTTGCCCTTGAGTGTATTTACTACCCCCCCTCCAATCTGGTGTCATCCTCAAACTTGGTGAAGGTGCATTATGACACTTCAAAGGAACTGTTTTTATTTTAAATGAAAAAAAAGAAGGGAAAATTCAATGTGACCTGTCAGTTGGCAGAAAACCAAGATGAAATAAAGAATTTAGAAATAACATTTGAAAGGTGTGGAGGCTTCATCTTTCTTTGATTTTCACGTTTTTCTTTATTTTTTTTTACCATCATTCTCTTCTTTCAGATTACTTGATTTAGTTTTGTCAGTATTATTCTTTTGTCTCCTTTATGAAGAATTAGTAATTTGAATAATCCACAACTAGAAAATTAATTCTGTGGGTTAGAAGAGTCATTACAGTAGAACAAAATTAATTCTGTATGTGTTCAAAACATGGCTATTGCAAAATAAGTAGAACAATTACACATCCTGGGTCCTATGTCTGGCTGATTAGCCAGTCACCATTTGGGGAGTCGCATGTTGTTGAAATGGTTAAAAGACAGTTATATTGACAGTTTGCAAATCAGACCAGTACAACAAGAGCTCAGGGAACTGCATAACTCGCGAAAACAGACATTTCATTTTGATAATTCCACAGCATCTCTGTATTCTAATTGATGAGACATTTCAGTCTCTACTGTTAATTAGTTTGGTTGAAGAAGCTGCCATCCAAAACATTTTGTAATATGACTGAGTGTAAAATAGAAAGTTACTGATGGTTGTTGTTTAGTTTAACATTGATTATTCTCTTAGGACAAAATAAAACAAAATAACTTGTAGTGGAAATGTGACTGTACTTAATGCAAAAAAAATCAGACAATTAAACCAACACAATAGAATTTCTACATGAAGAGATGCAAGAAATTGAGGGGAATAATTAATGTGATGCAGGAACATCATGTATAAGTCAAGACTACTGAAGAAGACCCACAAACCTTAACCTCAGAATTTAAGTTGGAAGGAGAAAAGAACAGAAAAAATAAATGAATGCTCTCTTTACTTTGGGTTTATTTTAGTTTGAGGGTCAAGGTTTTTGTTTCAGTTGCAATGTATTGGTTAAAGAATAAAGTTGTGAACATGAGAAAAAGGGCTGACAGGAACCTCATGAAGTTCAACAAAGGCAAATGCAAGGTCCTGCGCCTGGGGAGGAACAACTTCATGTACCAGCACAAGACTGATTTGCAGAAAAGGACCTGGGTGTCCGAGGTGAACATGAGCCAGAAATATGCTCTTGTCACAAAGGTGGCCAACCATATCCTGGAGTTCATTAGGAAGAGCATCATCATCAGATGGATAGAGGCGATCCTTCCCTTCTACTCAGCACTGGTGAAGTCACTTTTGGAGTGGCAAACTGAAACATCAGAAATTCCACTTGAATATGAGAAAACACTTTCTCACTGTGAGGGTGATTGAACGCTGGAACAGGTTGCCCAGAGAGATTGTGGAGATATTCAAAACCTGACTCAGCAGAGTCCTGAGCAACCTCTCTAAGTAACCCTGCTTTCACGAGATGGGTTAGACTAGGTGATCTCCAGAGGTCCCTTCCAACCTCAGCGATTCTGATTCTGTAAAACCTCACATATGCATTTTTTATGTGTGTATAATTTGCTAGAAGATATTTCATACAGAATAGCCCCTGTATTATGAAGGTGACTACTTCCTGCTCACTGGTCACTACAAATTACATTTATAGTAATTTTAGTACTTTCACTTCTTGGATATGTTTCACCTTAGATTCTTGTACTCTTTGCTAGTATCATTTGAACTATACAGTGTCACTGGAGACTATATCTATACTACTGAGGTACACAAGTTCAGAACATAGGCCTGAGCATTGACCTGGAAACATCCATACTGTTGAATGGTTAGCACAGTCCTGGCATAATTTTRGTCAAGCTAACCACCCTCTTTTACATGGGCCAGAGGTTAGCATGGGCCAAGGACCGTTCCTATTGGCAGTTTGAATGGCACCAGCTTATTTTTGGTACTGTAAGATCATGTAACTGCAAGATTGCCAGCCGTACTGTGCCATTTGCTTCGCAGACAGTGAATAATCATGGGCCCATTGTTTTTATTAGTAGAGATGCAGACTAAGAAACCAGTCTTCTCTCCATTTTGGTGATGGGGAAATTAAAACTCACTGAAAGCCTGTATAAATCACATTAATGAAGATTTAAATCAGGGATTTGGGCATAGAAATATGTATATTATGTATTTTGTGTATAACAATACACAATTTGTACACTAAGTTAATAAGAATTTATACAATAAGTTAATAAGAGAATGAGTATTTGATTACATGATCCTTATTTGCTTGTTTCCTACCTTGCACATCTGCCTCATCTGCACTGGTCCTGAACTGCTCATTGAGCATATCACACAAGCTTTTTTGCAGTTCTAACAGAGCAGAACAGCGTTTTTCAGTCTAATTATGTTTGTACATACAAGCATGGCTGTAACTGGTTTAAATTTTTTTTTTTTTTTTTTTACTATGTAGTGTATAATTTTGATTTCAGGAATCGAACTAGATGAAGATGGAACCTTGGATGGAAACAGTGGTTTAACCATTAGGGGTCGCCTCCTATACCTTATGGAAAAAGTCACGTATCTGAAGAAGAAGCAAGCTGAGAAGCCAGTTGGTGATGATGCTAAGACATCCTGTAAGCAAAATTAAATCACAATTTAGTCTGTCCTAATTCCAGATCGGAAAAGAAGCAGACAAAGAAGCTCTTCATATATTATCTACCAAAGCAAGACAGATTTTCACTGAAACATCTGTGCACCTTAAAGTTTATAGCTCTGACTTTAAGCAAGCTTAACTGGAATGCTTAGGGTAGAGAATTTTGTTTCCTAATAGCATGTAGTGGAAAATTTCTTATACTGGCCTTTTCAGAATATATCTTACTCTTTGTGCAATTAGTGCAGACTTCATTATAGCGGGGTCCTAATTTTGGGAACTCGCTCATAAAACTAGCTGCAGAAGCTCTAACTGAGTGCTTGTATGAAGGATGCCAAATGAAGGAAGACTGCCCAACTAGACCTTAATTTGTACTGCTGTACTTAGGGGAAACCTCCCCACTCAACATAAAATCCAAAACTTACTGTTTGTGATTGTTGCTTTGTCATTTTTCTGGCACCTTCTGGCTTTTCACACATTGATAAAAGTCATTGTCAGTGACATCCAAGTTCTGCACTTGGGATCAACTGATTGTGGATATTTTTTTTAACTTGTCAATTCTGATTTTTTGCCCTTATTGTGGTGGCACTTTCAAATAATTTTTGATGCTGCCATCCTACTAGCAGGAAGAAATTTTTGGACATACAGTTTAGACATTCTGCCTTTGGTAGAAACCTGGCTTCCTTCATTGATGATGTAGAATTCCTAGGGAGCCTGGCCTTTAACTTTGTTGCTGAATGCAAGTGCCTAACATTATAGGATGAGAACGTTTCCCCAGGGTATCTGTAATGAAATGACTACTTAGCTGCCAGTTATTATTGTTGGTTTARTCTTCTTTAAGACGACATACTGTCTCTTGAAAACGTGCCTTCTATCTTTATAATTATAAACTGTTGTTTGTAATAGCTAGATAGGCAGTGATAATTAGAGGCCTGATCTGTGCAGAATGTGGTGGTATATCCTAAGGTTTCCTTTTTTTTTTTTTTAATGTAGTAAGGTTAGAGCTCTCCAAAACCTAATTTTCTCTCTTTCACTTAGACAATATTGTATTGAACTGATTCCATACAACTCCTCAGGCCAAATAACCCCCACAGGTCTGTATTATGGTGGCTAGACTGCTTGGGTTCTGCATTGCAGAACAATGTAAAGCCAAACCCACAAGCTGAGATATACTATCACATTTATGAAAATAGAGGCCAACTGAGAGCCTGCTCATGTGATTCTTTACAAAGAACAAAGTAAATTTAACATTGTGTCCCTTTTTATTATTATTTACTTCAGTCCTGGTATTTTCTGAAATATCAGCCAAAATGCATTTTGTCTTTTAGTTATTTTTAAAATTATGTTATTCTAAAACATGCTATGCTGTGTGACAGTGGAAACACCTATAGTACAGTGTTTGGATAATAACACTGAAATACAGCACTATTACTCCTTTTTTTGTATTTTTTTCCTACATTATCTAGTTCATCTTAGCATCAATTCTCTTCCTTCTTTGTTGAACATTATTTTTTCCATAAACTGTTGCCACCTCTTGGGCATTATCTTTCTATGGGCACTCTTACTTTTTTGTGTTCTAAAATTTGACTGAAGTTGCATCTGGTTTATACCAAAATCTCTCAACACATAGATTTCTAATCTGAAAATATTTTTGATGTGTGCTCTACATCAACCACCTTCTTCAACCCCTCAATATTTGTCAGGCAATTTATTGAACTTCARCAGGGATTATCAAACTTCCCTTCTCAAACTTGCTGTTATCCATGTGACATGGAAAGAAATTGATTAGTTAGGTGAGTACTAATGGAAAAATTCTGCATTTTTTTTTGTTTTTAATTCTTCTGATGTGAACTGTCAGCTTGAAACAAAGGAAAAGTAAAGCAGGCTTTGACTATCAGGTTGTCTGCAGAGGATCCCAGTTTGGTGYGACAAAGTCTTACAAAACTGAATGGAAGTTCTCTTGAGATGGGAAAAAGAACAGTATTCGCTTTGTCTTGACTGTTAGTTCATGAGTATTTTTTCCAAACAGCAGTCTCAAATCTCATCTGATATTAAACATTTTGTTTATTTTAACTTTTTATAACTTTCTCAAAGCTTTGCAATTGATAATTGCCAGTGAGAATACCAGATGTGGGCTTCTTGCTTCATTTAGAGATTCGACTCAGACTATCCAAATGATGATTTTCAACTGATTTGGTTTAACAATGGGGATTATGGAGTCTCTTCATTTCTATTTCTTTTGAAAGGGCTTTAGTTTTGGCAATGGATTAAATTATTCTGTTTGGTAAATTATGAATTTAAAATTTTGACTGGATATACAGCTTAAGACAGAATCACTGTAAATAAATAATACAGCATTTACATGTGCTACTGGATATTTTTTCCAGTCCCACTTCATAGTACATAAGAAAAACTCTCAGACCTGAATTCCTGGAAAATTCTTGAAAACAGTATATAGAAATAAAGCTGGCCACTTTGTGAACATCTTGTATGTCTTCACTCTCTTTTTATGTTATCAGATTTGAGATGTTTATTTTTTCCCTCTGTGATTATATTTTTATTTGATAGTCTGCCTAAGAAATACCAAGAAAAAACGCTTCTTAAGGATTGAATTAATTCCAGTGCATGTTGCATAATGGGTTCTGAGGGACTACTGGTAGAGCAATTAAATAGAGCAATTAATGGTAATTTTGTGATTTATGTATTTTCTTCACAGCTACTCTTCAGCAGTTGATTTCAGACACAATGGTACGCTGGGCCCAGGAGTCAGTAATAGAAGACCCGGAGTTAGTGAGGGCCATGTTTGTATTGCTACATCGCCAATATGATGGTATTGGTGGCTTGGTTCGAGCCCTACCAAAGACCTACACCATAAATAGTGTGTCAGTGGAAGACACAATCAATCTTCTAGCGTCCCTCGGCCAAATCCGTTCCTTGCTCAGTGTCAGAATGGGGAAGGAGGAAGAAAAACTTATGATTCGTGGATTAGGGTAAATGACTGGAGTGCAGCATATCTTAATTTACAGATATTTATTGTTATTTGCTGTATAGTTATCACTTAAGTTATGCATAAAGTTTGAATGTGAATATTCTATATATGGGTAAATGCAGAAGTTTCATATCAGTTATGTAGTATCTTCAGTTGTAATATTTTGTAGTATTATTATACGCATAATTTTTTACAGAGTAGCAAATGGCATCTCTAAGACTTCTCATAAGAAGATTTGAAAACACATATGTAATGTTTTATGATACTACAGAAATATATCTTGTTATATTTTAAGTAATATGATTGTAAAGAGTACTATCAAGAATACTGTCCATTTTATATGAATGCAGTGATTGGTGGCTGTGGATACATACAGCCCCCTCCAGCTGTCAGCAAATGGAGTTTTGTATACATGTGTCTCTACATATGCCATCATTTTATTGCCTTGAATGTGGTTAGAACTATTTGAATTATGATGTAGTTTACCCAGTCTTCTTTTTCCTAGTTACATGATTAATAATAATAAAATATAGCCTAATAAAGGATGCAACTGGAGAAAACTGTATAAAGAAAACATGATCACCTCTATTAGGAAAGAGTTTAGTTTCTTCTGGCTTTTTTCAAAGGAATTTTATTGTCCAAGATGACCAGAGAAATTAAACATCAGCTATGATGTATTAGAAATCCCCAGTCAACAACAGCAATGACAACAATAGCAATGACAACAAAAGATAGTATTAATAAAGAATGCCAGGAATGAAAGGAGAAGAAAAACTTTTGTTGTGCAAAATATTTTTCTTTCTGAGCTTGCTGAAAACCTCAAATATGTAAGTGATTTGTATAAATAGTTTTGCACTGCCATGGTGAACAATACCTCCTTCATTGCTTTCCAGCTGATCCCATCAATGTTCCCTGATTGCTATAATCTTCAGCGTACTTACGTTAAGGCTTTGGCATAGCCTGCTGATGGCTTTGCAAAGGGGAAAGTCAGTCACATGTGACCATGCACAAAATACTGGGATTTCCATATCCACTTTTGTATGTCAAATTTGAGTTGTTAATGTTTCACTTAACCCAACTTAGTCTGAAAATAAGTAAATGATTACTAGATTCTGGCACTGTTGTGTCTGACAAAAACATCGGGGTGATTTTCATTTCATGTTCTGCTTTCTTTTTGTGTGTATTTTTTTCTCATCATTTTTGCTATATGTTGGAAGCTAAAGTCTTGTGAGACAGATTGATTTAATTTTAACAAAGTCTTTGGTGGTATGTGAAAGTCTGGTGCAAGGTGAAAAGAGGTACTTTCTGTTTAGCTAGTGTTCTCCTCTGCCTGCTGCTATCATCCTCTTGATAGCTTCTATCATAGTTGTAACCATCTTGTCACCATGCCCTAGGTGTGCCATTTGTACCTTCTGTAGTATAACCTAGGCTTCAGCGCCTATTTAGAAATGCCAAGTTTTTTGCTGTGAGTGGAAAGCATTTCTTTTTTCCAGTTGAGAAATGAAAGCATCACTCATTCCTGCTTAAAAACCCTATTTTCCTAGAAATGCTGTTTGAATTTTTCTGAGATGCAGTATTTCATAATTCAGTCAGCAGTTACAGAAAGCACTGAAAGTGGATATATTTTCCAAAATACTCTAATACTGCTAGCCAGCCCAAGGTGCCCTTTTTACTTTCTTTCCTTTTTATTTCTGTAAAATAAAGCTGCTGTAGATGAATAAGAATTTAGGATCACTTGGAAGAATGACACCATTGAGCTCATCTGGTCCAAGTCTGGATTGTCTTTAAAGATCTTATTTATATCCCTTTCTGTTAACAAGTCTTTTTCCACAGCATGCAGTATTAATGCAGAAAGGAGATGTGGTAGGAATAGCTTTTGGAGGTAAGGCCCATTGTGTGTCACCTCTGATAAGAAGTCTTGCTGGAGGCTTTGAGGAAAAAGACCAATTAATCTTTCTGATTTATTGAGGGCAAAAGACTCTAATAGTGCCATCTACATCAGATGTACATACATTCTGTTGTATGACTGATAGTTGTGGATTTATAGCTTTTAGATTGATGGATCCATCTCTTTGCCTCTCTTATAAGACTGAATTTTTCCTTACCTAATCCCAGAAGTTTGAGCTCAGGAAAAAAGACTACCATGAGACCTACCATGAAATCTGAACAGCTGTCGACAGTATTTCCTATAGTAACTTTCTAGTCCTTTTCTCCCATGACCTGACTGCTTCCAAATTTATTTCTGGGTTGCATGTGATTTCAAGATTACTACAGTTCTTAGAAATGTAATTACTTTTGAAGTACACATTTTTATTGGACATCATCACCTCTGCATAAAATATTGAGACTATAATCTTCAGGATTGATTTCAAGTATTTAAATTGTTCTGCTGAAGTATGTAGAAGAGAGAAGAATGTCCTTTGGAACAGTAACTCATGAAAAAACGTTAACATTTATGTAGCTAATGTTTCTGGTGCTTTAATGTTTAGAKGGGAGCTGGATGTACATTCTCTTCTGTGTACAGTCTTTTCTTGATCCTGATGGCAGATATCAAATGTCTCAAGATTGAAAATACTCTGAAAAGAAGTTTTTTTTTTTCTCCAGAAAATACAGATTAGTTGAATTTAAAGTTTAAATAATATATCAGTTTTGATCGTACGTTCTTCAGGAAATATTTTTAGATCTGGAATGGAATATCCAATAATGGATTATCTAATGAAAATAGAAGAGTATCACACTGCAGTCAAGTGGTGATTAGGGCAAGGGCAATAACTATAATATGGGACAAGAAAGGTCAGGTCCTTTCTCTATGTACGTAAAATATAGAGTATCTGTAGAAGGAGATTGATAGAGACTTAACCTGAAAAGCACCCAGGGAAATAATTTATCTGAGATGATGAAGAATTACACAGTAAATCAGCTTCGCAAATAACATATAACAGGTAAACTATTTGTCATAACATTTTAATCCAATTTCTTCTTTTGTTCTCCTGTAGAGACATCATGAATAATAAAGTATTTTACCAACATCCAAATCTCATGAGAGCTCTAGGCATGCACGAGACTGTCATGGAAGTGATGGTAAATGTGCTTGGTGGAGGAGAATCCAAGGTAAAGCAATTCTTTGTTAGAAGGCAGAAAATTTAGAATATAGCTATTCAAAGCTTTACCCTGTAAAYAGCACTTCATGTGCTCACTAAGTCTTACATTGATTTATAGGATCTTTTTAGAAACTAATTAAAAATGGATGTAGTATTACTCTGTTAATCTGAATATTACCATTCTTTCATGTTTGAATCTAGAATTTATGGGTTAACCCAGCTTTTTCTTTTCAAGCTTACAAGTTGTTCTATGGACCTTAAGGAATTACTTACTTGCTAAGAGAGCCCTGTTGATTTCAAGGATGTCCACCTAGACAGATAACTTGACGGGGGTACAGTGAATACAGTACAGAAATACTAGTACATTAACTGGCTGTTGGATGGTCTTTTGCAGGTTTTATGCCTGTTTTGGAGCTTTACCTTTAGTCTGTTTTTATTTGCTTTTTAGGAAATCACTTTTCCGAAGATGGTGGCAAACTGCTGTCGTTTTCTATGTTATTTTTGCCGCATTAGCAGGCAGAATCAAAAAGCTATGTTTGATCATCTTAGCTATTTGTTGGAAAACAGCAGTGTTGGCCTTGGTAAGTGATAACATATAACTCATTTTTGTGTGGCCTTTGAGATTCTAAACAAAACCAAAGTTTTAAAACTTTTTGCTAATTTCTATACTGAAAAAAGTGTGTTTTCCTGCATCCATCCATTTGTAACATATTTGTCTTGAATTTTCTCTATTGCCGAGTGCAAAAGCATCTTCCTTTCCTGTATTACTAACTGTAAAGAAACCCCTAACAACAACATTAAGTAAGCTGAGTTAATTAAGGATATGCTTTCTGGCAGAAAAGCCAGGTAATGCTTGGACATTAGAGAAGAGTCAGTGTTTAGCTGCATCATTTATGGAACAGAATAAGATCCTGATTGTGATAAAGAGGTTCATAGATAAATGTTGGCAGGCAGCCCTGATAGCTTATTTCACACCACCTGTGCTTGCTCCTCTACTCTGTCTTCTGTGGACTGTTCAGTATCTGACTACACTTGTGGCAGAAATACAGAGCTCATTATGCATGTATAGATGCCCTGAAATGAACCCTGAAATTTTCTTAAAGTGTTAGTTTTTCTTTGCTGGGCTGGAGTGTTACAGAAGAGGTATATGTGACCTGTATTTAATTTAATGCTTTTGATTCAGAATATCTATATCTAGTTATCATTGATCTTTTTTTAAAAAAAGAAAAAAATTATCAGAAGGTTCTGGTTGATATACAGGTACAGGACAAAAGCATAAACCAAAAGTGTTTGTAGAGAAACATACCCAGATCAAATGCATTTGGAGTGTTAGTATAAAAAAAACTTAACTTTTTCTAACATTATATTGACTGCCATTTCTTAAAGGCATAGATAAAAATATAATCTCTTATTTTAAACCTGAAAGGTATTTTCTTTGTCAGTACATTTGATAAAATGTCAGTATTTTGGTTCTAAAATCCCCTCTTCCTTTTCCGCAAAGCAGAATTGTCTTAGTTTGGAAAATTGTAAAAAATAAAATGTTAAAACAAAGTGTACAGTAAAAATGGGAAGACTTAAGAAAGATTGTTTCTAGCCTGGACAGAGTTAGTATATTTTGATTTCATCTTAGTGTCAAATTTCATATGAATGTACTATGATTTATTATAAACTAAGTGGTATAAATGACATACTATGAATTAAATAACTACCTAATGACAAAATGTTGTATTTTATCAATGGTTTTATTATTGTATTTACTATGAAATTGCTGTTTTCTATAGATTTATTACTGAAACTAAATGTTATTTTGACAGCCTCTCCTTCTATGCGAGGATCAACTCCTTTAGATGTTGCAGCAGCGTCTGTGATGGATAACAATGAACTTGCACTAGCTTTAAGGGAACCTGATCTTGAGAAGGTTGGTACCTACTTTATCTAGCATTTTTTTCCCCTGTGAAGAGGAGAAGGATTCCAATTGCTAAGATCCAAAAAAGGTAGAATGGAGTAATCGAGACCCAAGGTGATAACAGTTATGTGGAAATTTTAGGTACCTTTCACAAGAAAGACTATCAGGATCTGATTGTTTGCTCTTTCTGCTGATGGTCTAGATAACTGAATTGAGTTTATGGGTACTACATATGCAGATGAAACCAACAAGAATTGGCTCAAGGGCAGCTCTTACTTTGGGAATAGTGCAGTCCCCAACAGAACTGTGTAACTATTGATAAAATCTTTCTTTGTTGTTCTGTCTTGATAGTGACATGTAGTGGTGGCATAATGCATTGAGGGTTACTAGAAGCCTTATACCAGCTTGTTACAATGTGTAACAAATGTTCATAAAGATCTCTATATTTTCTTCTCGAACTTAAATGTGCTTCAGAATTCTTGTGCATTTGTGCTCATGTGCAGTCCTCAGTGGCAATTTTGCTGGCTATCCTCAAACTTGCAGAGATGGGCATGTGGCAATTTGGGCTGAGCATAAAAAGGGAAGTATAGGAAAAAATTATAAGGTCCTTTTAAAAGGTAATGACCATTTTTTTCTGTTTTCCAATGTATAACATCTAGTCTCATTTACTTAGTATTACTGTGTTTTGTATGAGTTTGGGAGGAATACAAAGGCATCACCTGTGCAAGTAGGAATGGAGTCAAGAAAGCCAAGCTCAGCTGGAGCTGAAACTAGCAAGGGAGGTGAAGGGCAACGAGAAAGTTTTCTGTAAGTACCTCAGTAGCAAAAGAAAGACTAAGGAGAATGTGGGCCCGTTGCACAGTGGACCAAGGGAACTAGTGACTTATGACAGGGAAAAGGCTGAAGTACTCAGTGCTGTTTTTGTCTCACTGATAAAGCTTGTCCTCAGGCCTCCCAGGTCCATGAGCCTACTAGCAGAGTTTGTGGAAGTGAAGAAGTACTACCATAGAGGAAGACTATGTTAGGAGCACATAACCCATTTTGATATACACAAGTCTATGGGACCAGACGGGATGCATCTGAGGGGGTTAAGGAGCTGGTCGATGTCATTGCAAGGCTGCTGTCTATCATCATTGAAAGGTTGTGGCAACTGGGGGAGGCAAGAAGGACAAGAAGGAAGATCCAGGGCACTACAGGCTGGTCAGCCTCACCTCAGTTCCTGGGAAGATTATGGAGCAAATAATCCTAGAAGCCATTTCTAAACACATGAGGGACAAGAAGGTCATTGGGAGCAGCCAACATGAGTTTACTGAGGGCAAATCATGCCTGACCAAACGTATTGCTTTCTATGACTGGTGCTGCGGACAAGGGGAAGGCTCCCCAGTATGAGAAAGGTACTGACATACTGAAGCGAGTCCAGTGGAGGGCAACCAGGATGGACAAGGGTTTGGAGAACATGACATGAGAAGAGGTTGAGAGAACTGGGCCTGTTCAGCCTTAAGAAGAGAAGGCTCAGGGAAGACCTTATTGCTGTCTACAACTGTCTGATTGGAGAATACAGAGAAGATGGAGCCAGGCTCTTCATTGGAGGTATACGGCTATAGGACAAGAGGCAACAGACATAAGTTAGAACACAGGAAATTGCCATTAGATATTAGGAGAAAAAAAAAAGAAGAAAAACTTTATGATGAGGATGATTGAACAGTGGAACAGGTCTCCCAGAGAGATTGTGGAGTCTCCATCCTTGGAGGTCTTCAGGACTGAACTGGATGTGGCCCTGATCTGATTAGACCTGCTCTGAGCAGGGGGTTGAACTGGATGACCTCTGGAGGTCCCTTCCAACCTAAATTATTCTATGATTCAAAATTTTGTACTGAGATCCCTACCAGGTAAAAGCCCAATGGCTAGCCATCACTGGATTGGCTGCAGGTGCATTGAAAAATAGGATTAGAATTCAGAATGATTTTGATGAATTGGTGGATGAAGAAAAATGGGAGCCTGAAGAGAAATAGGAAGCAACTCAGCAAGGGCAAGTGCAAATGGACTATACTGATATAAAAATACAGTGTCTGAATGAAGAAGAGGGAAAATTGTTTGGGCAACAGGTCAGTTGAATGCTGAGTTGCAAGCTTCAAAGATAGTATGGACCAACTGGAGGAAGTCAAAAGAAGAGCAGTGAGAATTATTCAAGGTCTAGGAAGTAACAAATCAAGAATCAATGAATGGATGTTGATTAGATTAAGGAATAAAAAGCTCAAAAGAGCATATAATAACTGTTTTGAATATATAAAATGCTGCTGCAAGAAGGAATGGAATAATGGTTACCATGTAAGTGGTGGAAAGGACAAGCAGCATAAATGATTGAAAGACAATTTCAAGTTAGACATTAAAAAACACTTGCTAATAGAAAGTGAGACAGTGGAATACATTGTCTAATCTCTTCTTAAAGACTTCTAATTGTGGAGATACTACAACAACCTCCCTAGGAAAACATCTGTCAGGAATGATGCAAATGTAGATGATCCTTCCTTGGAGTAGGAAGGTGAACCATGTCTATTTAACAGGACATTTTCAGACCTATGATTCCTATAAATTTTTAGCAAAAAGAAGCTGTCTGAATTGGTTAAAGGCTATAATTACAACTCTTAAAACACGGAAAGGAGAGAGCCAATAGAAACTGTTACTGAGATGATAGCTCTGAATTACAGGGAGTATGAGTGCTGTGTGTTAAAAAAGAAAGAAAGAAAGAAAACAAGTGAAAGGAGAAGTTAAAATAAAAGAGTAGACCTGTCAGTCATATATGAAGATATGTTTTCAAATAAGGATGGAGTGTAGAAGGAGAGTGCCACAGAATTGATTAGTTTGTCTCTCTCACTCAGGGTTGGAAGAGATATGAGATGTAGAGAGCCAAACAGTGATTTAGAAAGAGAAGTGAATCAAGAGAGGGGAGGTCTTGTGGTTCATGGCGGCAGAAGTAAACAAAGGTTGGGAAAGTGCTGCTGCTCTTCTAATTTGCCCAAAATAAGATCTGGAATGTGGAAGCCAAATCAGAGACAATATATGAGGATACTTCCCTTCAAACTGCACTTCTCTTTGTTTTCACAATAAATGTCTTTTTCATTTTACCTTTCTTTTAGGTGGTTCGCTACTTGGCTGGATGTGGATTGCAGAGTTGTCCTTTGCTGGTTTCTAAAGGCTACCCAGACATTGGATGGAATCCAGTTGAAGGAGAGCGATATTTGGATTTTCTTCGTTTTGCTGTTTTTTGCAATGGTAGTGTAGGAACCTGCCAATTTTATAATTTCCTCTAATATTTGAATAAATATTTGTTTGAAATTTGTCATTTAAAGTAGGGATACAAGCCAGCTTCATGGAATACCAAAAATTTAAAGGACAGACAGCGGAAAGAGTAGAATCATGCAAAACATACAGTAATTTAGATGTCCGTTTTACAGATCATGTAGACTCTTTGGTCTTTGAAATGGTGACATCTCTCCTGTAACTGGAACAGAGACTCCTAAATCTTTTTAAGGTAAAATTCATGCTAGACAGAGAGCCAAAGACCAATGTTTTGGTTAAGATTTATACAAGTCTAGTTTTTAGCAGGTATAGCGTACCCTTCACTAGCTCTCTCACTTGAATGTGATTTTCACTACAAATCGGTAGTTTTTATGATGGTTTCAATATCCTTTATTACATAGTTACTTCTTTGGCTGTACTTAATTTTGAATTAAATTGTATGTTCTATATCATAGGTTATATTACAATAATAGAGGGATACATTTGTGTATTTATGTAACCTTGTCATTGATATTTAAACTGTTTTGCAGGTGAAAGTGTCTGCTGATGCATACTGCACGTTTCTGTGCCTTTATCCAATTATGTTTCAGAAGTCTTTTTGATATAATCGTGAATCATGGTATTTGTTCTATGTGATAGGAGAGAGCGTGGAGGAGAATGCTAATGTTGTAGTCAGGCTGCTTATCCGTCGACCTGAGTGTTTTGGTCCAGCTCTAAGAGGAGAAGGAGGCAATGGGTTACTTGCTGCCGTGGAGGAAGCAATACAAATATCGGAAGATCCAACAAGAGATGGACCTTCCCCAAGTAATGGATCTAGTAAAACCCTGTAGGTGCTGTGGAATTGCTTACATTGCCATAATTTTTGTTTGTTTGTTTTATAATCCTAGTCATGAAATGACTTGTTGGTTTTAACATGTGAATTATTAACTGGATTCCTCCTTGGATTCTATGGAAGGTAGAATTTGTCTTCTGCCAAATAGTTCTTCTCCTGCACTGTTAATTTTAAGTAACTTTCTCTAAATATTATATCATCTTTAGAATTCCGTTGGCTGTTTGTTAGCCAGTTAAGAATCAACCCCCTGTTACAAAATGAGACAGATAAATGGTAACAATGCAGATGTCACTGCAATATCTCAGGGACAAATTCCATTCTCTGTTAGTCTGCTGTAAATTCACTGATTATCAAGAAGCCACCATGTATAAGCCATTGCTGCTGTGAGCAAGTTTTGTATGTTTACTGCTAATGTAAAAACTTTTTTGTGTTTTTTTTTTCATTTTTTGTTTGTTTTAACAACTAATGAATTCCAGTGAGATGGAAGAACAAGAAGATGACACTATTCACATGGGAAATGCCATCATGACCTTTTATGCAGCTTTGATTGATCTCTTAGGACGTTGTGCCCCTGAAATGCATGTAAGTTTCATGTCTTCGTGCATTGAAAAGTGAAGCAATAGTTTTACTGATGGTTTGGTGTTTTGCTCTTTGGCTTTTTCACAGTAATACACGTTATCAGGTATTAAAGCAGTGGTATGACTACATAGTATCTCAGTGTACATGTGTTCATCTGCTAATTTGCAAGGAACTTCTGTAAGCTGTTCAGAAGTTGTTCTTTCAAAAGGAAGTATTCTGTTCCTTTTCTTATTGCTGTTCCTTGGGGCAACATTCTTTCATGAATATTGTTTGACTGTCTGTTATGACCATCAAACTATTCAAATTTCGCTGTTTACTGTGATGGTGTACAGTGGTTTTTAACTGTGGTTCCACTGTCTTCATATACGTATTTAAACAGAGTATTTGACTTGCATATAAAAGGGATTAATATGACAGGAAATTCTTTTAAAACATGGGAATAAACATTGTCCTCCAAAATACATAATCTTTATTCAAACCAAGAATCCTAGTCAAAGACAAGATGTCACTGTTTTAGGCATTAGATATACACAGTATTAGACATTCATGCTATAAAAAAACAGCCCTTACCACATGGATCCTAACAGTGGGGGCTATTTGAAAATATTTGTTCAGATTAAGATTCAAAATACATTTTTGTTTCTTCAAAAATTCTCCTAAATTATACATGTTTCTTATTTTACTCTGAAATCTGCCCCAGTTCATGCAGATCAGTATCAGATTTGTGCAGAAATGGGTAACTTGAGGAAGCAGAGATATCCATATTACAAGCTCACTGTATGAGGATGTTTTGTTTAAATAATAATAGTCTTATTTTTGCTCTCTCTCCCTCCCTTGTTAATAAAGACAAAAAACAGAACAAGAACTGGGATACCTGAAAGTGTTATTTTTCAGCTGGGACAGCAAAACTACCATTTTGCATCTGAAAGGCCACTCCTTCCCCTCTCGCTCTGCCCTCCCCAGCTATGTTTTGATGTTTTGTTCACCAACTTTAACAGTCCTAGATCCTAAATTTCTAGATTTTGCATCCAGAACACAGCAAATAAATACAGATTGTGTGAAATTTACATTATTAATTATAATATAAATATATTTATATAATAGTCATTCTTGTGCATCTGTGAAAGTTTGGAAAAAGTTTCTGGAAAGTTTGGGAAGTTTCTGGAACATGAACACAAATAAAAGATAAAAATAAGACCTTGTTAATTTTTTATCTTTCCATTAGCTAATCCATGCAGCTAAAGGGGAAGCCATTAGGATCAGGTCAATTCTACGGTCTTTGATTCCACTGGAAGATTTGGTGGGCGTAATTAGTATTCCTTTCCACATGCCAACCATAGCTAAAGGTAAGATGATTGTTCTGCTTTCTTTTTTCTCCCACCCCACTCTTACATTTTATAACTTGGCCATATATTGATGCTCGTATTTTTCACAATATTTTAAAATGTTCTTGGAATTAAACTATTTATAATGTGAATTAGAAGAAAAGTCGTATGTGTTTCAAAAGTTTCAAAAACATTTCTGGATGCTATGGGCGATAATTCTGTGTGCATTTGAATCACTGATAAAATTCCTATTCATTTCAATGACATCATGGAAATCTGTTACAGCTTTAAAAAGAATTCTGTGAATGCATACTTCCTATCTTTCTAAATTATTAAAGAAAATTTCCAGTCTCTTTTCTTGATAATGTAATCCTTAGCTTTTGTTGTCCTACCCCTACTAATTGTTTCTAGCAGATCTTACTAAGACACCAGAGTTGTTCTTCAGCAACTATGGTGAAGTTATAGGTGAAGCCCTGCTGAGGCCACAGTTGGAGTACTGTGTCCAGTTCTGGGCTCCCCCGTATAAGAGAGAGATGGAACTACTGGAGCGAGTCGAGCAAAGGGCCACTAAGTTGATTAAGGGACTAGAGCATCTCTTATATGAGGAAAGGCTGGAAAGCTGGGACTGTTTAACCTGGAGAAGACTGGATGGGAAGATCTTATCACGGTGTTTAAGTATCTGAAGGGAGGGTGTAAATAGGATGGGGCCAGACTCTTCTCAGTGGTGCCCAGTGATAGGATGAGTAGCAACAGGGCCCAAACTGAACCACAGGAAGTTCCATCTGAACATGAGGACTCCTTGCTGTGCGGGTGGCTGAGCACTGGCCCAGGTTGCCCAGAGAGGTTGTGGAGTCTCCATCCTTGGAGATATTCAGAAGCCGTCTAGACAGGGTCCTGGGCAATGTGCTCTAGGTGACCCTGCTTGAGCAGGGGGCTTGGACTAGTTCTGTGATTCTGTGAAGCATGCATACACAAATGCACAGTAAAGAAAACACTTGTTTTCTGCCTACAGAGAATTCATTGAAATAGTGGGAACTAAGTAAGCATCAACATAAAAGGGAAAGGAGATGTGTCTGCTTTTTTGGATGTTTTGAGAGAGAGTATTATAAATATAATGTCATTTGCATAGGGACTTACAGCACAAGAATGACTAATTTAGTTGCAGCAGAAGAGATAAACAAATCAATCAATCTATTATATAATTATTTATATATATTCAAGTAGTGGTGATAAGTTATAGAAAAGTGATATCTAAATAGCAGTTTATAGAGTGCAGCTCATAGGTATGGAGTGGATTGTTTGGTTTCCAAAAGTAAAGTATCAAAATTTAAAAATATTTCTGTGAAATGCTTTCAGATATTTCAGAAGTTTTCAATTACAGAGGACTATTTGCCACAATTTTAATTCATTATCATACTTTATATGCTCACGAGTGCTGCATTCCTGGTGTATTTGATATAGATTTGTTCTATTTCTTATCTTTTGTTTGCCTCTTCTAAGAACGAGGTAGTTCTGTAGACAAATTAATGTTTGGGTATTTCTTATCATGTTAGAGTGTCAACTACTAAGAATCCCATGGTACACAATGTATGAACAAAAAAGCATGTATGGACTTCTGGGTAAAAATTGCCTTATGCATTCATTTTCAGTTCCTTTTCAGTTAACTACGGATTTGTTGTCTGTATGTAACAAAGCTGTGGGGAAGATGGTCAGATATTAACAGAGGCTCAAAACTCTGACAAGTAGCATGACTGCCTAGTCTGCTGGTGCAGGATGAGCCTTGTCATTGAAGTCTTATTTCTTCCTTTTAGATGGTACTGTGGTGGAACCTGACATGTCTGCGGGGTTTTGCCCAGATCACAAGGCAGCCATGGTTTTGTTCCTTGACAGGGTCTATGGAATTGAGGACCAGGATTTTCTTCTGCATCTTCTTGAAGTTGGCTTTCTGCCAGATCTTCGTGCTGCTGCTTCTTTAGATACGGTAAGGGTTTAAGTCTGTTGGTATTTCAGTTCCATTATCTTATTGAACACTGCAGCATTTTTCGTCCCCCAGAATATTTTTTATTTCTTCAACCTTCTGTGTTTCCCAATGCTGGATGAGCTGCCTGCTGCTGCTGAGCTTTGAAAATGTTTAAAGAGCAGTGAAGAGGCTTTCTCCAGAATGGTGCTGTCTTTGTAAGGAACCCACACTGATACCATATCTGGAAGAGATGCAATATCTTTCTCCAGGAGACCTTCTGAGCTTGTGGTGTGGAATCAAAATCAGATCAGCTGCCAAAAAGCATGTAACTGGGAGCCTCTTCCCAGAGACTTATCATGAAAGTGTTCCTCTCCAGAGATTTGTGGAAAACCTTCAATTTTTGTTTAATTCCTCCTTAAAATTGCTCTTTTTTTTTCTGTCAGTCGTCTTTGCATCTAATTTTTTCTTAGCTGGCTTGATACAGAAAGATCAAATTTAGAGAGTGTGTATGAGGGCTAAGACATGGACTTTGATTTCCTTATTTGACTTTCTATTGAAGCATTTTTCTAGAAAGTATGTTATTTAAGATAGAGTGGGTGAGCATTTATGCATGAAATTGAGGCTTGATCATAGCATGGCAAAACAACTGAATTTTGCCAGTGCAAACTTGACTTTGGTATTTTATGATTTTTGAGTGCTCTGTAAAGCAACTATGACATTCTTTAATATATTTTTGAAAATTATTTTTGTTTTTGAATGTTTAGTGTGCAATTTTATGGTATTCATCATGCTTTCATTCAAAAAAAAAAAAAAGTCACCTGGGAAAAGACTTTCAAATCAGAAAAAAAAACTGTCACCCAGCTTCCAGTAGGTATCAAGTTCTCATTTGTGTGTTTTGGAATTTTCCCTCTTTGTAACTACTACAGAAGGAAAAAAACAAAGAAAAAAGTTCTTTTCATTTGTAACAGCATTTGCCAGACAAATCTAATTTGTGTCCCATTTATTCCATAGGCTGCTTTAAGTGCTACAGATATGGCTTTGGCTCTGAATCGATACCTTTGCACTGCCGTCTTGCCTTTGTTGACCAGATGTGCTCCTCTTTTTGCTGGCACAGAGCATCATGCTTCCCTCATTGATTCCTTATTACATACCGTGTACAGACTCTCAAAGGGCTGCTCTCTTACCAAAGCTCAGCGAGATTCCATCGAAGAGTGTTTACTGTCTATCTGTGGGTAAGGAAAGGCTTTGGCAGCACAGAAATGCGAATTGGTAGAGTGACCTATGATATTCATAATACAGGAATGCAAAACTGTGCCATCAGTAGCATAATGAAGAATTTTTGCTGACATATGAGTAAGATATTTTAAATAGACTTACTATATTCAGTTTGCAACTTTATTAATCACTCATATGCATCCCTCAGTTATTTGGCTATTACTGACTTTTTAAAATGTAAAACTTGATAATTAAGAGGATATACTGCAAAAAGAGAAAGCTCTGGAGGTGTGTAATTGTGTATACACTGAAGTGCCGTTTAATTATTCTTTTTTAGCTGCACAGATTGGCAGCATTGTTGAGGATCAGTAGATCATAGTTTTATGTAAGCGTTTAATTCTGCTAAGCATTACATTTAAAGTCAATGACTGGTATTATGCCTCATCATTGACACCTATTGGATGAATTTCGTCTTGCCATCTGCAGTCTCAAGTACAGTTGATTATTATCCAAATTTTTTATAAGCCTAGAGGCTCAATTTTCAGAAGTCAGTTAGGCACTTATGAATTTAAGTTCTAGTGAAAGTTAGGCTTTTAAATCACCAGAGCTCTTCTGAACATTTCACTGTAAATGATTTTTTTCATAATGTGGAAATTTGTTTGGAAATGACAGACACACTGTAGGTGGTAATTTTGTAGCTTAGAGGGAAAAAAAAGTACTGTGCAGCAGTTTTTTATAAAATATACTATATTGATCATTTTATATACATGACCTTGATAAGAACTAATAAAATGAGCCAGTGCCAATATTTGCTGTTTGTCTGAAACAGTTTGATGTCCTTGCCATTCTAACATACATATTATACTTATTTCTTCTCTCTTTCCAGTTGGTGCCCGCTGCTGTGTGTTCTTGTTTAGTACATCCAAAGAATTAACGCTCATATGTCCTTCTTAGTTTATACGATATTCTTAAGCACCGTCGAGATATATTGCAAGAAATTTACATTATAGTGTTTTTTTCATGGGCATGATAATCATAGTATACAATAACAGAATAAAGTTTTTTCTTTCCTGATTTACTACATCTCTGTCTATATATCAGATATTTTCTCTGTGCTTCTTTAAAGTATGTGATTTGCATGTTCAGAAGGTTTTCTTTGATATGCACTTGTGTGCTCTTTTTTTGGGCATGCTTTTTGTAGTGCCATAAGCAAATGCCTATTGCTTTATGAATTTGAAAAATTTTAATGTTGTAGAAATGTCAGGTTACTTTAATGTATTTATTAATTATTTACATGAAACCATGCTGTACATCCTTTTGAAACGATCTGTCTGCTTTCAGGCAGTTGAGGCCTTCCATGATGCAGCATTTACTGAGAAGATTAGTATTTGATGTTCCTCTATTAAATGAACATGCAAAGATGCCTCTCAAGGTAAATGTGTATTTTAATCCTCAGTAACATTCCTTGTTACAAGGTGCAACAAAAATACTTACATAGGGAACGTTCTCTGTGTTCTGTATTGACTTATTTCCAATCTGCAAAATAGACCATTGTTCTTAGACATAGTTCTCCTCTAATTCTCTCCTTTTTTGAAAACCTATATGGAAACAGAATAAGGGAACCCTTGGAAATGGAAGAAAGATGAATTCAATGCAAAAGAAAGACAACAATTAATAATCTCCATGTATCCTAACTTCTGCCCTTTGTGTTGATTTTCCCTGCCCTCAGAAAATGGAGTCTTTTTCTGTGGTTTGTGCTTGCAAATCTGAGGAATACATATTTGTTATTAATCTTCAATTTTATTTTCTGCCCCCAAAGATTTCTCCATATTATTTGATTCTGATTCCTAATCCACAAGAAAGATGTGTTGTTTCCTTACAGAGATGATACACTCCTTAAAGATTCCTCAGATTTCAGCACCAATTCTCGGAAATGCGTCATTTCCTACCTTACATACTGCTACTTTTCAGCAGCCCTTTCTAATGCTTTCCCACCACAACTCTGAACAGGACATTTCTTCTTTTCTTATTTAATTATTCTCTCTTCTTTAAAAGCCACATATCAGGGTTAATTACATTTTATATCTGTTTTCTTTGCCAAAATACTAATCAGAATTATGTAGGTTTGTAGTAGCCGGATCATGGTCTCTGACCTTAGATGAGGAACTGGAATCACTAGTCTCAACCAGGACCTGCTGCATTGTCTTACCTCTCCTAAGGGCTTCAGAATTCAGTTGTGTATCCCAAGAAGTATTCAGTCAAACTCAAGGTGCTAGAGCAGCCATTCTTTAATACTTACATGTGAGAATTATACTTACATGTGAGAGATTATTCATGTGAGAATAGCATGTGATAATTTAGCGTACTGCACCTGAGGGGTGTCTTCTCATGTATTCTGACAGTGCTGGAACGACTAAGCGGCAATATTGTAAGGCACTTGACTCTCTCTGCTTGGCTATGACTCTTCTTTAGGCTTTGTTGAGAGAGAACTTCCCAAGATCTGTTCATCTAGGACAGCAAGGTTTTTGACCCTGAAGGTCTTTAGAGTAATGACTTTTCTGTATTGCTGAACCAAAGAGGAAGGAAATAATAACTAGACTCCTTCTATAGGGGAGCCAGGCTTCAGGAGAGGAATATAGATATGAGGAGAACCATGGTGTTGGCTGGGGCAAGCAATTTTGTCCACTGATACTTGAACAAGTAATAGATGCTGCTGAGGAAAGTGAAGTCTTTACCTAAGATAAATCCAGAACTTTGCTAAGATCTCACTGTCACTAAACTGTGATTTAATAATGGAATATTGCATATATCTGCTAATGTATTTCTGATTTAAAAGTACTGTGCATACTCCTTATGTACTTGTGCTAGCAAACAGATTATAGTAGTCTTAATTCCAAAGAGAGAGCTACAAGTTCAGTCGTGGTTCTGGAGATGTAAATTTGGAGATTTGAGAAGGGACGAAGGGAAAGGAGGAATTCACAATGACTAAGTAAGAACGGGGTACTCTCTGTTTTGAATATCTCTGCTGGTGGCTACAATTAAAAATTAATGTAGTTAAGGCAGCATGTGAATTTAAATCTTTGGTGCTTCTCCTGTATAATTTTGTGTGAATCTTCTGGAACAGGACTGCCTTGTTTTTATTTCCGCTAAGACGTTTTCAGTGCTTCATCTGGGACTACTCTAAGAGTAAACCTGCCTTTATTCCTGGCTAGATTAAAAGACAAATTAGATGTTAGCACTCACATTTTGTCCAAAAGCCAAATCTGATATCTGGCCGTTGTGTAATAGAATTTGTTTTGAAAGAAAGTTTTCAAATAGCTCTTAGATTCTTAAATGCCGTATTTATAAGATCTCTGTGATTCTACATCAGTAATAAAATTTCTGTCTTTTTCTGTTATATGATGTATATAATTTCTTGTCTCTCCTTCTTCCTTAATCATCTGACAGCTTAGATAATAGTTCCTTAAATCTGAAGATATGCAAATGTATTATATGGATCCTTTTTTTTTTTTTAATCCATGAAACTGAGGTTTGCAAAACAGTGAGTTTATATTTTTGGTTATCAAAATCCTCACTTCTACACTCCAGTACTTTTTTTTTTTAATTATTGTCCTTCTTTCTGCTTATTTACGTTATGAATATCTGCATTTTTACATCTTGGTATGTATTTTGACTAGAGAAAAGGGGATCCTAGCAGCTGTTTACTAGCTGTGACTTGTAATATTTTGCTAACATGCTTTGCAAAATGATGTTGAAAGGATTGCTTTTTTCTGTGAGAGATTGTTAAAATAAAGTCTAAATTGAAATTGCAGCCAGATTGTAGGAAATAGCATCCTGTGCCTTAGGAAAAGCTTCCTGCATCTGCCCCTGAATTAGAGTAGGACTAGATTTTCATACTTCACTATTGTTAGAAATTCGTTCTCATTTGGGGTTGCCTTCAGTGAGAGATTTTTAATTAATTTTATCTCATCTCGTCTGTGACTTAGGGGCATAGTAGATACATTAGGTAGAACATTTGTGAAGTATTCATTTGGCAAATACTTAGTAGCAGATCCTCACACCATTTGAGTCCATGATAATCTGGAATTTTGTAACCACTTAAGGAGAAAACATGCCTGAATGAATGGAGAGCGAGGGAGAATACAGCTCCTCTGCCAGTTATATTAGAGGGAGGTAGGATAGACTGATGTCAGGTTTTATAGATCACAGAAGAGAAGATGAACTATAGTTGGAATTTCTGTTGAATAGCTTCCAGACATGTTAGTAATAACTGGAAGCTGGGTTAAATCACAGTTCTACTGTCTTACCCATGTAGTAGCAGTTTGGAATAGTGACTCATTGAAGTGAATTCTTGGCTGTCCTGGAGCTGATGGGGTTCTTATGGTGTGGAGAAAAATTCTTCTCTGTCACATGCTTTTTGCATATGTCAGTAATGTAAGAACTTCTTGTTTTGTGGCGAGATCCACCAGGGATTTAAAAAAATATATAAATACATAGCATGAGGAATCAGAACATGTACTTCTTGATAAAAGTTAGAAATTGCTCTGGCAGTTTCTGTGTAGTGGTTGAGTGCCATAACCGAAGAACATAAGCAATTATATTTTATTTGCTTTCAAAATATGTTCTGTTTTAGTTGCTGACAAATCATTATGAAAGATGCTGGAAGTATTATTGTTTGCCAGGTGGATGGGGTAACTTTGGTGCTGCATCAGAGGAAGAACTTCATTTATCCAGAAAGTTGTTCTGGGGTATTTTTGATGCCTTATCTCAAAAGGTAATTCATTTTAATATCCAAGTATTACTAGAGGAGCCTTATTGGGTAACTTTTAAAAAAAATCTGTTATTTTTACCTAGTTTTTGTCAACCCTGCACTATCCACCTTGAAGGGAAAAATATAGGCTTTAGTAAATATAAGTCTTCCTGTTTAATTCTTCATGTTATAGCTCCTGCCTTAAGGTAGATATACCCTTTTGTGTGCTCATTACAAAATTATGTGTAGCTGTTGAAATAGTCTTGGAGTATATCTATACAGGTCAAGTCAATGTCTGGGCCCTAAAAGCAAGTTCAAGCATCTGCAGATCGCTGAAGGCTACATTTTTCTACCTCACACACTACACATCCTTAAATCATGAGCACAGTCCTATGCTTAGTAGTAGATCACCCTTGACTCAATTCTATGTTGGACACAAGTTTGATAATACCCATCGGTATGTATTTATTGTTAATTCCATAGGTATTTTTAAGCAACCTGGTTACAACTTCATGAGAGTTCTGTTGCAAATCCAGAAAGGCTGTGAATATTCTCGCGCTATAGTCTATTCCCAGATACCTGCAAAGTGCCCAGTCTTGCTCCTGTTGAAGTTAATATTTTTTCCATTTACTTCAGCAAGATCAAGACTTGATCCTAGCTTTATCTTTAGTATATAGTATATTATGTGCCATCTTTTATTTTCAGAACAGAAATTCAATTTCAGGTTGAATAAGCAAGTCATCCTATGACTGTTCGGTTTCACCTATAGCCATGTCAGGTTCAGCAAGGGTGTTGGTAGCTTCCATTCACTGCTCTCTTTCTGTCCCTTGTGTGCTCCACAGAAGTATGAACAAGAACTCTTCAAATTGGCATTGCCTTGTCTGAGTGCGGTTGCAGGGGCCTTACCTCCGGACTATATGGAATCAAATTATGTCAGTATGATGGAAAAACAGTCTTCAATGGATTCAGATGGCAACTTTAACCCTCAACCTGTTGATACCTCAAAGTAAGGAAGTACATTGCTGCAACTAATTTGTACCTTGGGTGGGTAAAAGGAGGGATGAAGTCTGTTATTGGATATGATGTGAAGTTACAGCTTTTATTCATGCCTATTTTGAACACTCGTCTTTTAGATAAAATGGAGATCTTGTGCTTTAAAGCAAGAAATACACAGTTAGAGAAATAATTCCTGTCATTATTAACAACAGCCAAGATGCTAATTCAAGTGCCTGTGGATGATAGTATACCTACAGACAATAATATTGATCATATATTTATATAATGTCTTTTTACTCTGAATGATGGGAAAGTGGGCAGAAAGATCTTCATTCTCTCTGCACAGTCAGACTCTGACTACACATTAGCCAGACAAAACACCTATCTGAAGGGGATCTTTGTTTCCTGATTTTTGGTTACAGCCAGAGCCACCTTTTACTCTGTATAGAATAGTCTTACAGCAGAGAAATTACGCGCTATATCTTGAGCAATACCATTTGTAGGACATCTTTTCCAATTGCCCTTGTGGGCATTCTGTCTATATCGACACTCAGGAGACAGAATTCCTTCAGTAGATTGATGCCTTTGATTCACTATGCTGGTATGTACATGGACATGGTAAGATGCTAGCAGAAGCCATAATGTGGCCTGGAATATAGGAATCACGTCAGTCTCCACTAAAATTCGTTTACCTAAGATATATTTAAGATATATGRAGATTTAGCAAAATTTAACAAGGATATTTTACTCTCATTAAAGAGACTAATTGAAGAAGACTTTATCTAGTTTCATTTCAGAGGAATATAGTAGATAGCCAGAATACATTCAGTAGTTCCAAAAAATGCTACCTAACATTACCCAAGTCATCAATTACTGTGCTTCTCATTTCCATATAAGGGGCCAATAGTTCTGTGATGATTCAGGACAAAGCAAGTACTACTTCTATCAGTATTGCTTCTACCCTGTCCTGTGTTGTTTTGCATGCCAGTCCTGTATCCCAATGCTTACCAGTCCTACCCCTATTTAGATGAAGCTATAGATGATATGACCTTATTGTATTTCTGCATTTATGCAAAGTATTATACTGTCATTAGAGTTGCACCCCACACACCTTCAAACAATAAAAATGCTGCTTACAATATTTAATGAATATTTTATGGCCTCTGTCTATTTTCCATGTGATTAGGCTCTTGCAAACTGTTACTTTGATTGTATATGGGATCATTATTCCCACTTTTTTCCCATTCTATGACTGAAAATTAAAAGATAGACTCTCCTAGTTTCCAGTAGATGGCATTACAGCACTGTCCCTGCCTAAATTCTATGTTACAGGAGGGAAGATCTTGCTATTTCAGAAATGATCAAGAAGTGCACCAGAACTTTCAATTATAAGAATGCAGATGCAGAAGAATACTGATATTTAATAAATAATTTTTGGAAAAGAATTCTGTTTCTAGTGCTTGTTTAACAGTTAAGATAGCTGCTTTTCTTAGCTGCTCAAGAAATTTCAACTTCAGCAGTGTCTTGTTGAAGTGCTAGTGTATTTATTTGTATACTATTTTTTCATAAGGATTTTTATAATTTTTTTTAGCTATTCGTTGGGTTGTTGGAAAATAAAGCCTTAAGTGTATAACTTTTGAGTTGTTATAAGTTACAATGCTTCAGTTATATAATGAAATTTATAGGAATATATAAAATATATAGCATGCTTCAAAAAGGATTGTTAGCATAGCTGGTTTATAACTGACATATGTAATAAGTTAGCACTGTATTTCTGAAACTAAAGGTCATAGTTACATTTTTAATCTCAAGAAAATGAATGTTAGTAATAGAAACATGGCAAAAAGCATGAGTACTGGGTATCATTATTGTTTTTTCACCACACGTGTGTTAAAGAGGTGAAAATCCTGTCACAGCTGTGGTCCTCGTTCAGCAGCCATTAAATAAGTCGTATTCTTTCCCTTGATTTAAGTGGGGCTTGAAGCAAACTATGTATGAGGAAAGCAGCACAATAAGGTATTTTGCATGGATGTATGCACTGCTAATTATTTATTTGAAAGTTTTCTTCAAAACAACACCATTCTCATTTTAGCATGTGGAATATAATGGTTTTTTCCCTTCACTTTCAGCATTACAATCCCTGAAAAGCTAGAATATTTCATTAACAAATATGCAGAACACTCTCATGATAAATGGTCAATGGAAAAGGTAAAATCTATATTCCTGTTAAAGCAGAATATGAATTTTTATGTGTATCCATTTAATCTTAACAAGATTTTACTCTGTTATTATTTTTCATAAGATTACAAGTTGGTACATATGTAAGATATGAATTTATATTTTCTTGAATTACATTTTTTTGAGTAGTTCTGTAAGTACATTTGAGTATTTCATGCTGGTGTTTCACCATTTCTTTATTGTTAACTTTTGAGTAAATATACTTGCTAATTGTAGTTTTATTGATTTCAAATTTCACTTTTTTAACCAAAAAATCTGCAGGAATTCCATATTTCTGTGTAGCTTCTGTGTCTGGTATTAGAAAATATTCCTTAAATGTAAAACAGTATCATGTTCTATGTAAATCAAGGATCATGCTCTTAGGAAATCAAGAAAAAGAAAATGAATTGAAATGTTTACTTCAAGTAAACATTAACYTTCAAAAAGATAGCATTTTACATAATTCATTTTGTTATAAGCAGATAAAGCAGGGCTGACAAAATTGTTGAGAAAATAACAGAAAGAAAATTTAAGAGAGAAAGTAGCGCTGCAGAAGCATTATTCAGTTTCTTTGCACAAATAAAAATAAGATTTTTCATAATTTTTCCCTCTCACCCATTTTTTTCTTTTATTACCATTTTCAGTTTGCCAATGGATGGGTATATGGTGAAACATATTCTGAATCTGCAAAAGTGCAACCATTAATGAAACAATATAAATTACTGTCCGAAAAGGTGAGGAATTTGTTCATTCTTTTTGATCCAGTGTGACTAAAAGATTGCTTCTTTCACGCTGAGTGTATCACCTTATGTTTACATCACTTTCTTTTTGATTTAGAATGCATCAACTAATGTGTGATTGTTCTCTTCCTCTGAAATCTCAAGAAGAGACAATAGGCTTGGTATTGTACAATAGCTAGGCCACTCAACCTACTTTCTTTCATGGCTGAACTTAATTTATGATGAAGTGTCACATCACCACTATGTTTTTACAGTGAGATCATACAGGCATGCCTAGTTGGTTAGTGAGGACTTGGGCTTACCAGCAGAGGGCCATGAAGATGATTAGAAGGTTGGAGAACTTGACATAGGAAGAAAAGGTTAAAGGAAAAGGGTTTGTTCAGCCTAAAGAAAAGAAGGCTCTGGGGTGATCTAATCACAGTCTCCCAATACCTAAAAAGTCATTGTAGAGAAGATGGAGCTGCTCTCTTCACAGAGATGCACAGGACAAAGACAACAGGTGTAAGCTGCTCAGGAGATTCTGGACATAAGAAAAAAAATTATTCACCGTTAGAACAATTAAATATTCCAGTATGTTGCCCAGAGAAGTGGTGAAATCTCCCTCACTGGAAATATTCAAGACTTGACTTGACAGGGCCCTGGACAACCTAATTTAAGGCTGTATTTTCAGTGGAATATTGAGCCAGATGATCTTCAGAGGTCCACTGCAACCTTGACTTTTCTATGATTCTATGATTTTGAGTTTTGCTTCATGTAGTAGACAAAGTACCTTATTACTCGTGATAATTAGCTGCTTCACTTTGGAGCTGATACCTGAACATGCCATTAACACTGTTATCCTTGTGATCATCACCTTTTTTATTTCCTTCTTTGCTGTGACCTTATGCTGTAAGGGCTGATTTCAGTAGATTACTTTGCATCTCAGTATAGCCAGGCAAAAGTCCAATAGTTGAGTTTCACTCTGTAGAGCTACAGAATTAACACAGTAATTATTGCCTGTGTACTCTCCTAGGAGAAAGAAATCTATCGATGGCCAATAAAAGAATCACTGAAAACCATGCTGGCATGGGGATGGCGGATTGAAAGAACAAGGGAGGGAGACTCCATGGCGCTCTATAATCGAACACGTCGCATATCTCAAACCAGTCAAGTAAGTCATTTTATATTCCAGAAAAATGCAAGCAAAATATGTTTTCATTTTTAGGTTTTAAATGATGAAATATTCCTGCAGCATGAAAACACATGGAAGTATTTTTTGCAAGCAATCATAGAACTTGTAAAACTGGTTTGAGATTTGGTTTTCTATTCATAGAAGCTGGAAATTTCTGCTTGCTAGCTTTCCCTATTCAAAAATAGTGTTCTAATAAACATTTTCAAAAAAGTATACAAAATTGAAATATTAATGTAGTTTTTCACTTTTAAAAATTAATTGCATTATTTATGAGAATTATTTACATCAGTAGGTGATTACACATCAATAGTGAGTATTAATATGATTTTGATGTCCTTTTTTGTGGAATTTTGTGGAATTTTGTGGAATTATGGATGCCTTTAAGCATGTAGAGAAATAGAGGTACATATATAAATGAATTTTATTTCTTTTTTAAAGGAAAATAAATACAAATATCAATGTTAATGCAGCATTAAGTTTGCAACTGTAGACAATCAACATTCTGAAAATTCTCATGATAGGCTTTTCCTTAAAGATAGCCTCCTTAAATCAAAATGCTATTAGGATAAAACATAGAAATATTGGCAGTATATTTTCTGAAAACTTTGCATACTTCACAAGTTAAACTGAGGGGCAAGATTATCTTTGTCTCTCAATCACATAGACACATATGGAGCCAAGTCAGTGAGGGAAATAAAATGTGAGTGGAAAAATCTTTCCCTCTTCTCTCATCTCATCTCTGCACAATTTCCATGTGCAAGTATGGCAATATGTTTATGAAAAAGGAGCAGCTGAACCTGCTCCTCCAACTCACTCTAGACACCACCAGGTGTGTATCATGTGGTTCAATTTAGCAGTTGGGATGAGGTGCAAATTATAGTTCACAAACTATAATTCCCTTTCAAAATTCCTGACTTACAAGTTTTCCTGATTTTTGGGTATTATAATATATTCTGCTGTCATCAGCAAAAAACCAGCATTTTCACATGTTCAGCCAAGAAATTTTGAGTATATTTAATCAATATCTTCATGTTAGTGTAACAGCTTGAACTGTTGGTTTTAGGAAACAAAACAATATTTTTTTAGATCAAAATTTATTTACTGTGTGCTACTCTCATATTCTTTGTGTTATTCTCTTCTCTGTTATAAATACATGCCTTTTGAAATGAGTCTTTTGAATCTCTAAGCCTTGTATGTGCTCATATATATGCATATAAAAATAATATCAGACATAGGAACTAAATTCTGAATACTGATAATAGTTTAGTAAGTTTCTAAAGGCAGGTGTTCCTATGGTGGATGTGAATTTATCTATTACAGCAGAATCCTGGTCTATCAGATACCAGATTCTGTTATATCCTTAAAATGTAGGATCATATGCAAGCATATGTAGGTTTGCAGTAGTGTAAATCAGTGCCCTGGAAATCTGAGGGCCAAATCTTGTTATCTTCTTCCAGTGGGAGTTTTGCTATCAGTTTTTTAGGAATTAACATTGCAACATTGTAGCAACACTGTTGCAACTCTCCAAGGGAGATATTACGCAGGGGGAAGGTGATTTTATTTCAAAACAAAACTGGGGCAAAATTGATTTTACCTGCTTACACTCTCATACGCACATACTCACTATCACCATGACGTGTGTTTCCAAGTAGTCTGTCCAGCATGTATGCACTGAGATGCTTTTATCCTAATGGTCTCACAGTCTCTCCTGTGTTCCTTATGAAGACATGGAGGATAAGGGAACACCAGCTGTAAAGTTCTCCATGCATCTTCTGAACTCCTTGACTTCTTAGTTTGGCAACCATGTGCTAGTTGTAGATGTGTCTTTTTGCACCCTTTAGAAGCTTAAAGTGATCAGTCTGTCCATCCTGTCCAAACTCTGTGAGTCATCAGGACTTAATCACTGTCCTTTGTTTCTTGGTCTGGGTTGAAAGGCAAAATTCAAAAATTCAGTTCAAAATTCAAACCTTGATTTTTGGCTGAACTCACCTTAAAGTAGAAGATGTGAGATTTGGCCTGCCTCTACTTTAGGAAAAAATCTCTGGAAAACACAGCAGTTTGATCATAACTTCAGTACAGCGTTATTCATAATGAATTCAAATCTTAAATATTTGTTCAAGTGAAATTAACATTTGAATGAGTGCGATTCATGTCTAATTGGTGTCTGTCTTTGGGAGTAAATGACTGTGTGTGTTGTAATTACCTAACAAAAAATTTAGACCTTTGCCTAAATCTAACTTCCATTTACCACCTTTAGTATTTTTTTGGTTGGACAGAAATTTTCAGGTTACTTGGGATCTTTTTGCTCTCTAGAGATAGACAAGTGGCTCTTTTTCCTTTAGTTCTTTCATTGCCTTCAGTATCTTGTTAATGCTAACTTCTTTACAACAAAAGCATGTATAACTCCATTGTTTTGCATGTTTGTCATTCAGATCTCTGTAGATACCGCCCATGGTTACAGCCCTCGAGCAATTGACATGAGCAATGTCACCCTCTCCAGAGACGTTCATGTAAGTCAGAAACACTTAATATGCCTGCCCTTTTTTGGCAATTTAAATTTTTCTTTCTTTCTAGTTTATTTAAATCATTCGTACCTTATTTATATTATTTCCTTTGAAATGCTTTGATTTTTTTTTTTGTCTGTTTCATCATTGCTCTTTGATCATTTGTTACTTTAAAAAACATGGATAAGGTTGTAAGGCTTCAAAGTTTATTTTAGTCCTGGATTGATTTTCCCAGCCCTCTTTGTGAACATCTGTCATCTTGAAGAGAATTCTGTTTAGAAGAGCATGCAGCATCAGCTTTTTTCTGTGTTTGTCATTCATTTCTCCACCATCTCCCCAAAAAGTTTTGTCACTGTTCTTTTTTTCTATACTGAATAAATTAGAGTCATGAGACAATGTTATGTTAAATCTTATGAGAATAGAAAATGAAGTGGTTGGGGGTAGGATTTTGACCATAAATCTATTAGTAGTTTGCTGTTATATGGAACAAGTGTTTTTTTAATTGATAAATGAATGATGTTAGTCTTAGAAAGACAGGTTTTGTCATGGAATTTGATGAAATGCATTGCTAGTTTTTGCAGTCTACTAATTGCTGTGAGTGTGATTGCAATATTATGTAGACATACTACACTAGATTGTTTTAGGCAAGTTAGCAGAGTATGTGTACCAGTATAGTGATGGCAACATGGAGTTCAGTGCTAGTTACAAAAAACAGGGTTAAGTTAGCCCATATTGAGCTCGACTGCAGTGCAGTGAAACAAGCAGCAAGTAGTAAGGTAACTGGCTAACTGTGCAGTATTGTACTTCTGATCAAGTTCTCAGACTGAATTTTCCTTCCTTGTTTYCTACCTTGTGGTTTCCAGCTTTATATTTCTATCATTGTAGATTGCTGACTAAGTTTATAATAACAAGAATTTTCTCCCAATTAATTGTCATGATTTATACTATTCAGTAGATTGCTGATCATTCCAAAGAGTTAATAAAATTGGTAATTGAATAACACCAATTCTGTCACTAGACTCTTATCAAATTGATGGAACAGTGTCATTATAATTGCAGAATTTGAGATTTGCATAGACTCAGAATAATCAAAAGACCATACAAACTTTATATAATGCTTGTGACTTGGCTCTAATGTGAACATCATCATAGTATTATAAAGTGGGAAACCAAACCCAGAGAAAAGTGACCAGCCTGTCACTAAACAGAAAAGAAAATGGCATTAGAACTTGAATTACTCCCTTGCTTACTCTTTTATGCTAAACCACCCGACATTTGACATGAATTATTTCCTTTGTGGCCCTCAGTTACGAAACAGTCATGACTGGTTTTACGATTCATTTTTCCTTAGTTATGATGAAAGCTCTCTCTTGAGAACAACTTCAGATTGCGTACAGTGGAGTATTCACCTGGGCCAGGCTACACCCACAGTTTATAGGCATTGCCGGCAAGAGCAGTCCTGGTTCAGTCCACTGGTTTACTGTGCTTTGTTTGCCTCACCAGGGCCTTCTGGAGTTTCTCGTCAGCCCTGCTTTGAGAATCAAGTCTCTGTTTGACATTCTAGTACTGTTTCCAGACTATATTCCTCTCTGCGGCTCCTCCTTTTTTGTACTAGCAGTTTTCTCTTCAGCAGCTGGTCCCTAGTTTCTACCTACATTATACCATACCTACCTAAATTCTATATCATAATTTTTCAATAAAACTGATGTTTTCAGTGAACCGTTACAATGCCACTGTATTGAAAATCGATTATGCTGCTTCTATTTTTTTAAAAACCTGTTATTTAATATAGACTAGAAATTTTCCCTTCTTTGAGGTTAACCATTGCAACACACATCATTAAGCTCTCCTTTTTCTAAGGCTATGGCTGAGATGATGGCTGAAAATTACCATAACACATGGGCAAAGAAAAAGAAAATGGAGCTTGAAGCAAAAGGTAATACATGCTATTTACATTATATAAAGTTTTGTATGGTTATCTTGGGTCATATATTTGAGGAAAAGTATTAGACTGACAGAAAAGGTAACAGTCAATTAGTCTTGACAATTAGTCAATTGTCTTGAAGAAGAAACAAGAAAATATCTATTCCTAATTATAGTTTTCAATTACATATTTGTGATTTTTAATGCCTAGAAGTATACCTGAGCTTTTATAGGGCTGAGTGTTGCAGTTCCTGCTGAGGTAGCTTACCTGTTCAAATGTATGAAAGGAAGAGATCTCAAAACTTGTAAATAACTTTATGCTACATTAATACATTTTCCTTTTATCAGTAGTCTTTCAAACTGTTGCCCAGTGGGCTTTGATTTCGTTTGAATTACTTACTTTATTGGAGGGGGATCTACGTGTCATATATTGAATTGACAAATGGATAGACTTAGAGTAGATTCTTGATTCCACATGAAAAGTTGCACATGCTCTGTGATCTCTGCTAATCTAAGTGACAAATGTTGTCATGTTATGTGTGACTTATTGTTTTTACAATACATTTGTATTTACATTTGTTTATTTTTTGTATTAAAGCTAAATTTTTGCATATAAAATTAGATTTGTACATGGAGAAAGCAGTAGTTGGAGACACAGCAAGTTTTCATTTGCAAATGCTGAAGTTAGGGTTTTTTCTTATTGAAAGATATCAAGTCTAAATAACACTTGCCAGACTTGTCAGGTTTTTTTTCCCTTGTTTTATTTATATGTAAACTTTCAGCTAATGTATGGTAGTTTAGCTTTTATGAAAAAGAGAAGTTTCACCTGCAAGTGTCTTCGATAAATCACTATGAATTTCCATATCCTTAATTATATTTCTCCTTATTACAGTTTATTACAATTTTTATAGACTTTTTAAAGCTTTTTTCAGGATGTGTAGCAATAGAATGAGCTAAATCTGGGAACTAGAGGCTGCAGGAAGGCTAGGTACTTAAATGGATATGCTATATTTGAAGGCTTTGAAAGTAAAATTTGCCTCTGAGCAGCACTTCGATGAGAAGGCTTTATAGTATTTGTAGTGTTATGCAAAGGAATGCACTATTGAAAAGGCTAAAGGCTGACATAGTGAATGCAGCAGAGGCTTCCAATAGTGTGCTGCTTGGTGTGAAAAGTAAATGTATTTGTCAGCTGAGCAAAATCTGGCCTTTGAGGATGGGTTTTTTTTCTCCAGTACATATGCCAGTCTTCAAAAAAATTTTTTATACAGCATATGTATAAAGAACAGAACAGTATTGCAGACTTCAGATACAGGTACGCATATGACAATTATATTTCTTATATAGATTTTTTTTTCATTTCTTTGGCAAGATCTCTTTCAGAATATCATCCATGATTGTTCTTTAATGATTAGGTAAATTCAGCAATACTGACATAAGAATTCTCAGTAATATGACTTTTCATGCCCCCCCCTTTTTTTTTTCATTTTTGGAAGTGGCTAGGCAAACTTCAGTTTCTTTGGAGCAGATGTATGATTTCAAATAGCTTCAGTTTTCTAATGTTGCCAGAAGACTTTATCATACATTTACTCTGGAAGTTTGTCTGTACCATGCACACACACTGTCTAACATGTCATTCAGGATGGAATACTTTAAATTTAAAACACTAATAGGAGTCATAAAAATCAAGTTATTTAATAAGTTTATTTATTTATATTGCRTTAAGACTTTGTGAATCTAATTTAAAAATGCTTGCTGTTGCAGTTTAAAATGACAAAATTCTGTAGTAAGCTAATGTGACAGTCTTGAATTGTACAGAAACCTCATAGATAAAAATACTAAACCGATGGCTCTGATTTCACTGTTCATGAGCAAGTGCATAATTTTATTTATGTGATTGCATTATTGAATTCATCATTTCTGTTTAGATATTAAAAATTTAATGTGCATAACAGGGAAAAAAGCTTCATGGTTAACAATGCAAAATTATGAAACTTTAAATACAATAAACTATTGTTTGCTCATTTTGTTAAAACACCTTAACTTTTTTAAAGATAAAGAGGAGATCTTCAGTTAATACCTATTGTTAGCACTATGTTGAACTGAATGGAGATTAATGGTTTAAGGTGAGGGCTTTTAAAGCATTTGTGTGTTTTTATGAACATATGTTGCATCTACTTTAATCTGAAAAGTGCAACAGAAGTGTAGCTTGGTCATAGCTATTAATTTCTCTTCATTTTTGTCAATTTAGTGTATAGGAATGGAATATCAGTTGCAGAAAAAGCATGGAGTAAACACAGCGATTTGCTGTTTGATATTTTTGCCTAATAAGGGTGAAGAGAGTTCCTATACTTGTCTCTATAACCAGGACAGACATTTAAAGCCTGGACAGAGCATGTAAAAGAAGAATAGTTGAATGAACTAAATTAGACTAAATAGTTGAATAAACTAAATGAGGAAGGAACACTCACATGAATAATGATTGGAAAAACAGATATTTATTTCCCACTGACTTTGAAGGAGCCCAAGATTTTATGGGAGATCAACAACTTCTTGTTGCAGACATTATGTTTCTGTTTTTCATTAAAGGCTTTTCATATACACAAATCAGTTAGCCACCTGAAAATTGCAAGTGCCCTTCCCCTTCATTGCACACTTTGAGTGTATTAATTATAATTGAACGATCTACGATATTCTTAATGATTTTCAAAGATATGGCACGTACTTTATATGTTGTTGGATGTCTGTCTTCAACTATAATACTATGGAAACAGATCAGTAGATCATGATACCAGAATAAAAATCAATGATTTGAATGTTAAGGGCTATACTTTCAACCCCCCCCCCAAAAAAAAACAAAAAACAAACAAAAAACCCCACCAAAAACAGAAACAAAAGCAAAAACGCAAGTTGCCCTTGAGTTTTTCATTTTCTATGCACTTTTAAGGGCTCGGTCAGAACTAATGGAAAATTTTAGAATATGTTACCTCCAAAATCAGCCATGGATATGTCTCCAACATTTTGTGGAAAGGATTTGTTTCCTTCTTTTATAGATGATTACTAGAGACTTGCTGAAAAACATTTTTTTCTGAGATAAGTTTGATCATTTCCCTTATCATTCTCTGGGATTTCATAGCAATTATCACAGCAATTAATTGTGATCTGCTATATGATGGTAATTTTAGAAGAAGCTGAAATTCTAACAATGTTTTTTATGCAAATATTTGTATTAGTAATAACTACCTTATTTTCCTGCCAAGTTAGCTACCTACACACAGAGAGCTATCACTACATTACCTATTTGTAAGAAATAAAGCRGAATTTATTCTATTTATCTTTCTGTTTCTGCAGCAATCTTTTGATCAGACTGGTCAGTTGTCTGAACCATGTTTGAATAATATATGCTGAATATTTTTATATCTTTCTGGCTTGAACCTGTAACTATAAAATACATCTACATCACTCTTTCATGTTTGCTTAGATATGCTTGTATTTTGCTGAATTACATGAACCCTTTGCTGTCATCAGAATGTTTAAAAGCAAAACTGTGTTGGAATGACAGATTTTGATTTTCTTATGAAAGGATGCATTACATACTGCAAACACTGTTAAGAAGGAAATAACTGCTTAACTGTTAGGAACATACATTTTAATTACAACTTGTTTTAATGAAAATGGATATTTTTCAGTAAATCCAACATTTTTTCTAATATTTGCAGCAATTGACTGTTTTGAAATGTTATATTCAGTCATGTCTAAATATCTATCTGAATATTTGGAGAAACAGATTTGTGTATTTGTGTTAAGAAACAGAAAAGTGTATTGTTGGTACTTCAGATAAGATTATACTGCAATGCACTGTGTGATAATACCACTTTGCTATTGCAAATTGGGAATTATCACGTCAACAGATACTCATTAACTGCCTTTTAATTCTCTTGACATTTCATTAGTGGGAGGAGGCAACCATCCTCTTCTGGTTCCCTATGATACACTCACAGCCAAAGAAAAAGCCAAGGACAGAGAAAAAGCACAGGATATTCTGAAATTTCTACAGATTAATGGATATGTTGTCTCCAGGTAATTCTCTATTCAGTACTAATGTCACAGACAGTTTCTAAATATCCTCAGCTTTTCTTCTATTAAAAAGAAATTCTATGGTCAGTTTAAGGTTTCAGTAACTGAGAGTAAGGATCATTTCCTTTATATGGATTATCGTAAGGATGAAATGGATTATGGATTAGGACCAGGGTCTGTGTAAAGCACAAGCAGAGTTCTCTGCAAGCTCTGTGGATATTTTGACTCTACTTACAGTCTGTGTGTCTCTGTACAGTCCAACTGTTAGTAAATTTGTTAACATTCTGCTCATATGAAATGGAGAAAATACAAGCGATGGAATTATTAAGTCTTCATTACAGATCAGGCATTTGCACCTCTGTGTAGGAATTTCTAGGCAATTGTTTTGGTAAAAAAGAGGGTTTTATTTCTAAAGTCTACAACTCATTTCTTTCAACTGAGTTAATTTGTGGTATTACTAAAATATTGTAATAATAAAAAGTGATGCTTTTAAAAAGTTTGTTTTGAAAAAATTTGCAGTGTTAATGTAATAATAGTGAATAAATGCAATAATCAACAGAACATGCATAATTCAGTAGGCATGCATGTTCTTCTCTACAGAAGAATAAACATAATTCTGTTTGGTCTTAATATGACTTTTATTTTCACCTACTAAATACAGTGGGAATAAAATTTTAATTAAATTGGAGACCCCTCTGCCTCATCAGAAGGGCTTAAGAAATATGAGTCACTATCAAAGGCTGAAAGCCTATCTGAGATTTGTATGATTTGGTGAACATTAGTAAGTGAATGAAACAGGGATGGATTTAAGAAATCATTGTGAATTAATTAGCTTATCACCTGTACCTAAAACCTGCCCACTTCCTTTCTCTTATATCGCATATAAAATTGAATCCATTTATAGAGTCCCACTGCATATCTAATAACTCTAGGTAGACTCTTTCAGGAAAACTGGAATAATTCAATTTAGTTCCCTTCAGTGGAGTAGGATGTACAGAGAGGGAAGTCAGTCAGCAAAAGTTTATTTTCTCATCCCATGTCCTAATGACAACAGACTCATCAGCCATATTCAAGGTCACACCTTCCTTTGGGCCTAATCTTTTTTTTTAATTTTATTTCTGTCTGTCTTGAGCACCAGTAAAAGTGAGTTTTGGAGTGCAAGATTGAGAGGGATGGTGATATAATTGTTAGCTTGGGCATCCACCATCTAGTAAGTAGTTCCTGCCTCATCTACAGCCTTCTGTGCTGTTAAATGCAGGTCTTCTATCAAGTTAAACTCAATGCACTTGCTGCCCCTGTATGTGATCACTGTGCTGAGAAACAAACAAACAAACAAATCTGGTAGTCTAGCATGGCTCACACTTTTCCTTGGTCCACTTCCCAGTTAATGACCTTCTGCTACATATGCCTTGCAATCATTCTTGCCCCATCTCTTACGTGACTGTGACCATTCTAATTCATCCCATGTCCCTTTGAATCATAATGTTCATCTTTAACCCGGAGTAGGCACCCAGATAATTTTCAGATAAATTAATAATTAGGGAATCAATGGGATGCAGCTTACCTGTTAATGAGTGCAAAACAAGCAAAAATTGAATCTACAGTTTGTGGAGACAGCCTCTTCTGCTGGTATTTTTTATGAACTCAATACAGAATAATCTGAATAAGCAGTTCTTGCCAGCCAGGAGTGAAGTGACTTCATGTGGGGGATGTTGAATCACCGCTGTAGTAGCTTACAACTTTGACCTTAGGGGTGGACCATGTGCTGGCAGTATTCCTGATGTGGAAACTCAGCAAGATGGGCCATGTAAACACTGATCATTCCTAAGGTTTAGCACCTCCTAAAGCCTTCAGTGACCATACTGTCATAAAAGCTTAAGAGAGTATCAGCTGAGAAAGCTGTTTTGGTTCCAGAATCTCTCTGAAACTGAAACCTACCATCAACAATGTTCTATTTAGAGCAGGAGTGCGCACTAAATAGACAGTTATATTCAGTAGGTATGCTTTCTTAACTTACAAAATAACAGAATACTAGTGTACTTGGTGCCTATGACAGTGGGTGCCTGACTCCCTTGCTGGTTAAGCATAGCTTCCTCATGTTCAGTCATTAAAGCCCTGATCCTGTGGAGTCAAGGCTTTTGTCGTTGCCAGCTTGTGTGAGTGGACAACAGCCCACATCATAAAACTTCTCTGTGCAAACTGATACCTGACTTGTTGGAAGAGGATAGATTTCCATATCAGACTAGTAACAATGCTGAAACATACTGGATAAGGTAAATTGCCGTTCCATCACTTCATTGTTGTTCCCTAATTTTTCACAAATGCTACACAGCTATTCAAAGTGAGTTGATTTTAAACAGATTCTTGAGGAAGAGTCCCCATGAGGGAGAGAAGATTTACTTCTAGTTTTGATTGTTTAAATCAAAGTATTTTGGTCATTTCAAAACTTCCTAGCCCAAAAATCAATCCACAGAGGACAATGTAAAACAATAATGCCTGCCGGAGAAGGAAAGAAAATTAAAATGATGTTGGATTTATCTGACTCTCTAGTCTCTTTTTTCTGTAAATTTCTACTTGAGAAATCCGAATTTTATCTTGAAGAATTGATCAAAACCTAAATAAGAGTATTGTCTACTGCAAACAGAAAATAATTGTCATTTTAATGAGCACGTAATTACTATCAGAGGAAATGGCCTCAGACTATTTGAAGAGTTAAGGCTGCTGTGAGTCCTTCTTGCACGTGTGGAAATTCACTTGCTTCTTATTTCAGAGGACTTAAGGACCTGGAATTAGACACACCTTCCATTGAGAAACGCTTTGCCTATAGTTTTCTTCAGCAGCTTATAAGATATGTGGATGAAGCCCATCAGTACATTCTGGAGTTTGGTATGGTAATTCTTATGTATTTAATTAAGTATTGTTAACTAAGAAAGATATTTGAGATTATAAAAACAACTAGAAAAGTTCCAAAAGTGGCATATTCTTAAACAAGTTTTTCTTTATTTAATGAAGATGATGGTTTTTGGAACGCTGTGTAGAAGCTAACTTTATGTAGTTTACATATTCATACCTGTTTCCCAAATTCATTCTTTGCATAAAGGTTTCAGATGAAAGGTATTCAGCCAAATTTTGACAACTTTCCTTCTTTGAATAACAAAACTAGCTCTCTGCTTGAATTTGTACACAAATTGATAACCTCTCACATGTGCACATTAATATTTACTACTCACATGAAATCACTTTTTCACAGAGCAAATTAAACGAGTCATTTGTACCAATCAGAACTCTTTTCTGGAGGAGGAGCTTGAGTAGCAAAGCCTCTTTAACAAACTCTCACTATAGGAAATGGTCTTTCGCAAGCACCCAGCATGTGTAACCTCAACAGTGCTATGAAAGGGAGGGTTCAACTCAATCTGCTTTTGTTAATAACAAAATTAAAGTTTGATGACCTAGATCAGCTTCTTATGTGAGTTGTAAAACCCCAAACCTTAGGTAGATGCTGCTTCAGTGTGAATGTGGGAGTTGCAGAGCCATGTGACATATGCTACACCTCATGCCTGGGCATGCATACTGTAATTTTCAGTACTAATGGCAGAAACAGCAGGAAGACTGAATAAATCAATGCTCATCCAAAAACCTATCTAGTTTTAAAGTGGAGATTACCAAATATATGAATGATTATATGCCATGGTTACTTATAGTACCAAAACCCTGGCTTTGATAACTCACTGGGTTACTTCTGTTCCTAAGGCCTGATTATCATGGCTTCATTTTCTACTTAGTTTTATAGTTTTTTTGCATAACTGCAAGAAGTTTAACGAATAAATAATGGAACATTAGAAACACTGTTGAAACAAATGCCATTCATGTACCTCAGTGGATAAATAAAAAGAAGATAACGAATAAATGATGAATAGTTTATCCCCTAAAACTTACTGCTAAATCATTTCTCATGATTGGCAGCTGTATGAGATTATGTCTCAAAACAGTATTTGAGTTTTATAATAATGGGGGAAGTGAAACAAGTTTAATCTTAGATGGATAGTTCTGTTGATTAATTTCCATTGTGCAGTTGTTCATTAATTTTGTTCTTCAGACAGAAAGTCCATAAAAATGTAATACAAATCTGGTCATTTTGTTTCTGCTGTGGACTACAGGAGAGAGGTTTTCCATCAGTATCAGAGTTCATTATGTTATTACTTCTCTAAGGTGTGCTGGATTTCTCTAAGCTAATATAAATTCTGTGAAATTCAGGTACATGAGCTAACACAGAAATAAGACTTCTCTCATGCCATTACTTCTTCTCTTTTTAATACTTATTTTAAGTCCTTACTTAACTATTCTAATTCATTTGTTGTTATACCTAGTTTATTTCCCTGTTGAGCAAGACCTTCCAAAGGTGTTGCCAATAACTACAAAAATAAGAATGTAGGACCAGATTTTCTTCTCACATAAATATCCATATTTCTGTGGACAATGAGATGTCTATAGTAATATACATCTATGAAGATCTGCGCAATTATTCTCTGCCTRTTTTATTTGCTGTAACTTTTGTTGTTGTGAAGGAGTCATAAAATGCCTCTTTAACTAGTGTGTATATCTCCTGTGGTATCTTAAATCTACATATAAGAACACTAGTTTTATTTGTTTACAGTGTACGCCTTTTAAGAAAAATATAGAATAGAGTAATTACAACATGCAGTACGGAGCTTAATTTTTTTGTCTCTGCAGATGGTGGCAGCAGAGGCAAAGGAGAGCACTTCCCATATGAACAAGAAATTAAGTTCTTCGCCAAAGTACAGTATATCTTTGCTCATTCCTTGTCACTAATAAGTAGCTCAAGTGAGAAAGTATTTGTTAGTGAACATGATTATTGCTCTTACATTTGCACTTTTTCTGTTAAATTTTTATTAATGTAATTAATTTAAAGCACTAGTAATAGAAGTAGCTTGAAAAAACTGTGGCATGAAGTACAGATGTGAAAAAATTTACAGAACTGTATTCTTTTCTCAGTGTTCCCTTCCTCCATGGTAAACAGTTATGAATAACATCACTTCATTAACCTCCCTACATTTTCTTTTTACTGGCTAGTTCTGAAGATTATGCTCTTTTACAGTCTTCAGGCAGTTAAATGTGAGCAATAGTCATTGGAATGAACACAGCCAGGTATCCTTCTGTGTCACCTTCCTTATTTCTTTCCCTGTTTTAAAACTATGCTGATGTCTCCTTGTGCCAAGAAGGAATTATCTTATATAAATTAAGAAAATCTGCTTACACTTCTGGCACTCAGAAAGTTGCTTGGCATGTGTATACCAAAAGTGCCTTTACAATTCATTAGTGAATGAGCAAAGACAGGCATTTGCAGCATTCTCTGACCCTCATATCTTTGCAATAAATTGTAATTGCGATACCTTGAAGTACTACCATGCAGTACCATCTGCAAGTTCATCCACTGGGAAGCTAACATTGTAAATAAAAAAAAATAAAAAAAAAATAAAAAAACTTCTATGGACAAAACCCTTGATGAGTGAGGATGCTTTTGGATAAAAGAATTTTATATGATAGTATATAACATTAAATGCTGTTTGTGGGCTGGCAGATTTAGCTGAATTTTTCCTAAACCTACATTTAAAAGTCCAGAGAGCAATGGTTGTGTCTGAGTATGTAGTGTACAGAACAAATCTTAATGTGTGAAATAAAATTAAATTTTACTTCTTGCTTTGTACTCCTCCTAAGAAACACAGATCAAGTTCCAGAGAAAATGTTCAATTTTTTTCATATGCCTTTTCTAACGACTTTTAAGCACTTCTTTGAAAAATAAAGAAATTCAAAGAAAAATAGGCATTAAAAAAAATGTAAAGAGAATTTGAAGCAGAAAACACATTTGAAATCTCTTGTCTCTAGTTGTGACTTATAAAGAATAGTACAAAACACAGTACAGAAAGTCCTCAGATAATCACTTGTTTCTGATGTAATTTCAGGTTGTGCTCCCTTTGATTGATCAGTATTTCAAAAATCATCGCCTCTATTTCTTATCTGCAGCAAGTAGGCCTCTCAGCAGTGGAGGCCATGCCTCTAATAAGGAGAAAGAAATGGTGACAAGGTAAAATTTAAAATAATATAAATGTATATGTGTGTGTGTGTAAAGAACAGCGGTTTGTTCTAGGAAAGTGTTTAGTTACGTGAGAGGTGAGAGGCAGAGAAATATATTTATGAATACACAAATTAAGCTTTTTTCATTTTCTTTCCCCTTAAGAAAATCCTCTGTGTAAAATGCAGAGGAGAGTTCATACAGTTGTGATTATATAGTTGTTTTTTTTTTTAAGTTAGTTGTAGTTATATTAGCATGCAGGAACTGAAATTTATCAGCATGTGCAACAGTACATCGATTGCACAGTCTGTTGCACAGGCTATATGACTGTGTATCAGTTCTCACTGTTAGAAGTAGGTGTATACAGAAGTCGTTATTCTTGCAAAATTTCATGATAAATTTGAAAGCAGAACTTATCCATAACTGAGTTTCAGAAAGTAGCATTTTTAGCATTCACTGTAAAGAGTAAAAACGCTTTGTAATAGAGTTACACTCTTTGGTTTTCTTAATATTGACAATAGCAATAACATGACATACATCTCAGCTTGATCCTTCTGAAGTTATCCATTTTTAGACTGTCTCTCCAAAATATATTTTCACTTAATATTGCTTCTGATTGAATTGAAACCCACACCTCCCGTTTGGTAAGGTGCACTACAAGCTTAACAAAGATCCTAATGCCTACTTGCACAGTACAATATCATGGTTGCCTTCTTGGCTGTTATTGTGTACTAAACCATGCAAAACTGAATTGCTGCTGCTTGAGGTAGGCGGCCAATTGACAGTCATACAGACGTGGAAAGTTTGTAAGATGACAAAAATTTCTAGCAGCCTTATTAAACATAAGTATGTCATGGTTCTCTTGACCCTGTGTCATCTCATGGACTCATTTGGTCTGGCAGCTTGGCTGAATGGCTTCTTCAAAGAATTAAAAAACTCTGTTAAAATGTATGCATCTAGATAATTTTCCATTGTATGAGCTACCATATTTCTGTCTGGAATGTCCTGGATGAAAATATATTCCCTTTTGGAAGGTCATGACTGTTCCATAAATTCCATCCTTCTGGAATACGTAAGACCAGGATATATCAGCATACATGCTGCATAGATTCAGGACTTCTGCCCATGTTCTRTGTAGCTGTGTATGTGAGATTCCTGAATATTCCTGAAATAGTAGCCCAGCAAGAGGGTCAGAGCTGCTCCTGAACTTGATTGAACGTGACATCCAGAAATCCTGGTCAAAAGTGTTAGGTCAAAAAAGAAAATACATGCAAGGAAACCTGGATGAATCATGGCTATAACCAATGCTATCGTGCAGTTTATTTTTTAATTCTCAAAGATTATAGAAACTGCATTATATGATCCATTTCCTGGAAGGTGTTTTGGGCCATTTTAATAGAATGTCAACATTTTTTGGTGTGTGTGTTTTTGGTTTTTTTTCCTCAGTATGGGAGAGAAATTGCCAAAGATGAATTTTGGATTTTCTGTTTAGTTTTCCCTTTAGATTTCTTTGGGTACAGCTCTTATGTAGTATTTCCTTCAAAAGTAAGAAGAGTTTCTGTCTGCTTTCTTTTTCAAATAAAGATAAGCTGGCATTCATTAAACTATGGAAGAGTATCATTTTGGGTAGTGGCAATGCAGTGACTGTGTCAGCAAATGCAGCAGCTATTACATGTTCAGCAAATACATTAAATCCAGATCTGTTTTGGAGAAAATGTGGGTCAGACCTCTTCCTGAAGTATCGTAGAGTTATCTTCTATCTTACTTGTAACCAGTCTCTTCAGGACTGAATTTTGTACATTACTCCCTCAGTAGACCATCTTACTAGTCCTTGTACTACTGCAGTTGTATAGAATTAGTTCTGGACGTGGATCCAAGTACTGGCCATTTGGACTTTTTTTTAATTAAACTAGTTGCGCTGGAGATGCATAATAGGTTCAGTCTGACTTTGTGAAAACATGTCTTCTGCTGAATGTTACAGTCAGTTGAGTACCATTGATATGGTTAGAAAGACAGACAGACTGAGAGCTTTTTAATACCTTTATCTGAACAGATGCAAGATTTATATGATGTTAGCAAGCTTCTGTACAACTTTTGCTTTTGGACTGGATGGGCCAGGATCCTCATAACAGAATATGCAGTATATGCCTGCCTCATGGAACAAAAAGTGAGCAGAGATCCCTGAACATGCACCAACCACACTCTTTTCTAAAACAGAGCCGTTGCTGTTGCTATAGTGGGTCACTGTGCACTGGCTAAGTAGCACCGTGATAACCTGGCTCTTCCGATTCTGGGCAAAAGTGTTTCCATTTGGTACTGTGCTCTGGTCTCAATGGAGCAGCATGTTCAGATCCARCGGACCCATCCATAAACTGCAGGCATGCTTAGGGTGTCTTTCATTTTTAAATCAGAGGTTGATAACTGGCCCGTGTGCCTATTGATTAAATAGCTTAATAAAATGACATGACATTATTCATGCCATTTGTGGCAGATGAAGTTTTTTGCAGCACAAAAAATAACGCCATAATTGATGTAACTCTCCCAGAAAATTCTCAGACTGAACTGAATCATAAAGATTGAACTAATCTCTCCTTAGAGTTGGAGGCCAGGTCAATTTGGGTAGGGTGGTGTGCTCCTGCTTCTATGAATTAACACAAGAGTTCATTCTTCATTGTTCTGAATGGAGCTTTGCTCATCAGCAGAAAAATTGATTTAAAGATGTGAAATGAAATCATTGATCATATCCATTTTTTTTGTTTTTAACCATTTGAGAGGCTGTTTCTCATGTTAAATGTGTTAAAAAGCAATGTATTTAAAAATAAATTCATACTATGTTCAAGATGACAAGATCCAAATTGGACTGATTAAACATTTGCCATCAAACACTTCAATTAATCTGATTTCCTTACTTTTTGTTTCCAAATTGTCAGTGATACCCTCAATAGCCCACTGACCGTATTTTTCTTTTTACAGCTTTAATGGTAATTTCCATGTGGGTTTTCATATAGGACGCTTTTATATTAATTAGCTTTGCTTTTAAATTTTTTTTGTTTCCTTAATTATAATATGTGCTTATTTAACCATGTTTGTTAAGGATACGCACTTAAAAATTCTTTCTTTAGTACTCTGTCCCACATTCTGCTCAGATAATTGATTCTTTCTGCGTGACATCATGTTGCTTTTCCTGCTCATATATCAGCTGTTATTTTTTTCTTTCTTCTCCCCCTCCCCCCCTTTTTTCCTTTTTCTTTCTCTTCTCTTTTGTTTTTCTTTTGTCTTCAGCCTGTTCTGCAAACTTGGAGTTCTTGTCAGGCATAGGATTTCACTGTTTGGTAAGGAGACCCTTGAAAAATACTAGCATGGCCATTGCTTGTTTTTTTTGTTTTTTTGTTTTTTTTTTTGCCATTTTTGCATTGTGTTAAATGCTGCTTTGTTGCATGCTGCATGGCTGAAATGCATGGTCTTCACAGACCAGTAATGATCTTTTAGGCTGATAGATCACAGAATTTATTAGATGCAATAAAATGCTTTTGTAGTTATCAGTTTGGGGTTGTTTTTGTTTTGTTTTGTTTAACTAATACCTGGAACTCATTATCTTACCAAAGAATTTCACCAAGTTGATTATAATTGCGTATTTTTTCTTTTATTTCAACTTTTATGGGCCTGCTATGGGAAAAATACAGCATCAGAACTGCACATTCATATTGGAAAGTCATTAAGAAAAGTTTGTAGTGGGCTGAAATGTTTAGTGATGTTCTGTGGAATTCTTACATATTCCCAGATGTGCTTGACTCCACATACGCATGTCTGCCATCTTTTCGGTATCATGTGAATCTAGTAGGGGCTTGGTGTTTGTCTTATGCCATGTGAAAATCACTTAATTGAAGTCAATTCAAAGTAAAATCAAGTGTATACATTATACAAGATATGTGGTACAGTCATTTACTCTGCAGTTTTTCTTATGTTGCAATGATAAGAGAGCTGAAAACACACATCCGTATGCATATAACTTCTATAATGGATGCACTTGCGAACTTCAGCATCCATAAGCATATCAAATTGGGTAGTTATCTAGCTGATTAGAATTTGATTAAGATAATATGTACTAACCCAATTCCTATGTATTTCACTCCATTTGAAGGGAAGGATCTCATTTGCTGCTGCAGTGCGGTGTTTCAAAAGCTTCAAAACCAGTAGACTGAGAAGGAGTGGAAGTTATTTTGGGATATTATTTTTAAATATATTTTGGAATGAGCTGAGTGGATTTGCCTGTTAAGTCAAAGATCATGGGAGGAATGGAGTTATTTCTGCAGTTGTGTGGCATTCTTACAGCCCTTTGTGAAGGGTGGAGTGTGTCACAAACCTGCATGTAAACTCTGGTATATACCCTAGGCTATTTCTTCACAAGAATGAACTAGTTCAGGCATTACTAAACTATTAAAACTTTGCAAATTGTTTGCATATTTTGTGAATCCATTTTTCTGATTATTTCTAAAATGAACAGTTCAAGCTCAAAATCTAAGACAGTGCAACTTTCTTCAGTACTAAAGAAAGGGTGATTTCCATTCCATTTCTCAGCCTGCTTTGTTCTTGTTGGGCTGCAGGGAGAATTCTGTCCTGGGTTCAGGTGGTAGGAGGAGACAGGTGAGATGGGATCAGATGAGAATTCACTACCGTGGCTGTATCTTCACAAAGCAAAACATTTGTTTTTTAACTCAAGTTTCCCAGCGTGCAGTAACTAACGGAATACAAAATCGTTATGCCTACACAAAGGTATATTGTAGTTTTTCCATGAGTTATGACAAAGTTGAAGTCACAAATCACCTTACCTTGACTGGGAATTTTGTTGTGGTAGTCAATGTGATCAAAAGAACCGCATTTCCTCCTGCAAAGACAAGGCCTGTGTAGAAGAGGGGAAGATGCTCATGAGGTCAGCCTTGCAGAGCACCGATAGGGTCTAGGAAGTTATTTATGCATTTTGGAAGCACTTTGGATAGTAACCTATGTGGATGGTATGGAGCTTGCTATTTTATAGGCATTCCATACAGATGCTCTATGWTTGTTGTGAATTTGAATGGGACTTCTCAAGATAGACCTACATGTGTGAAAATCACATAGGTATAGAAGTCTTGACAAAATAGGAAGTTAAGCATTAAAGTCTTCCAGAGGAAACTTAAACAGGTAATCGCATCTGATATCCAAGACTGTCACTCAGATTATGGAATTGTTAGTCAGCATGGAATTATTATTTCTTTATATTATGAAACTAGATTGGGACCCTATTAATTTGCTGTTGGAGAACAGTAGTTGTGCATCATTAAGACTGTGTTGATTTACTTGTTTTTTTACTTTACTTATTAGTGGACTGCATTTGAAATTTTTCTGTGAGTAATTTTGGTGAATTAAACATCTGAATTAATATTTTCTCAATTTAAAAAGCAAATTTCTGTGGCTCRTTTGATTTGCTTTTTCTATATTATTTAACTCTGATTAGACATTCTTGCTATATTAGTACATAAATTTAACTTTTTTATCTCAGTATCAGTATTACATTCCCATGCAATCTGAAACAAAAATTAGCTGGATAAGTCATCAAATAAGAATGGCCTGCTTTTGCTCACTTGTTTTCAGGAACTTAGAGAATATAATCAGAGGAGTTACTAAAAGGAGACAGAAGGCTTCCTCTGCCTAGTTACACCCTGAATTTATCAGAGACCTTCCACTGAGGCATCCTCCAATCAGTATTCATGGCACTTTCACAATAGAGCAATTCTTCCCTCCTGATATGTTAATAATATTGCTTTCTAAAATATGTAAGACTTCACCTCAAATTATTTAATAAACTCAGCTGTGCAGTTCATGTGATCAGCTGCAACTGTAATACATGCTGAGCAGTGGTCCAGCTATCTACCTAATTTTCATACTAGCTCCTGGAATACTTTTAGTCTTAAAATCTCTTGAACTCTCTTATTTTAATGTTTGCATGTGTCCAGTCTCAACTGTTATTGTTAGCATTTGGTTATATTAAGAGTTCCTTTAAGGAGCAGCTTTTGTTTCAGTTTTTATCCTATTGTACTTTTCAGCTGCTCTCTTTTCATGACATACAAAACTTTTTTATGCTGAACGTTCATTTCTACCTTCAGATTGTTTTGTATCTAGCTTTCAGACTTCTGAAAACCAAGAACATTTTTAATTAATAAAAAGAACATTTTAAATTTAGGGTATGAATATAGCAAAATACATTAATAGAAATTACAGATATAATGTTCATTTTCTTCTGCCTTTTAAACAATTGTTTGTTAGAAGTGACATTCTGAGAAAGAATTAGACTTGAAAAGCTGTAAATAGAGCTGGTTTCTAATGGAGATACTATGTGATGGATCAATACAGAATGTTCAGCAGGAGAGAGAATTTTAGTACTTTGAGTTAAATGGGTGGTCAGAAGCTAGTTAGCTCTCTCACAGCCTTCTTAACCACTGTGAAATATTTGCAATAATAATAAAACTAATTTCAGTATAAACCCCCTAGTTTCAGGTTTCATTACTCAGTTTAAAAAATCTTGGTCATCTGAGATTGACTTCTGATCTCAGGTTTGAAACAAACTAAATTCTTGAAATGCTGACATTAAAAGGATTTGTTTGGAGTTTGTTACTGTGGTATTTTTAAGTAAAATATTCAAAAATACTTTTTTGTGTGTTTTTATGTTAAAAACACAGAGAAAACAACTAAATGCATGACTTCCAAGAAAAGAAAGACCCAGAATTTCCCCTGAACCAAAAACTGTATTTCATAGCAAATTGCATATTGTAATAGTCTGTAACAAATCCTGTCCTCAGTTATAAACGCCAAGAGACACTCCAGGAAAGAAGTTGCACGATAATTTTGAAAGTCTGTTTTTACTGTTGTGTTGGAAATGCCTGGCCAAAGCGTAGTACTTGGATCAATTTAAACTGAAGGGGCCTGAATTAATGATGTTCACTGAATTCTGCTCTGATATCCTGGTTGAAATTGTGAAAACTTTTTCCAGATGACTGAACTATGTGTATTACTAGACTTAAGAGAAATGATTTCCTGTATGTTTTTCAAAGTGGGTAAGCTGCTTGGCCTTTGCTTCTTGTTTCAACATAGAAAGTGGAAGGTGTCTCATTAAAATGCATATATACTGCAGTCTTCCAAAATATACAGATTGCCTTACCATCAGAATTAGAAAATTCAGTTGTGCAAATCCACCTCCCAAAGTGATTCGCCTTTTAAAGTGTCTACACAATTATGAGGTCTWCTTAAGAAAGAAAAGGGTTGGTTTTATGGTGCCAAACTGTAGTTACATCGACTCATGAGAGAGGTAGGAATGACTGCTAGAGTTAGTTCTAGTTCTCTCTAGGAGACCTAACTGACAGGCCGTCAGTACTCTGACTACTGTGTTGTCAAAGCAACTTCCAGTAAACTGAAGCTACATGATGCCAAATAAAATGTGTGTTATGGTAACTAAATGGAGTAGTGATTAAGTCTGCAGTTTGCACCACAAAGCTGAGTTCTAGCAACGTTTCAGGCGTAGATTCAAAGCCCTTTTTAATCTTGCTCGACTTACAGTAGTCATGTAGAAGGTAGTTTTTGGTGTGAGGCACTTAAATAGGCCCTTTTAAAAATTGCTTAACTGGATAGTGTTTTAACTTTCCTTTAGAACATATTTTTCATATCTCGTTAGAGTTTATGACAATTTTATTATCAGGAAAAAAAAACCCAAACTGCAGTATCTGCTACAGAGATACACCTAAAGCTTGTCTGGTTTTCAGAATGTCTAGATCAATTTTTCTCTCTTCCATCTGATCTTCACCATAGAGAGTACCTAATTCTTGATAAACATATGGTCTTGAAATATGTCTGCATAGTATAAARAGATAGCCAAGGTAAATTTTCAGGGAAATGGAGTGAGCATCTCTGTAGTACACTGTCGCACGCAGCATACACCCACCTGCACTGTGAATGTTAGGGTACTACTTCATGACAGCCTAAGCCCCAGTCTAAGTCAGGGTTGCCTCAAGTACCTCCTTTTATCCCTGCTATCATTTGCATGGTAATGACATGCCCCTCCTCTTCATCAACTCTGGCATGCCTGTCGCCAGAGCATTAAAATAACTCAGGAGCTGACAAAAACCTTAACCTTTGCGGGTTTTTTGGTAAGATTTGTTTGGGCCACCTCAGCTTCCTCATCTGCTCGCTACAGCATTGCATGACTGCCAGCGCCAGTGCAAGAAGAGTGGGGCTGCAGGGCTGAGGGCATCCGTGGAGGCTGTGGTTCAGATTGGTTTAATCTGCTGTGGATCCACACCACAAAAATAACTCTTGATTTTGATATCATAGAAAAACCTTCTCAATGCTGCAATAAACCCCCACTCCTTCCTTGCAATTTATCTTTTTAAATCTTTATTTCAAAGAAACAGTTACTGCTTTTAGCTGTACATTCCCTTATAATTTCAAGTGTAATAACCCAMGCTGATAAAATACAATGCACCATATGCAGATGACAGGATTTTTAGGAATCTGTCTTAAACACTCRATTTGTTTTCATTTTTTTGTTTTGAATTGAGAAATTTTAAAGGTATAGAGAAGCGAGAAAAGGATATTTTCATTTTTGTAGAGATTTGTTTTTGTGTGTTTTTTTTTTTAATCAAATAACCTGCAAATGAAATTTATGTAGCCTAAATCTATCCTGGATTTAAAAAGTGAACTTAGAGGTGGCTTATGTATGGCAGTGTTTTAGTATGTACATGTGCACACACCTTGTGTGTGTGTGTTCTCTTTTTGCATACCTGCATATTAAAAAAAATCATTAATGTTGGGAAGTACATGTTGCAGGAGGGACTGCTACTCATGTGGAGTGCACCTGATCCCACTATAAATAATTGCAGCCTTTTAGTAACACAAATGGGCTAACTTTTTTGATGCCATTTTATATAAATGTTTTCTTCCTGTCAGTGTTGCAATAGCAGCTTGAGAGAGTTAAACGGCTTTTATTTTGCTAAAGGGGGGAACATGTACGTTCAGATATACTTAAATAAAGTAAAATTTATAAAACTTAAGTGAAAACCAGTCAATACACTGCAGCTTTAATTAACCTCACATTTAAGTGCTTCCTTCTTGACTGCCTCAGCTATTTCATGAGAAATGCTTTACTGCCTCTAGTTACTGCATTTGTGTAAACAAGGCTAAGACAACAAACTGCATGTTTTTAACTTGACTGTTAAAATTATGCAGAAGTTGAATTGCTCCTCTACTATGTCATTTACTCTTTTGTTAAAACCAGAGATAGTTAGCAGAAAGTAGGGATGCTCTAAAGTATACTCAACTTAATTGGTGGGTATTTTCCTTTCTATTTAGGAAATGATGCAGCATCAATCGTCAACTGTCTTCATATACTGGGCCAGACCTTGGATGCAAGGTAACGCTGAATATATTTTCTAAAGTATGAAGGAAATTTTTTAAAAGAGAACTTAGTCCATATGCAGTCCCATTTGGGCTACTTATGTAGTGCTACAGAATTTCCAAACTCAGGGAAGAAGTTACTATACTAAAACGAATTCCCCCTGGAAAGCGGTTACTAGTTTTGATTATCTAGGAGTTGACAGAACAATATTTTTAAGTTTCTCTTTCAGTTTCAGTTCAGATCAGTGGTGTCCAAAAACTGCTGGCTGTTCGTTCTTCTGGTTTTGATTACGTGACTGTCTTAAAAATAAAATAGCACTGAAAATATTTACTCTTTTGTTTATGCTGTTTCATCAAAATATTTAGGAGTTAAATACACATGGAGTGCAGTATATCTGTCTCTTATAGGATGTCTTCATTACAAAGTTAATTTAGGCTCTGATTTGAACACAGACAAAGAGCCTTTAAATTGAATTCAGTGGTACTTTTAAGTTAATTTAAATTAAGCTGCTCGAGCCATTGCAACCTTTAATGGATGAGACAGACGATCTTGAAATATTGAAGAGTAATAAGTTCCTTTTCATCAGTTGGGCACTCAAGTATTTGTATTGATAGTTGACTTTTAGATCTTTGAAACTGTGAAGCAAAACATGATAGTTTAAACTAGCTTCATGGTAATTTAAGATAACTTTTTTCACTTTGCATTTACTTTCAAACAATTAAATGAATGTGCTACATACAGGTGACCCACATCAGCTCTTTTTCTCAATACGTTCACAGTCGCTTAAATGGATGTGTTTTACTTTCCATTTGCTATGGGGTAGAGTCATGATCACAGTCAGTTAATATGGCTCACCTGTTGCACAGTAATCCATTAGGTTGCAGTGTCTTGATTTCTTGTCATAAAATGTCCATGCTCTGTGCGATCATACTGGGCAATACAAATACAGAGAGAGATCACCAACTTAGCTTTTGATAGAGCTGTAGAAATATCTCCAGATGAATATTAAAGGATTCATAGAGTTTGTGGCAGTTTGAAAATATTGCCATTAGAACTGTATATATTTACACTGTAAATTAAAAAAACCCAAACAACTCACATCTGTCAGTCAAGAATTTTTCACCTGGATTTATTTCATACTTGCACATACATAAATAGACTCTTTCCATTAAATACAGGATCTCTTCATTAGAGCTAATTAAAACAGACGTGGGAATAATTCTCCTGGATTATACCACTATATGGCTGATTGTAGTTATGTAATCAGTGCATTTATGTTTTTATTTTTTKGGGGGGGAGGGGTTGTTTTTAATCTATAGATTTGGTGGCTTTCATTCATTCCTCTCTGATGTTCTTGTCCTGGAGGCAGAAATATGACCATCATGGTTGGGAAGAGTTTTTGAGATACATCTTGAGATAGTTCTTCTCTCCCTAGAATGATGAATAGCAGGCTTATTCATTTTTCTTCTTCTTTTTTTGTTTGTTTGTTTTTTTTCCTCTGGAGGCAAATTAATTCCTGTCTTTAAAAGGATCTATATTTTGTCAATGGGAAACTAAATAAAATATCCCTGTGTTCTGCAGAGAACCTATAAGACAGTGTTTCAGTAGGTTGTGCTTCTGTGAGATTTTAGAATCTGGAAAGATTTTTCTTCAGATTTTTATTATCTATTTCATATAACTAAGACTAGGCTTTACTTCATACTTGTCTAATAGCATATTCTCTTTCTTTTTTCCTTAAATGCTATATACAGGACTGTGATGAAAACTGGTCTGGAGTCTGTTAAGATGGCATTGAGAGCATTTTTGGACAATGCTGCTGAGGATCTGGAGAAAACAATGGAAAATCTTAAGCAAGGCCAGTTTACRCACACCAGAAACCAACCAAAAGGAGTGACACAAATCATTAATTATACCACAGTGGCTCTCCTACCAGTGCTRTCTTCATTATTTGAGCATATTGGACAACACCAGTTTGGGGAAGATTTAATATGTATGTATTATTTTTTAGAAATACCATGCTGCTAAAATATCTGTAATGTCAAGCACAATGTAAGCACTACTAGGCTCTCATTTCTATTAAAGAAGGACAAATCCTATGTTACTTTGACAAAATTGTCATTGATTTAAACAAATGTTTGCTGTAATCAACTTAGAACAAAGTCTACAGGTTTTGTTGGACTTTGTATAAATATGAAAGAGGGTATGGTTGTGATTAGGCAGTCAGAAAGCTCGATTTTGTTTTTGACTCCACCATAGATTTACTGTGACTTTATGCGAGTTCCTGTATAAAAAATTACTTCGTATAACTTAATCTGTCTTTGCCACTGTTTTATAGATCTATAAAAGATTATACCACCAGAACAGTTTGGTGCAAAATTAATGTTTGCATAGAGTTTTGAAGAAAGCTCAAAAGACTACTATAAAACCGTCTTATAAATGCCTCTTTACACAGTTTAAGTTAACAGGGGATTTGAGTGGGTGCATCTTAGATACTAAGGCAAAGCAGAAGGAGCTCCTGAAGAAAGCGAATGTGTGTGAGGCTCCATTTCTATAGCCGTTCTGATTATGGCAGATTCAGTGTCCTTTTTTTTCCAAAACCTGATGTCTACAAGACAAAATTTTGCAGTCCGCAATATAGAATTTTAAGTTTAGATGTTTTAGGAATGCCATAGGAATTCTTCTGGCCAGACTGCTCCAAAGGCAGATAGCTGTTCTGCTTCTGTGTGACTAACCTGGTTACGGAAATAACTGAAAGAAGGGCTTGGAAAAAGAGAATATCACATTATATTTTTTGCCCTTTGCCTAACATATTATTTAAAATAGTCTTAAGAGAACTGTTTTCTGAAATTTGGAGTTTTACTGATGAATTTGAATGTGTTGAAACTTAAACATCTACTTTTCTCATTGTATTATTTCTATAGAGTTCCAGATTCTGACAGTATCTGGAAAAAGTCATCAGTGGAGTGAACATATGCCACTTGTTCACTGTATGTCAGTTGTTCAGGCATGAACATATTCATGTCTTTTATAATTTTTGATCCCTGATATTCCATGTATTGGAACTTATTTAGTCTTTGATACTTGCTTACTTACAAGTTATTTTTATTCAACTATTCTACTTACATCTTACTGGTTTCAAAAATCCAATTAAGAATTTATGAACTGAGTAAGAATTATTAGTTTAAATTCTGCACAGTTATTTTGTCTGGAGCATAATTGGAAAAGCTAATTTTTCTTGCACACAACTTCTCTTCAGATCTTTTTAATAATGTTATTTTATTTGTACTACTCTGATGGCAAACATCTGGACTAGTGCTGATATCTAAGCGTATTACTACATTTACGGAGCTGTCTGTGGTGTGATCATGTACACAGATGGTTTTTGTGGGACTGTGTACCTGAGGTTACTATTATTACGTAAAAATACCGAATTCCAAGAGATCAGCAGAACTAAAACCACCTTTTGGAAAAGAGCCAGCTATATAGCTTTGATGCTCTGTCTTGTAGGCTTTTTCACTTAAAGTCTTAATTCTATTATAACCCCAACATCTTATATTGGAGGAAGAGACTAGAAAAAATATATAGTGCAAGTATGGAAAAAATAGGAGTGTTGTCCTACTTGATGGCACTTACACTGTTACTCTTTCCCTTTAGTTTGATTAAACCCCTTAGCTGCAGATCACATTGGAAAAGCATATGATTCTCACGTTAGTGTGATTGAAGGGGTGTCTGATAATCTCAAAACATCATGTGATGCAGTATGTGTGAGGAYGTAAGGATTATTTAATTTTTTTTTAATCCTCTGTCAGTCTGAAGAGTAAATTACGTAGATGCTATTAACTGGTGTCTATGTCTAAATTTTTAAATAATATTAACTGTGATTAAAAGAATTAAAAATCTTTTTAACAGGAGTTTTTAATGTATTTTACACAGCAGTGTTACATTTGTAAATTAACTCATTCCCTAATAATTTTTTTAATCTCAGCACTTTCTTTGATTTGCCATGAAACTTTCATAAGTGCTGCAGACAATCTAGAAAAGATTCATTAACACATATTCTGTAGGTATTAAATTAATAAATTTTCAGATTATACAATTATACATTATCCTGAAAGGGTTGGTATGCCATTATTTGCAGAAAGTTAGCATACTAGTGATGCATGAAATATGATTACTATCTTAGCTGGTAATTTTGTATTGAATTAAGTGGAAGTTTTAAGCAAAAACTGTGGCACTGAATGGCCAGAGGGCTATTTATATATGTATTTAGAGAGTGGCTTCAGTGAATGATCTTTGATATCTTAATATCGTTAATGCAGTTATTGACAAAAGAAATGCAATGAAATTATCCCTGTGTGTTAATACTACAGAAATGTAGTGAAAAGAATCTTTTCATACCTATCATTTTCTTCTTTTTAGTGGAAGATGTTCAGGTCTCTTGTTACAGAATATTGGCCAGTTTATATGCTCTGGGAACCAGCAAGAGTATCTATGTAGAGCGGTAAGAAGAAAAAATATTCCTCTGTTTTCATCGTTTTTGTTTATATTTAGCTTAATGAATATGCAGTCCAGAAATGAGTATAGGAAGAGATTTTTGGTGAAAACATATCTTAACAGAAAAAAACACTCAAATGTTAAGCAGAATGCAGCAGCATTTACTATAACATGCCTAAAAAGTTACATTTTACATCTGTCAAAATATACTTCTTAGTTAAAACAGAAATTACAGATAAAAGGATCTGACTTTTACACTAAATATCACTTGATTTGAGGTCCGACTGGGAAATTGTAAAAATACATCATTCAGCTCAGCTATTGTTATAATTATTCTTTTTATATTGGTTAACTGTGTTGTATATTTCTTTCTCATTATCCTTAATTTACTTTATTTGTCACTGATGTAACATGTTTTCTAGTTCAGTCACCTAAGGAAATGAGACTTTATATTTGYTTTTTGTTTGTGCATCTCTGTATCTGCTAACTTCTCTCCAAGTTGCTTTTGGTCTATTTAAACCTTATTTGGCCAAAGAATAGAGGACTCGAGGTTATTCAGTTCTTAAAAGTTTCAATGAAATTCGTTCCCATATAGTGACTAGGGCTGTTCCGAGGGAAGGCTGAGCAGAATTCAGACATTTCACATTTTGGTAGCGGTCAACTAACAAGTTAGAACATATATACGCTGGCTAGCAAATCAACTGTGTGTAACTCCAGACCAGCCATAGGAAATACTGTCTCTTGCTTGGTGTTGGTATCATAGAAGACAATGTGAAGAAAGGTGTGGGTTAATGGCTATAAGTAATAAAATACACATCTGTGGTAAACCAGGTCTCATTATTTCTACAGGGTATGAGGAATTCATTGATTTTGGTATTTAGCAAATAAATGCAGTGGGTTTTGTAGCTCAGATGAAAGATCTCCATAAGCCTAGAATAACCATGGTCCTCAGAGCATCTATCTGTAACAGTGTGCTCATAGTAGCATATGCAGCCGTACCATCTTTGGACCTTGCCCATTTTAGTCATGGCCACAAATAGCTGTTTTCTAGTGAAGAAGAGAAGTATATGCAGGTTAATGTAAATTTTTCACTACATGGAGTTTATTTGGTTTTCATAATTACATATATTTTTCATATTTGCAAATATCTCTATGTAAGTAATAATTTTCATGTATAGCTGTCTATAAGCATTATCACAAGCCAGAAGCCTGCAGCATGTTATTGGTAGGTATATGTGAAAGGTGTATGTTCTGCTTCTGTAGACCTAATGAAAAGAAACAGTAAGGGAAGAAGCAGCAAGCAGGAAAAATAGTAAGGGGCATAGATTTAATAAAGTCAAGTTTAATGAGTTGCATCTAGAAAGGATCTAAGTTTCTAAAATGAGATAAACTGTAGGGCTAAGGTGAATCTTCTGATCTGTCAGTGTGGAGCCCTTTCTTATCTGGAAGCTCACTGAACTAACTCATGGAGTTCTGTGGCTCAGCTTGAGCAGCTAAGCATTTATTATGTATTTAAAATCTGCTCTGATCAACTGGATTGAAAATTGGACAGAACAGTTTTAAATGCCCCTAAAGGACCCACGTGAAGTGATGGGGTATCACTTGCTTCTTCACAGAGACAGCTGTCTATGATTTTGGCACAATTTTGATCATCAAATAAGTGTTGTCATATATTTGAAGAGATGAGAGTAAAGTTTTTGTGCAAGACTTTTAGCGTTATTGCTCGGTAGTAGTAGCAATTTTCCACTTTSTGAAGAATTTGACTTTCATGCTAGCCCAAGGTATGCTTATTACCATATCTCAGAAAAAATAAAGTAGAAAACTTAGGTATAATTGTATTTGGCCTCTTGATACATCAGTCTATCCAGTAGCTTCTTCTTAATAGTAGAGATTAGAAATTCAGTAAAACTGAGAGGAGAGTAACAGAACAAAAGGCATTATTATGATGACTTTGTGTTTTCCCTGTATGTTCCTCATTTGCTCTCAGCAAAGTAAGCCATCTTTGACATTTTATGTATTAACATTTCATTCATATATTAGCAGATGGCTGCTGTACTTCAGCAGATTACACTTTTTTTTTCTTCTTTGTGTATTGATCATCCTAATAATGTAGTGGTTTATCTCTTTGAGACAAGCACATCTCTTATAAGACCGGTACAGAACTACCCCAGAGTGTATTCAGATCAAAGATGTCTATATTTACCTATGTTTGTTAATTCACAGGCAACGATCAGCACTAGGAGAATGCTTGGCTGCTTTTTCGGGTGCATTTCCAGTGGCTTTTTTGGAAACTCACTTGAACAAACATAATACCTACTCAATTTACAATACCAAGAATGCAAGAGACAGAGCAGGTATTTCCAGAACCTCACATGATGGCTTTGCAAACACAGATTTCACTATAAATGTTGTTTACCTTAATAAATGCATTTTTTGCATATGTTTTATAATGCAAAAATTTTCTTGTACTCTCCTGATTGTATTTCTTTCCTAAATGAGTGGGCTAAGTGTTATAAAACTGAATATTTTACATTTTTAAAGATACCAGTATTTTCATTTTGAGATACTGTTCTTACCACTTTGGAATCAATTTATTGAAGGGATTTCATGCATTGGTAATAATTCAGATATTGTATATTTGATGATAAAAGGTTGTGTTCTAATCAGTAACTTTAGTTCCTCGTATGCAAATATTAGGTCCCACATACTTGTAATAGAGGCAAAGGTATTTTGCTTCAATTAAGGACATAGTATGCCTTTAGAATGTAAGTACACTGTAGAGTAGTAGGTAAATTGTTTTTTTTCTGTTTGAAATACAAGACACAAAACAGATACTTTCCAATAAAGTTGCATATGTTTATTTAGCACATACCTTTGTGTTCCATTCTGCAACTCTTGAGATGTTTCTTATCCAAAAACATAGCTGGGAAATAAGGACATATATACTACTTGTTCCTGTGGTAAAAAGGAATATAAGTTATAATAGAAGTGTGTGAAGTGTGCATATATGCAAAGTGTGAACCGTATCACAGATATGTATAGACGACAGGGAATTTGATGCGAGCTCATAATGGCATCATATTTATAGCTTCATCTTAATTTTTAAAAAAGGGAGCATACTAGATTTGTTCCTCAAAGAGCTCTAGTATCTTATTTTGGAGATATCAACACCCATGCTTAGGTATGTTATGTATTCTAGCTATTTTAATGCATCTAGAAAGACAATCAACTATATTTTGATTGATTTTAACAGAAATTAATTTGTTTTCCAAAATTATATGAAGCTTTAATGAAATTCTGAGATGGCTGTGCAAAGTGTATTTAGGTCTCACTAAGAGGAGAAACTTCTGGGAAAAAGCTTATGTTTATCTTGGTGCCATAGTTGTATTCACAGTTACAAGCTAAAATTTCAATGTTTAGATATCTGTATACCTCATTGCACATGTACATCAGGATCTTAGACATTCAGTAGCTAATGGTTGTGCTTAAATGTATTTGTAGCTGAAAGAAATTGCCTCCAAAAATAAAGGCAATTGCAGTACCTTTTCAGAGGAAATAACTGATAATTAAATAACTTGAAAAGCAAACGCTTACAGTCAGAAACTCATCCACAGAATTCAGTTTCTCAGAATTTGCTCTATTCATTAGGTCAGGAAATGACTTTTTTATTCTGTTAGCATATTGGGTCTCACCTGATGTGTTGTAGAGAGGTATTTCATTATTTCAATTTGTTTCCTCAACTGGAAAGCTCATGTTAGAAGTAATTCTGGAATTTAAGCTTAATTTTAAATATAGAATGAATTCAGATGCTGCATTCTGCTGTAATAATTTCATTGTTGGAAAATTACTTTTATTGCAGGGAGTTATATTTCCATGGAAGCTTACATATAATTTTACTACTCAATTCTATAAAAGCACTCTGTCTCTTTTCTTGAGCCAGAAGGGCATAAGCATAAATAGAAAATTAAAATGGTATGGAAAAGGAATTGGAGATAATTATTTTCCCTGTAATATATAGTTTATTTCTTCTTCTTTTTCTTTTTTTTTTTAATAGTTCTCAATTTGCCTACTAGTGTAGAAGAGGTCTGCCCAAATATTCCTTCCTTGGTGAAACTAATGGAAGAAATTGTAGAACTGGCAGAGTCTGGTATTCGTTACACACAAATGCCACATATAATGGAAGTGATACTGCCTATGCTATGTAGTTACATGTCACACTGGTGGGAACATGGGCCAGAAAACAACCCTGACAAGGCTGAAATGTGTTGTACAGCCTTGACATCAGAGCACATGAACACTCTGTTGGGTAACATATTGAAAATCATCTATAACAACCTTGGTATTGATGAAGGAGCATGGATGAAGAGATTAGCAGGTAAGATTAAAAAAAAAAATCTAAAACAATTACTATTGATGTACAGAGACTTGCTCCACATTCACTCTGTTAATGCTGGAGCAGAACAGCACTCATTTTTCTAACGTTATTAAACAGTACAAATCTTCATGAACCAGAAATACTAAATATAAAGGAAGAGCAGTATATTTTAATTTCTTAATAAGTATTTTAAGAAGTCCATTAGACCATTTCTTTTGCCCAGGAACATACAGATACACACTTTGTATTATACTGAATTAAAGGATCATAATTATTCTGCCTATTTTCTTTGTATAGCAGGTTCCCATTTGCAAGCATTAGGCAGTTCCTTGCTATTCTGTTTGAAAGCTTCATCCTTAAAATGTTGTTTTGAAGCTGTATATCTAGCATTCCTATTATGATAAAATATGGAAATGCATTCATCATCAGTTTTAGTAATCATTATATTAACTTCATTGGGATGACACCTTAAAATTTGTGTTGAATTAGTTTATTTCTAAATGTTACAATATGTAAGGAAAAGACACTTCAGTCTTGAGATTTCAGCTTTTCAGTTAGGCTTTCATATGACTTTTCAATACTTACTGTAGTGGTCATTTCATTCAGGGTGGTGGCCTGGATGTGGTCTTAGTCTTTTGAGGGCTAGTGGTATAATATAGTCTAAAAATAAATGATAGCTGCCTAAAATCCTTATTATGTAATAGATGTATTAAAAATGTTTTTACTAGAATAGACCCACATGAAGTGCTAATTTGCTTATTAATTTTTATGAGTACATTTGCTAAAAGCTTGTGGTAACAAGTCTCAAATGACTGGTTGATGCATGGTTGAATCAGTCTCATTTCTGTCTACMGAAGCCCTCCAGTGTCCTAATATGCATAAGAAATACAAGCAGGCTTTTTCAGTGAGTTTGCAAATAACTAGAGGACACTTTCTTGCCCTACTTCAGTCAAGTTAGAAAGCATGGTTCAAAAGAAGAGCCAGTGGCTGAGAACTTGTGTGTACACCATATCGCTATATATATTCACCTATATATACCATTAAACATTTATTATGTTATTCAGTAAAATTATGCAGGCAAATACATTGCCAAAATGCCAGTAAAGATGCATTTCAAGCTTTATGATCTTTAAAGCTGAGTCTATGAATTTGTAATTTCTGCCCTCATAGTGAGAAAACAAATTGACTACATGAAATCCTGACCACATTTAATTCATGACAAAACTTCTGCTGATTTCARTGGGGACAGGATTTTACCCTGTAGCCTAGAAATAAAACACAAGAAGGAGGGGGAAAGGTAAAAATTTTTATTTATATTTTGTGGCCAGGTGTATATTATAATATTGATTGCCTTAAATAGTGTTTTCCCAGCCCATCATAAGCAAAGCGAAGCCCCAGCTCTTAAAGACACACTTCCTGCCACTGATGGATAAGCTAAAGAAAAAAGCAGCAGTGGTTGTATCGGATGAAGAACATCTGAGAGCAGAAGGCAGAGGTGACATGTCTGAGGCTGAACTGCTCATCCTAGATGAGTTCACCACTTTGGCACGGGACCTCTATGCCTTCTACCCTTTGTTGATTAGATTTGTGGACTATAACAGGTATGTGGAGAGGAATAGGTCAATGAATCTCTTAAAAACTTCCTATTTATTAATACCATCTTCTATCCCTTGATATGCTTAGCACTGAATTAAAAGCCTGCCAATTTTAAAGTTGATAAAGCTGTTTCTTTGCTACACTTCTAGGAGGAGTTGAGGGCTTTTTCAGAAGGAAGAAAAAGCCCAGTGCAAATCTGTTGCATTCAGCTAGTGTTAATGTAAAAGGATTTTAAGGGTTTTGAAACAGGACATCAAAAAGCCACTGCTAACAGAAAGGATTAAAACACATGCATGCTTCGTTTTGTTTGTTTTCATCTTTATAAAATGTTGAAAACTGTTTTCAAAGCATAAAGCCAGTGAGGATCATCAGCATTTCCGCCCTTTTACCAAATTTTAGGGCAAAATGGCTAAAAGAGCCCAACCCTGAAGCTGAGGAATTGTTCCGCATGGTGGCTGAGGTCTTCATTTACTGGTCAAAATCTCATGTAAGTAATTCCTTGGTAAACAATTGTTTCAAGGGAGCTTTCTTAGTAGCTGAGTCAATTATTTAGTGGTTATGTTTGGGAAATTAAATTTAATGGCAGAGATGAAACTGCAGTTGGGAAGATATTATGACTTTTGATATTCTGACACTTTTGAAATACCTGGGTAGCTGAGGGAGTTGATGGGTGTTCTGTAGATTAATAAAACTGATTGTTATTTTTTTCATATAACTTCTGTTTTGTTTTTTATTTGTTATTAAACTTATTGAGGTCTGTGTTCCAACCATTTTTTCAATCAGTTATCATCACCTCCAAAGCCTTTTTATATCCTGGATATGTGGCTACTAAATTAGTGTGGTAGTAACTCACCACTGAAGAATCCATTTTCCTAAACTGTACAGTCTGCCTGCTTGAGCCTTTAGGCAAAATTATAATACAAATTATTATGAAAAGGTCCTCAATAGGACTAGTGGAACCAGGGTTTTCTGAAGGAAATGTGCAGCTTTACCTATGGTGACTTAATTTGTGGTACAGTGTAGATTATACCTTTCATTAAAGAAATAAAATATTTAAATTATTGAGCCTAGTTCTGTGTGTGAACATGTTTCAGTGAAGTCAGTTCTAAGCAAACAAATAACAAATGTATCCCAAAAAGTAATTCTCCAAATAAATTATTTTTCCTAGATGATACTGTTTCTTATTTGATAAATTTTACCAATTAAGGATTTCTTCTTCATTTCACTCTGACAAAATTTACTCTTGGTTGAGAAACCTGATTCCCCTGGCTCATATGCAAGAACCAAGTGGGTCTGCAGTAAGATCTAATCAGATACCATCACTGATGAAAATAAATTACGAATCAGTTCACGCAAATACTGGAGCAAAAGGAAAGAACAAAAAACCCAAATTAAGAGAAGTGAAACACTTTCAGGCAGTGGATCTCTTAATGAACTATTATTTATACTGAATTTCTTTTCTGACTGTAACTTCAATTCTCTCATGTTTGGGCAAAACAATGCCTTATTATTTGTGTACTTGTGCCTGAATTTCTCTCTGAGATCTATTATGTACATCAGTGTGCACACAAAACTCCCTGTACTGCAGAAAGATAATGGGTCTTCAAAATACTTCTATATAGTGGATTTTATTATGGAAAAATCTGGAATGGATGGTTTTCTGATAGGGGGAAACCCAGACAATGTTTTTATGTCAAATTATAAGAGTAGTGAATTTTTTATCATTTCTGTTCTGTAACAAAGGAAACAGTTCTTTACTGGATATGTTGTGTATTTGAAAGTAAAAATGAATGAATTTTTACTTTGTTGGAACAATCTGTCATAGTTTTCATGTAAAAATTTGTTTCATAGAGTTTAGAAAGTTTACTTGCCTACAGTTAAGCCGTGGAGTATGGCAAAAGTAATTATGTGTTCATTGCCATAACTAATTGATTTTATGCCTTGGTTGTTTGCTTTAAAATATATCTGCTTTACTGTATCGTTGTTTTACACAAACGAAACAACATTTTAAAACAGTAAAAGTGACTATAATCTAACTGCAATCTTCTGTTGTGAAATGAATCATCTAAAGTATTATAGAAAACTTACCAAACTATTTTAAAGCAACAAATGAAGCCTGTGTTTTTTTCCTGTGAATATTTTGCCATATTTTAATCCAGGGATAGTTAGTACATTATATATTTATATTTCTATACTTAATTGCTTATGTTCACTTAAAGGTAACAGAAGAGCTATACTATTTTCTCCAGCAATCATTTCTGAAAAGTGTCTCAGCACTTTGCCTGAAGTTTTTCTCATCCATTCAGACAGAAGGTTCTTCCTTTTGTCTGCTCACCTTAATGCATTAGCAAGATTCACCTTACCTATTAATAATAATAATAGTACAATAATAATAATACAAGTTTTCATTTAGCTAAGAAAATATGTGTTGGTCTAATAGACAAAAAAAACACACGAAAACCTGAGCTATGTCATGTAAATAAAGTAGAAATTCAAAACCATTATTGGTCATCCATACAATTTTTCTGTTATTTTCTGGATTTTACAAATTTTCAGTTAATCTATATTTTTGTTTAAATTTGTTTAGGTAGATTTCTTATGTATGATAAGTGCTTTTAACTGAGTTCTCCTATATAATATTTCAGAATTTTAAAAGGGAAGAACAGAACTTTGTGGTACAAAATGAAATCAACAACATGTCTTTCCTTATCACTGACACCAAATCAAAGATGTCCAAGGTAGTGTAAAGATTTTCTACTCTTATCCCATTAACTCTGTAAGGTTTCCTTTTTAATTTTTGTTAGGGTATAAGGAGTTCGCTCAGTCTTTGTAAATCTTAATTTTCAGTATTCTTGTATGGTTTTGCCAATTAAAATGGTCCTTATAATGTGCAAAATATATAGGCTATACTGATGGTTTTGTGGGGTGTTTAGAATGAGGAGTACTTTCAGGCGTTATGGATGTTGTGTGATATGTGATACTGAAGAACATTATTGTGTTCTTCACTGGTGTTAGATTGAGGTTTTGATAGCTTTTTTGCACTTCAAGTTATCAGGGATTTCACAGGAATTTTGGTGGGCAAATAATGCAGAAACCAGTCTGTGGTACATGATCCCATGCAGTTGTGGCTTGCTACAATGGACATAGCTGCAAAGTATTCTTTAATAATGTTATTAGTAAATGCTGTGGGGGATTTTTCCTGCTTTTGCATTATGAGAAGTTTAGGACTCCCTGCAACATAAAAGTAAAAGAGAATAGCTGTGGAAGCTGGGCATAAATTGAGGTAGCTAGTCTTCCTGGGTGAATCTGAGAGACACAAAAAGCTTTTGCAAAATTTTGCAAGCTGTTCTTGAGTCCTCTGTTGAAGAGAACTCAGCCAAACCCTCTGATTGGACTCAAAGGATTGAAATCTTTGTATTTGAGAATGTAAGCCAGCCAATAACTGGTGGAAATTGAGAAGATTGTTTGCTATAAACAGGAGGATTTTTTTTCAGGAATCAGCTACAGGTTGTAGAGTGAACTGGGTGAAACATCACAGCTTTTTATAATGTTGTGAAAGGGGCATTAGTATTTTGTCCGGATAGCAAATAGCTACATTGTAACTGACATTCAGTATATAAAAAATATTTTAAGCTCTTTCTCTCTTCCCCTCCAAAAATAAAAATACTAATAAAAAGAAATCACAGAATTTTAACCGATTAAATTTATTCTACTGATGGAGATGAAGAAAGAGGGAGAAAAAGGTGTATTGGTAGTTCATATCACATAGCTCTGGAAAATGCTGGGATATTGCAATGATGAAAGTAGTATAAGAACCTGGCTGAAGAGTGGTTTGCACATTTTGCTTCTAATTTCACTCCCTTTTCCATTCCTCTCTCTGTAGCTTGTTTCATAGTTTTATTCTCTAGTATCTTGAATTTTTGTAAGGGTAGCTTACATGGGGTATCCCATTTCTTCCAGTGTTTAGGTTAATGTCCAACTACTCAGATACAAGATGACAGTATATTATTTTCTTGTCTGTAAGCCTCTGAAAGAGATTCTTTCCTCTTTTGTCTCCCTTACATCAAATAATAATACTGAACATCCAGTCTTCACTAGATAAATTCCTTATGTATACATCTCTCTATTACAGCACTTGCACTTACATGCTCTATTAAATCTTACCTAATTTGACACACATTGCCTGCATTTTCAAATGCAGTTCCCTTATTTTTCTTTTTCCCTCCAGATTTCCTGCATCCTGCTTTGGTGTCTCTCAGATCTTAATGTCTATAAGGGCTTTTAAGTTACAAAGATAAAATAATTAGACTCTTGCTCTATTTTATCATATTTAACTAAACAAGAAAAAAATATATATTGAAAATGTTACCTGGAGTACACAAGTTTACCCAGAAATCATGTGTCAAATTCAGATTGCAGTAATGCCTATGCCAGTCTACTGCCTACCTGAGGGACAGATGTTTAAATTCTGAGCAAAGTTTTCTGAGAAATAGCATACCTAGATCACTACAAAAGTTTCCATACTTTTTAATGTTTCTGATGATCTCAGACCAAATGAGACAGGATACATAGCTTTTCTTCTGGGTTCTAAACATGATTCAGACAATGACTAACTTGTTGAAACAGCATGCTTTATTCTTAATATCCTTTCTAGTTGCTTAAGTACATTTTACTTCAAAGAGTGCTTTGAAGAAACAGCAAATAACCCTAATAAACATTTAATTCATCAAGTTACATTTTCATGCATATAAATAGTCAAGCATTTCATATAAACAGCTTGTTTTTCATTTACCTCTTGACATTGAATTTGTCTTCAGACAAGAGAAAACCACTGAACATGTTCCTTTGAAATGCATGTGCCCAACTTTGACATGCACACCATTCTTTAAAATTGTGGGCAGCTAAACAGTCTGTTTTCTGCTGCCTACTGTTTATCCATGTCCTCATTCATCAAACAAAAAAAGAGTTACAACTCCTTTTTTTTTTTTCTTTATTGGAATTAAAATTCAGAACTTGTATAACATTGTGTTTATTCAAATTATGAAATGGATGTTACCTAATTACTTTAAAGAATGTCTCTGGTGAGCAAAAAGAGAAGAAAGTCCAAATTCTTATGTCTTTCATAACATTGTAAATTTAGAGAAAGTGTGGAAAAATAAAGTAATGGCACAAGTGGGATAGAGAAATTTGTTGCCTGATTCTCAGTACTTTGTTTATTCTATTGAATTGAATTTCATAAAACAACAACTTTTAATATTTTCATTTGAAAAATTCTTCTGCACCTATTTTTGTTCTACTCCATGTGAGGCTTTTATTACTATTACCACTTTTTGATCCAGAATTCAGTGATGATTTACACAGTTGTGATTCCCCTAAAGAAAAAGTGCTCCATCCAGAATGCTTCGTGTTGTTCAGTGAACTGTTCACAAAGAAAAGGAACCTAAATTACAGGGAGAGTGTGCAGTTAATGTATAGAAGCAAATAATAGAAGTCTAAGATTAGCAGTAGGGAAATGAAAGAAATGGGAGATCTGGAGATTAGAGAAATATCCTATTTGCAGAGGGGAAGGACACAGCAGGACTCCAGAGAAGCATATTTTTTGAGAAATGGTATATAGTGACAGGACAAAAAAAAGACTGGGTTGAAAAGCAAAAGGTAGTTGTTTGAGAAACAGAGTGATCTTACAAGATAGCATTGGCAGTGGTGTAACGGGTGGTGTAACGGGAGCTCCTTTGGATAGGGATGCAGCTGTATAGGTAGTAAGGAAATTGTCAAAGCAGAGACCAGTAAAAATTTGTTAGTACAACTCTTTTTAATAATTGTATTTTTTTTCTTTCTTTTCTTTATGTTGCAGGCAGCAGTTTCTGACCAGGAGAGGAAGAAGATGAAGCGAAAAGGTGACCGGTACTCTATGCAGACCTCGCTCATCGTGGCAGCACTGAAGAGATTGCTTCCCATTGGCCTAAATATTTGTGCCCCTGGAGACCAAGAGCTAATTGCGCTAGCCAAAAATCGATTCAGCATGGTAGGTGCTCTTTTTGCGTTTCTAAAAGGTAGAAATATTCTTCTAACTAAAGTCTTTGAAATTTTCTTTCCTGCCCTCATTTTTACAGTGCAACATGAATACTGTTAAATCTACTGATTTCCTACATGATTGTTTTGATCAGGAAATGCTGAATTATATTTCATGATCAAAAGGGCTAGATATAAAACATTCCAGAGTTCCAAAAGAAATACTGGACTTCCCTCTTCTCCCTTTCAACCTTCCAGGTGCAATGTCTGCCTTTGTTATTTTCCCAGTCTCTTCAGCCTAGGCAGTGAAAAATTAAGGTCAGAATTAGAAGTGGAACATTCACATTAATTGTATTTGCTTTGTAACCTTTCTCATTTTAATGTTGCTCTGTGGAAATACAGAGTTAGAATTCTTATTCATAATCAAGAGTATAATTCTGTCATATAAAGGCACAATGGGTGACTATGGTAGATTGTAATCTACGTATCATTCTCATTTTCTGTGAGTGAAATATTTCTGTTTGGACATACTTATTTTTCTAAATGATCAGTAAATGCGTAGAGATTATGTTCTTAAATTAAAACACAGTTATTTCTCTCTCTTGATTTTTAATAGTAAGTTATGTTTGTTATATTTTATGAAGATTAAATTTAGAAATGCAAGTAAGAACTGGATGTTTTCTAAATTATATGCCAAGTATCATAACTAACTCCCAGGTGAGTGCAGGAATTCCTGTAGGGCTAGGCTTTTTGCTGTTCAGAAAATGGTTTTTCCAGGAATATACTCTCAGAGCAACAATGTGATTGTCATTTGGAATATAGTCCCTTCTCAAGCTGTAATGCTTTTTACGTTCTAGCACGTTATATGACCTTCAGACAACTGAACTGAATATGTTTGAAGGATAAAAGATCTCTAAAAGAAACAGAAATCAAATCTGTGGTCAGGACAGGAAAAAAAAAAATTCTGTGTTCATGACATAGGTTTCACTTGAGCAAACTTTGGTGAAAGTGTTTATATGTAATAGTATTTTTAATTCAGGCTTGTATTCAGTGTGTTGAATTAATCTGGACAAATATGAATGTTGCCATCCAAATCTGGTTCTTGGGAGCTTGAACGTGACTAGCTCTGGTCTGATATAAAAAGCCATACTTCCTCTGAGATTTTCTTCACTTCTTCCTCACTGTCAGTTTTAGTCAACATTCAGACCAAGCCCAAGCTTGACATTTATATGAACAGTACCTTTTCTTACTTAGCTTCTATGCCTAATTTATATGGCTTGTAATTTGTTGACAGAAAGATACTGAGGATGAAGTTCGAGATATCATCCGCAGTAATCTTCATCTCCAGGGCAAGGTAATTAATATGCATTTATAAACACTCTTGTTTTCCTTTTAATTCATTCAGTAGTACCATATAATGACCTGCCTTAGATAACTCGTAATCCCTTTTTCTCTTAAGTATCTTTTTCTTTTCTGCAGAAACCTGGACAATTACACACCTAACATTTGATGTCAGTTGTTAAATGCTATGTTTTTAATATGTTTATGTGTGCGTCATATATAATAGCATGTGATCCTTTAAATCCCTGCCTATGAGTACCATTAATATGACACTGGAGATGTAAACAATGTCTGTCTCTGTTTAAATGCTACCTTCTATTGTTTGAGATAGAATCTGCAAAATATTCATTGTTATTTTATATCAATTTGAAGTGTAAAGAAAGAGGAAACTGCCACTTGTGCATATTCTATGAAGTGAAAAATCACCACATGACTCTGTTTTGTCCCTGTTTTCCAGACCAGGGGGAAAAAAGTGCATTGGAAGAAGTGTAGATTTTTGTTATACAGTTCCAGTTATTTTGTGTGAGATTAATAGCCCTAGGACAGAAGTCCTAAGCTAGTCCAATGTAGAGCTGTTTTATTAATGCCCCAAATAATGGCAAAGAATGAAGCCAGAATATGGAAGTGTAATAAAATGATGTACTTCTCTATTGAAGGAAGAGGGAATCTGACCCATGGATAGTGCTTTAAACCCATCCATCTCTAACCCTCCATATACCCCCCACCCCAGCTAGATTTGCCTAAAGGAAAAAACTAGTATTTGCCATGTTTAAATGGTTACAAGAAAAAAATGCATATGAGAGGGAGCTCTGGCTTTTTTTTCTGAAAAGGTATTTAAGAATCATCTAGAAGTCTGGATTCCACTGAGAGTCAGTGCAACTTAAGTGCTTAGCAAGATAAGTTGTTATTATTCCATGGTTCTCAGATTTCATTCTTGTTCAGTCATAGTCCTAAACCATCAAGTACCATTTCCTGTTAAGAAAAAGAATGTCAGAGTGCTTACTACGTGCATACACTACCTCTTTTTTGTCCGATTGAGTCAAACATAAAGGAGACATAAGCTAAATGGTCTTAGATCATTTAACTTTTTAATTAACATTATTAATAAACATGTAGCTTAGCTATGATGCTGTTTGTGTAAGGTGACTTTCAAAACAGCAGAAAGATATCTAGCTTACTTCCAAGCAGATCTTCGACCACAGCAGTATTCTCTCTTCAGATGGTGTTTTCTCTTGACCACTTTTGCTTCTCACAGACACCATGTCTTGTTCTTTGTGTGTTAGAGTTAAAATGTCGTTTAACTTAATTTCTTTTTGGAAAAATGCACTGTTTAAGAATCACCCTTTTTAATCTTTAGCTATGAATGTTGCAGCATCTATTTCATGCATTTGTCTACCTTTGTCTACATTTGTCTTCACCCTGTTTCTGTCTTTCCTTTCCTTGCATGCCTGCATGCTGTTACTCAGTACCGAGCCTTTTATTTCAAGAAATTGATGATGAAACTTGCATTCATTTTGACATGGATGAAGCTCAAGTCACCAAAACTTCTTCCAACCATGCTAATTCACACCTTGAATGTCAACTACTCTTGCCCTTAGAAAACTACCTATACAAAAAAGCTGTACCTTGATAGAATGTGAGGAGTGCTCAGATCAAAAGACATCTCTGCCTGTGATTAAAAAGTCTTTGGTGGACTATCCATTCATGATGATCCAGTCAAATGCTTACACAAAGACTGTGGATGTGACAGTTGTTAAGAAATGGAAAAGCCGAAAGGTGGAAGAAATGCCTGCCAGTTGTGGCTTTCTAGGTTGTAATAAGCTATTGTTGAGCGACTGTGTAAGTGTATAATAATTTCCAGCACTTAAATAATCTGTGTATCATAAGATGATTTGTGGAGGTGAGTTAGCATTATTGTCCCATTTTAGGCATAAACTGAAATCTGGATGCACAAAGGTGTTCTAGAAAAGTAAGTGTCAAGCTAAAGTCCTATTCAATTCTATAAGGCTTAGGCTCCCAAATGCTCTATGAATCCAGGCCAGTGTGACTTAACCCTAAATTGCACAGTCGGGAATGGATCACTGGCTACAGCTCTCAGTAAAAGTTTGCGCTTTTGAGTGCAAACATTTTGCATTTTTCTTCAATGTCATTGACGCAAAAAATAGTGATTGCAATGTGGGTAGCATTGGCATYGATTAGCAGAAGCGCTGGGGACGCAAAATGAACCAAGAAGAGATTGCTAATGGTAAAGTGGGAAATCGTTGATCGCTAAAACAGAGAAAATGAAATATAAAGAGAAAAATGAGGAAGACATTTTGCTTCATACATTTCTTCATAATTTATAAGCTTATAAACAAATACATCTTGAATTTTTTTTCATAAATTAACTTTTCATTTTTAGCTTGTAATCAGTAAAATTAGGATTTGCTAACAATTGGAAAAAGCAAAAATGCAATGACTAATATCCAAGACTAAAAACTGTGGACTAGCTAATCCCAAATAGAGTAACAATGCCATTTGTTTGGTTTAGTAACTAGAAAGATAGTGTTTAAAATTATGTCTGTCTACCTCATATTCATTACATTTCCTCAAATAGTGTGTTCATCACTGTTACCAGTGCTATTTATTGCCCCTTGATCAGCTGCTGTTTGTATGGTTATTATACCTTTAGTCCTCCAAAATCTTTCAACAAACATTGCGTGAATCAGTCTTTAGTTTTATTTGCACATATTCCCCCAATGCTTTAAAATCAATGTAGTGGATACTACCATAATAACATAAAGGTATGGTTTAGCCGTACAAAGTGCTCTGTTGTCTTTATAAGCAGTTTCTGTACTAATGAAAAATTTTGGCCCTATATTTGGAACATTTTGCCTTGGTTATGTCTGAAATCTCTTTCTCCTGCAGCTTGAGGATCCTGCCATTAGGTGGCAGATGGCACTTTACAAAGATTTACCAAACAGGACTGAAGATTCCTCGGATCRAGAGAAGACAGTAGAAAGAGTTCTTGATATAGCTAATGTACTGTTTCACCTGGAGCAGGTTAGACATATTTTCCCAATTCCATTGCTTCATATTCTAAAAGCACCAAGTATTCAACCTTTCAGTTATACTTTCACCCTTCATATCTAATTTTATTTTCTTTTATTCTTTCTTTTGGTGGCTTCTGTTTGCCTACTTTGCCTTGTGTTTTTAGAGCAATTATCTTGTGGTCATAATGATCATAAAATGTTTCTGCAGCAGGTCCAACAATCATTTATTTGGAAAAGGATTAGGAAAATGATATTTTCTGTATAGCTTCCCTCTTGTGTATGTCAGCTGGGAGGAAGTAATCACTAAGTTTTACCTCTATCAGTAAGTTCTCCATGGACCATGAAATTTGAGTAAAAAACAGATTAATTATTGAAAAATTTCCTTTCTCAAGGTATTTTTCCTCATTTGAGTTTCCTGACTTACAGTAGTAGCAAGAAATTTAAAGCTGCCTAAATAAATATCTCATAAGAAGTTGCATATTACAGCTGCATAGATTTGGCCAGGCAGATGATTTGATAGACAGCTTGCCTACTAATGGCTTTAGAAAGCTACTTACTGAACACTGATTTAAAAAAAAAAAATTGTAAGAGGAATGTCCACTTGACAAAATTCATATAAAAACTTATCTACAAGGTGAATCTGGACAAGAATATATACATTAAGGGAATCACATTGGCTGTGAAATACAGAGAATTCTTGATAATTTGGAAGGTTTAGCAAGACTACGGTTTGGTAGTTGAGCAAAATGTTGGCATATGTGATCTCAGATTCACTCTTTCTGGTGCAATGGCGAATACAAATGAAGATGAGCCTTGCTGGCTCAAATAGTACTTGCTGCATTCAAAGAACAGTAGAAGCAAGGTGGAGCATTGATTGTTCTGAGAAAGTTCAGGCAGAATCTTTAGCTTGTTTCAGAATGTGATGTGAAATTCCACTGTTTATCTAATATTTATAAGCTTAAATGCATGCACTTCCCATGTGCCCTGGACTATGGCAACTTTCATTTTAGAAAATCCTGTCAATTTATTTTGTGTCCTTCTTCCCACTAGCACTGATAGATTTTATTTTTTATTTTTATTTTTATTTTTTGCCCCTTTTCTCTCTGATTAAAGTCGTCCCCAGGAATAAGTCAATCAAAAACAAGTGCTGGAAGTTAATCAGATGTTTTTTTCCCCTTGGAACAAGAGTATTATTACCTATTTTTAAGCTGTTAATTCTCTAAATTTTGAAATTAAAAGAACTATGTTGGTACATTCACAAGTCAAAGACTACTCGGTAGATTTAGCTCTCCTGTTTTACTTACTGAATTGTTAGCTATCTTCTGTCAGGCATAAGACTGATGAATTTGAAGAATGATGTGATACAACAGCTGGGACATAGGTATTTGTATCAACACATGAAGCGCATTCAGGATGCCAAGAACTTTGAAGGTCACTTTTCTTAGCAATCGAGTGCCAGGTTCTTGATATCCTTAATGTACTCCATGTGTTGATATAAATATCTATGTCCCAGCTGTTGTATCACACAGCTCTTCATATAGCTTTGCCAGCCTTTATACAGACTTGCTTCAAATTCAGCAGTCTTATGCAGTTTGATAGAAGAAGATCAAGAGGAGTCACAACATTATACCCATTAATAACTGTGTATGGAACAAACAAGAAAGGATAAAATATGGAAGCAGTGGGACAGATTTTTTTTCCTAGTGGAAGAAAACTAGGATCATGGAGGACAAAACGTCTTGTCTTTTACTCGTGTTTTATCAAAGTTAACCAAACTGGAAGGAAGTTGATTACCATGTACAAAGTCACATATTTCAGCATGCTAGAACCCAAAGGTATCATCCCTTGTGTTTTTCATGTTCTGTCATAATATCAATCTCATAATACATAGACCCCAGCAGCAGTACAAAACCAGCGTGGACTCTATTCATAATACTGGGTCAGCATTTCAGATCAAGCCTCCTGATCAGGCTCAAACAACGACTTGTAATGAAGTAAATGCTGGCTGCTTTTGCTCTGTGTACTTTGCATGTAAAAGTCTGGAGATATGGCCTCGCGATTCTACTTGCCTTGTATAGACAAGCACTCGGGGATTTTTGCTTCTTTTACTGAAATGGGTAATTCTGTATCTTTAAAAATCATGAATATGTGAGCAGTGGGTTTGTCCGTTTTTTATGATAGTCTTGAGTCGTGCTTTGCCCTCCATATACAATACTCTGGCTACTTTCCTTATTGCACTTACAAAGATCTGTACTTCAGTTAGTTCTTTGTATTTTAATTCCATGAGCAACTAACTTTGTTTTTATTATTTTCAGAGATCTGCTTGTGTAGGCCGAGGCTATTTCTTTTGGGAAAGTATAGAGAGTTTAATACAGTTTTTGAAGATATTACTAATTACCTAACTTTCACATTTGGTTTTGTCTGACTTCTAAATTATTAGCTCTGATTTTATTTTGACTCTAAATATGATTGCAGTGGATGCTTTTTATATTTTCTCATAACAAATTTTGCTCATTTTTTATTTTTTAATCTAGAAGGAACTAGAATGTCACCATTTAATCTTTCAACAAGTGTAATTCTCCATTTTACTGAATGCTTTGCAGTTTTTAGTCTGATTAAATGTTTATCCTTTAATTGTTAATTGTTTCTGGTATTTCACTAAACACAAACTTCTTGGATAACTATGTCTGGATTGAATGTTGAGTCTTTATAAACATAATCCTTACTACATATTTTAAAATAAAATGCTTCATTTTATTATAAAGGAGAATCACCAAATCTTTCAGGTTAGAGATGTTAACTTCCATTGACTCTTTTGATGATGTGTGGAGACAGAGGAGCTACTAATGCTCTAGCACAGTAAAAGAACACATTGACACTGATTCCTGAATCAGTTATTTGTGTAGAAAAAAAATGGAGGCTTCTCTAGGAGTTRTGTAGGTTAAGTCAAATCAAATAATCTTTATGGAGTAGGTGTTAAGTAAGTCACAAAAACTGTGAGTAGACTGTGAGGCAGGAATGATCTGTAGCAAAGCCTGCAATCATAGTTCCCCAGTTATCTGGTAAAGGGCTGTAGCATGCTGTTGCTCTTCTGGACCATAGTAGTCATTTCCTTCTGATGGAAACAGGATGGAAGGTGGATGGAGAAAACTGAGAAAGATGAGGATGAAGCACACCCGATCTTATCTCATGCTTATGTAAAGCCAGGATACAGGGGACTGTATCTGAACACAGCACTCTGACATAAAGAAGTGTAACTGAAGTGTTTTGCAATATCTTATATTCACTTATATTAATGGAAGGGATTCAGTCCTAACTAAATCTCTGTGCCTGTCTTTCATTTTTTAAAGTTAATTTCTTCCCGTTATAGCCAGTCTTGGTACATATTGCAAGTAAAAGATTAATAGTATGTAAGCAAATTTCTTTAGAAAGATTGGCTGAGCCAATGTGAAGATGTACAGTTTACATAATGTACATACRTAAAGAGTAACATAAGAAAGAAAGAAAGAGTTGAGGGTTCTTTGCATTAAAATTTAAGGTTTCCTGAAAAATGGTCTCAGTGACAATAATATTCTATCTAAAAGATCTGAGAAATAGGGTGAAGTTAAAAAAGGAAAATACCTGTAACTTGCAAGGAAAGAGATTTTGCTTTTACATTTATTTTTTAGATTGTGTTTCTACAATTTGGCTGATCACTTGAATTCTGTCTAGAACACATTTTCTCATCCATTATTCTTCTTTTATTTTTCCAGTTGATTTATCTCTCATCTAACATTTTTATTATTATGACTATGCCCAGACAGTAGGAAAAAGCCATGTTATTTATTTTTTCATGCRTATTTTATATACCAGGTTGAGCATCCTCAGCGGTCCAAAAAAGCAGTGTGGCATAAGCTGTTGTCTAAACAAAGGAAAAGAGCAGTAGTTGCCTGCTTTAGAATGGCACCATTGTATAACCTTCCCAGGTAAGAGCTATAATGGTTCTACAATTCAGAAATGTAATTATGTTCGTATGATGCTATTTGGTGAGATTTAAAGGAAGAAAAATAACAGCAATAACAAAGAATCTACACTGTAATATACACTGTACGCTACAGTACACTTTCTTCTAATATATCTTTCAAAATACCACTTCAAATTTACATTTTTTCCCTCCCTCTGTTAATCCACCTGTTCTTGGTATGTTTTCTTTTCTGAAAAGAAGAGACCTTTCATGGGAGATAAATACGGAAGTGGACATATGAGGGTCACTTTAAGATGATCTTGAGAGATAAATTTCCTTCAGAGCCATGGTCCAGCTCTGGAACTGTGAAGTTATTCTTGTTATTAGACACCAAAATGTTCTGTATGCAGGAAATAAACTGGTAGTATTTATCTGAGGGAAACTTGTGTATTTACTGTGCATTTTTAGGAGGAGCATACTCTGTGTTTCGTGCCTTTTTCTGTGTATCCTTTTGCCCTTCCTTCTTGTTCAGCAGAGTATTGGTTCTATAGCCAGGTGAATCTCAGAATCCTGAGATCCTGGAAGGAATGAACAGGCAAAAAAAAGCAGAGACGTCTGCTTTTTCACCCTAATTGCTAAAAATAATTTCCAGACCACTTGTATCTGATTTTTTCAAGATAAGAGCATTCTCAGTTGTTCCCAAAGGCCTGCATATTATTACTATCACTCTAGTTAGTGGGGTGAATTTTAGAGTCTTTCCTGGGAAGCACAAGGGCGTGAGATGCCATACCAGCCTGAAATCAGGCTTCCTTGGCAGTTGAAAATAGAATGAGGATATTTCTGTCTTTAGCTGTTCTTCTTTTTAACAAACAGGTCACCTGCACATAACTAACATTCATGTATATTTTAATTATATTTCTTCCTTTTCAGTGTATGAAACTGAAAATTATTTAAAAGAATTAAGATTGATAAAATTCTTTATGGAGACTGTTGTTCTACTGTCCATTTTGCACTAAAACTTGAAAAAAAACAAAAAACACTTAACATCGTAATTGGCTCCTTCYCTTCCTCCCCCCATCCAATTAATTTAATGGAGTTTAGAAAAAATCAGTTTATAATTTTGAATGTGCATGTCTAATTCCAAACATTTTAAAAATGCAATTATTTGGGAACAATCCAAAGTCATCTATGGCTGTTGTCTTAATATTTAAATTAAAATAATATGAAAGCATTTCACATTCAGAATAAAACTCACTAATGTAATCAAGTAATTGATTTTCTCACTTTTAAAAAAAAATCCTTAAAGTCCTCTTAATTATTTGTTCCTGAAATCATTTATTGTTACATTTCCATATTAATTTTACAGATGTTTATAGATGTTGCATATTTTTAAACAAAGAATATTAATGTAAACTAGATTTTTAAAATAGATGATCTGGGCAGGCTTAACCAGAGAAATTTTGCTTCCTTTTTAAATGGTAGTTGTCATGTCTGGACAGTTCTCCAAACTAAATAAAATTTATGTTGACCAAATTTTTTCTTTTATGAACTTACAGTTTCTGGTTTAAATTTCCTTTTTTAGGCACCGAGCCGTCAATCTCTTTCTTCAAGGCTATGATAAATCTTGGATTGAAACAGAAGAACACTATTTTGAAGATAAACTGATAGAAGACTTAGCAGTATGTCTGGGTGCAAAGGGTTGTGGGAATGTATTATGAATTAACACTAATCTTATATAATCACAGGTCTAAGTTTGGGAGGTACATAAGAAATAATTTAAGCTACTTCCACACAAAGGCATGCGAGTCACGCTGACAGGGGTTAAAAATCTCAAGTAATGGAGATTCCAGTATCTCCTCAGGCAGTCTGTTTCATGGCTTCACTATCATTCTAAAAACTTTTAAACTATTGTCTAAATCAAATGTTAGTTGCTGTAATCCCGTTATCTCATATCTTCTGCCTTGTGGACAAGGGAAACAGATTATTCCCTTTTTTTTGACATCATCTTTTATGTATTTGAAGATATTACAATCCACAATAAAGCCATTTAAGTCAAAAGGACAGGCTATAAAACTAGAAGAATTCTAATATCTTAGATTAATCAGTTCCTCAGAAGCTGGCATGAAAGGGTGTTCACTGGGACCATCTCTGTGGAAGAGTTCTCTTGCATTACTGGTCAGGAAGGTGAGAATTTTTCCAAACAGTAAAGTGTTAATTGTGTCTTTAGCCTGATGAGTCCCCGTGGCAATTTTCAGTATGGAGTTTTGTCCTCATCCCTTATAATCATCTGTCAGGAAGGGAGTTCCTAGCAAGAACTAGTACGAGGAAGTGATACAGTCCCCTGGATGTTCTATGCCATAGGGAAAGGAAGCTAACTGGAGAATTGTTATTAGGAAAAATAATGATTTGCTTTTAACTGTTTAAGGTTTTTGCTTAAAACCAACCACATCATTTGTGAACTATTTTGAAAATAAGGATCAAAATAGTCAAACGAGTATCAGCAGCAATGAACTCAAGACAAGCAGACCATGGAAATCCATTTTTGCCTGCACACATGCAGAGTTCATTTCTTGTGAATTCAAAATTAATCTTTATTGTATGATCCAAGCATTCAGAAAAAGCAGCAGACTTTCGCAGATGCTCACCTCATGTACAAATTTTTAAACGAATATCACTAGTGCAAGTGTGTTGCCAAAAATAATTACTACTTAACAAGTGAGTGTGTGTGTGTGTGGATGTGGAACATGGAACAACAAAGCTGTGTGTGTGTGCGTGTATGTATGTGTGAGCCAGCATGGTTATTTGGTTACACCCTGACATAAAAGGCTGTCTCCTTAGCTCCTCTATGAAGCCATATCTTTAACAGGCTTATAAAGAACTTGCCAGCAGGCAGCTGTTGTGAAAACCTTTCTTAGAATAGATAGAAACAGATCAGGTTGGCTGCTATAGCATCCTTTAGTAAAGGAGCACAGGCATTTCCTTGTAATTCCTCAAGCGTACAGATCAGTGAGACTCCAGCCCTCTCTTAAGGAAAGGTCTACTTTACCGTTCTTTCAAAAGAGCAAACAAAACTCTGTTCTGTCAAATCAATTTCTCTCAAATTCTTATTGCTTTAGAGTACCCTCTCTCAGAGGGTGAGAGATTGAGGTTCTACTGCTCAGCTCTGCAGAGAGCGTCCAAACTTGTGTGTACTTGATGATAAGGTGTGGTGGTGATGTTGGTGGAGGTTCTCTGTGTCCTAACCTGTGGTTAGGACACTTTTCAGGGATGTAGGAGATGAGTGTTTGCATACCCTTAAGCAGAAGAAGGGACTGAACTTGCAGTTTTGCTCCCTGAGTCTTTTGTCTTTAAGTCTATTTTATACAAAAGTGGCACTACCTCTTCATCCTGTCTTTGTATATTTGGGGGGGGGGGAGCAAACACACACGACTCCTTTATTTGAGGAGCTTGGTTATGCTGATATGCAAGGTGTGCTTTGGGAAAGCCATACAGATCAAGCCTCTAAGGAAACTAGGCTTTTAATGCTTGAAATAAAAATCACAGGATAGTCGACACTGTCTTTGTATTTTATGAGCAGTAAAAATGCTTCTGCTTTAGTAAGGTTATATGAACGCTTAAGCTTACRTGTTATAATAAAATTATCAATTAGTTTTGTTGGTAGGCATTACTGGACATAATTTATAGGAATAATATGCTGAATGGAAGTGTAGGAATTAGAATATTTTAAAATTAAATCTTTTAGGTCTTCAGAATTTAGAAATGGCCACTAAAACGTCCACAGCTTATTTGCTTTATCCTCTTATATTAAGTTCAACTAAAACTTTTTATTTTACATTTGAATAACTATAGGGCAAATGTCTCAAAAGACTGAAAATTAAGAATGCTTGTTTCCTAGAAATGTGATAAAATTAGTTTGTTCTAATTTTTATGCTATACTTTAAAAGCGAATTCTACTTAATTCAGTCACTGGTGAATTTGATCCTTCATTTAATTTGAGTTAAATCTCTGAAATCTAATAACTTGTGTAAAACATTAACAGAACCTCTGCCCTTTTGCTTCATCAGTTTTGATAATATTAGACAGGTATTTTGGATGGTAACATTACTGAGTACGGAAAACTGCCATTTCATTAAAGAAAAAAGTCAACATCCTAAATGAGATTGAAATAAAGAACAGGGGGAGACTCCCATAATGGTAAAATGTAACTGCAGTTATAATTTGCGTTGTTCAGATCTTTCTACAGATACTGAAAATATTGTCACATATTGAAAAAAAAGTGATATGAACCTTTAAATGGCCATTTAATGGCTCTTTTCACTTCTAATAATAGAAGTAGACTAGCAAGTGAAGCAGTCATTGTGCATACATGTCAACTAGAAGCCTGCTCTCAGCTGCAACCAGTTGTATTTGGTACAGCAGAGCAGAGATGATGGTCTTCACATGTATGTTTGAAGTGTAGTACACATAGAGATCTATAAGTATTTCCATGGGAGTATGTTTAAGACTAGAACACCCAAACTTTTCTTAATAGGCAAAAAATTCCTTTTGCTTATAATCTGCCATGTGTCCAACACTTTCTTATTACTATCAGATAACATGTCTAGGGTTATAGTAATTTTTTACTTGTGCAATCTTAAAAATGCATGCAATTCTTTTTAATCTGTATTTTAGCATTTATTGGTAGGTAAAAACTAGGAGGAAGAGCTACTGGTTGTAATGTAGAAAAATGTATCTGGATGAAGCAATTTTGTGAATACTTGATTTGCAGAACTCTACTATCTGAAATCTCTTTTGGCAAATGACAGAAGTCAGAGGACAGATTTTGTTTAATATTTTCAAAGATTCTTTTCGAAACACTGCTCCAGTGATTGCCGTTATGGTATTTAGGACTGTGTTTTCCTTTTGCAGTGATGTAACTAGAGCTGTCTAAACCTGAACGCAAAATGACAATTTGAAAAACACAATTTGGGTCTATATCTGTCTATATCTATCTATCTATAAATATAAATATAAATATATATATATTCTATATAAAGCTATATCTATCCATATATTAATATAGTGTGTATGTATTATTGATTGATACATATTATCGGTTTGTCTTCTTTTAATATTCTACATCCAGCCAACATTACTGTTGTTGGTAGACATGGCTCCTCATTTCTAAAACTGTTGGTAAGCTTCAAGCTTCGATTTCTGCTCCCTCAAAACCTCTTGGGATTCCTCAGGGAATGTCATGCCTGGCATAGCACTTGGAACAGAGGAATCTAATTTTCAGCTGATACAGCTTGGTGATGTAGAGAGGAACAGATAGTATGATAGCAAATGGTGGGTTCAGGTAACCACCCAATCTGAACAATAGCAGTAAAAGCTTGAAGTTGTTTTCAGATTCTAGAGAAGAGGATACATTTTTATGAGGAAACGAAATCCAAAGCTGTGCAAATAGTGTCATCTTAATAATCTACATGGTGCGGTTTGAACACAGTCAAAATTCAGGTTTTTCCTACTTATTCTGCTTGGAACTTATTTCCTCCTGGTCATACAAGTCAAAATTGTATATGTGATTATTTAATGTTTAATAAAGTGCACAGAGTAAGACATTTTTTGCAATAGATAACCAAATACATCTTTTTAAATCTTTATTTCAATTTTCTTTCCCTAAAGAAACCTGGAGAGGAACCACCAGAAGAAGATGAAGGCCTTAAAAGAGTTGATCCTCTACATCAACTCATTCTGCTATTCAGTCGAACAGCCTTAACTGAAAAATGGTAGGGATGTTGCGAGAGACTGCAGAGTATATGCAGATTTTCAGATTACTTCTGTATTTGAAGTTATCCATGTCTCTGTCCATGTACGATAGCATTGGCTAGGTCAGAACATCTGACCCACTTTTCGATCTGTATTAGTTAGTCAATTCCTCCTTTTCCAAAAGACTTTTATACTTAATTATTAGTATAAAATCCCCTTAAAATGTTTTTAAAGGAGCTTAAAATTATTTTGATGCTCGAATTCTATTATAATTGCTCGACTCTTCATCTTTTTTCCTTCCCTCTCTCTATTACCCAGCAAATTGGATGAAGATTTCCTGTACATGGCTTATGCTGACATTATGGCAAAGGTAACTTTTTCACTATCTTCTACATCTTTTATGTTTTAATAAAAAATAATGGTGTAGATTAAAAGATATTTTGTGTAAACTGAACTAAGGCTTAAAGCCCCCAAACTTTATTAGTATATGTTTTATTTTTGCATGGTTTCAGAGCTGTCATGATGAAGATGATGACGGTGAAGAGGAAGTGAAGAGCTTTGAAGTAAGACTAGACTTCTGTTTTGTTTTTCTTATCATATTAGACATTATTTCATAGCTTCCAACTGACATTTATGTTTCTTGGTCCATGGCTTACTGCAGCTTATTATGTCAGTGAACTGCATGTCAGAAGCTGGATTGGCAAATATGAGTCATCATGTTCATAGTAATAAAACAGATATAGTGTCATCTAATATAAGATTAAATATTCAGAGTAACTTAGTGGATCTTACATGTTTATCTGATTGACTAACTTTAGTTTCTGAAGAGAAATATTATAAGTAGCAACTTATTCTGGAAGTCTGATGAGAACAGGCCATACCTTGCAAAGTATCAGGTCCTATCTTAGTTTGGATGGTTGAAATATTGAAATAATACTGCTTTTTGCAGTAGTAATTTACATTCAGTGCCAGTAAGCTAAATGATATTTTTATGTCCATATATATGTAAGTGCTTCTTAGTAAAAGGTCAGCATTTACTCCCTGAGAATCCCAAGCTTTTTGTTATGTTGAAAATAGGAAATCTGTATTTATTGTTGATTAAAGTTGATTTTCTAATGATGATCACTGTATAAGGAAACACAATTACATGAGTTAATTGCAAGAATAAGAGATGTGAGTTCTTGTAATGTTGTTTGCTCTAGGATCTGTCTCTCTTTTTCCATCAATAAAATGGAAATTACAAGAAATTTATCATTCTGAGGGGCACTGAGGCAATTAATTAGCTGATTAATATCTTTAGGCATATAGTAATCCTGACATTAAAAGCTGTCTAATATCTTACAAATAAGTTAATATGAATATCTTTATCAAAACACAGAAACATAAAATACATGCTTTAATTTTGTTTTACTCTCTCAAGATACTGATTTATTTGATACAAAAATATCTGTGCTGCTTTGATTTTTGTAGAGTGGTTTGGAACATGTTTAGTTTTTATTCACATTGTTTTATACATATCAAATATATCTGTATGTTTTTTACATGAGTGCTAAATGAACTAGCACAGAATTTTTTAAGTATGTATTCCCCATTTGGCTGTAAACAGAAATTAGAAAAAATACTAAATTCATTTGAGTCTCTCAGAAGTTCTAGTCCAGCTGAACTACAGCTAATTTACTGAAGTATAAGTTTCTATTTATTCATAAATATCTAAGATTGAATACAAATTTGTGTTCCTTTTTTGAAATTGCAATATATGATGTATCATTGACTAAGCAAAGAATATTTATTTCTTTACGCTTTTGTCAGTTAACTCATATATGCTTGTTAGACATATAAAACTCTTGTCCTTATAAATGTGAAAGTTTATAAATAGGAAGATTTGAGGTGAATGAAGAACTTTCTCAGTAAGGGGTTTACTAGTGCTCCATTATCTAAATTATAATGGGTTCCTTGTTCAGCATTCAACTTTATCTTGTGAGAGAAGATCCTATTCGTTTGTTTTTCTCTATTATTTTTTTCTGTAGCTATGAAACTTATGTTCAAATTATGTATTAATCTGTTGAAAAGACAATTTTGTGTATGTTTTTGGTCAATCACCTGCAGAAAAAAATTTGGACATCTTTTTCTTATTGCTATTTCGCTTCTTGTCCTTGCCCTTCCTTAAGGTCACAGGATCCCAACGCAGCAAGGTAAAACAAAAAAATGTATGTGTATTTGTCTGGGTCTAATTTTGTGACTTTTAGGCCCAACATCTTGGATAAGTTCATCTAAAGGGTCCTGAAAACATTTCTAACATTTCAGTTCCAGCATGACTTATCTCTACCAAACTCTTTGTGTATACAAGCTTTTTAAAGGCTCCAAGAATTATTTGTACAAAATATGTCATACAAAAATACACTGCCATTCTTGGGAGAATGGAGTGTCATTTGGCTTGTTCATGTTCTTGTAACAGTCCTGCCTTTTCTGCATCAGTTATCTTCTTTATGGTTATAATTTAATTTGAATGATTAAAACTGTCTGTATTTGGCTCTGAAGGGAATGCAGTGAAACTTTTCCTATGTACCTTACCAGACACGCATTTCTGATAAACTAGCAGAATTCTGTTTCCGGTATGTGTCACAGTGTACATCAAGTATATCGTAGTTTCTCTGTGATTCAGATCCTTTGGAGTAGATTGAGTCCTTAGCCTGCACTGTGGCAGTATTTGATAGAAACTCCATATCTAGGGTTGCATTCTAAAGCAGACCTAAGGTGATTCCTAGTTGTTCCTTTTTTCTCTAAAAACATGCAGGCAATTGCTGTGAAATATCACAGTGTTAATTTTTATGCCGACTGTTTTTTGTTTTTTGTTTTAATACATTCTTTGGTTTCTCACCATTCAGTTCTAAAAGGTGACCTGTGGCTAGAGCATCAGCTGAGGATTTTGCCTGCCTCATGCAAGTAGAAGTCTCGGTTCTCATTGTTGATTCAGAGAGCTTGCTGATAGCACTTCAAGATTGGTGTTCTGAGAAAAGATATAGTGTGTGAGGTAGCTAATTTTTGTTTTGGTGGTGATGAAATATAGCTATTTGTGCTGTGGCTGATGGAGGCTAGGCTAGTAGAGATGACTTGCTTGAGATTGGGATTGCAGAGATTTGACTGATGGTCAGGCTCCAGGCAGTAGCTTCAAAGTTCAGTGCATATGGCAAAACCTGGGACATCTATAACCTTCTCCCTTGAAAGAAGCAAGATGGTTGTGTTTTTTTTGTTTGCTAGCTTTTTTTATTAACATTCATCTCACAAAAGAAAGAGCTTGCCATACAACTGCTGAAAGAGAAGATGTACTGCAGGATTAACTCTTACTCCTTCAAAAGATTGCACAGATTTTTTCCACTCTCATACCACAAAAGCATAATCCTAGAAGATAAATACACTCAGAGACTCACAAAATATTGTTTAAAAGATGCTATAATTGCCACAAGCACAATATATGTATTATGAATACCAAAAAGGAAGTAGATAAGCACCCTAACAGTACAGGCTCTTTTTTGCTTCTTCCATTAATCTAGCAATTTAAACATGACATATCTTTCAGTCTGCCTATGTGGTTACTCTACATTAAATGCTATAAACTCCACAGAAAACTTTCTGTCTTGCTGACTGAGAAGTGTTTAAAAAAGGCAGAAGATACAACAATAAATAATCCTTGCTTCCTTCATGCATGACAGGAAACAGTTGTAAAGATGTGAGACCATATGTACTCCAGGGGTGTGTGTGTGTGTGTGTGTCTCTGTCTGTCTGTCTGTCTGTCTGTGGTTTCTTTTTGTGTGTCTATCTATTTATCTATCTATCTCAAAATCCAGTGGTCATTTTTTTCCCCCCGTGTTTGTATGCATGCAAAAAGACTGACTGTTAAATTTGTATGGAAATAAAACTCTACTGCTGTTCCAGGCTTTAAAAATTATATGAAGTTTAAAGTCCCGCATCTTTACAGAATCAGAGCAACAGAGCCCTTTGGGCAAGCTTAGAATGTAGTAGCAATGATGAGCATGTTTTAGCAGCAATATTCAAGCTTATGCCTCATGCAATGTAGTCTCGTTTCTGGTATGAATAARCTGTATGGGAATCACTGCATGGGCAGTGGCAGAGATCACAATATAAACCCACAATAAGGTTGTCTGCACATTGGTATGTGCCTGCCTACATTTGCTTGCTTGTATTTGCTTTGAATTATTGTGATTATCTTTGCTCCTTGCTTTTTCTCTCTAAGTTAACTTTCTATCCCATTGAATAGACATGCAGTTGACTCCCTGTCAAGAGAGCTGGTGTCAGTGTCTGTCCTTGATTCTATCTGATAGAAAATGATTTCCAATCAAAGTGTTTCACTAGTTGAATGCAAATTGGTTTCTGAGTTTAAGTCACTGATTCTACTGGTAAACTATATATTAAGGTGCTCTAAATATGTGTAGGATGGGGACTTAAAAAGAGGAATCAAAGCCCAACTCATCTTTTTAAAATAAAACAGTTTAATCTGTGAAGAAAAGAAATGGGGAAAAAAGAGCTTCCTTTGTTAAATGTCTTCATCCCTATTACAGGTAGCAACTTTGCTGTGCAATCTTTGTATTCACTAGATTTTTAAACAAAGGATACATCATGCTGTCACTTATCTCAAGCACAGAATGACAGCTCTCAGTTGAGGATCTAGTTTGTCAGAGATGATCACTATCACAAAGCCTGCATAAACAGAGTGGCCATACGCTGTGTGTTTATAATAAAGTAACACTAGTTCTGTTAAAGATTGGTATGAATTAAGGCTGGTCTCCATGACCAATGTGTCAATTCTTAGGAATTAAACAATTCAAACTAATATGCAGATAGGTTTTTCTCATTAGTTTTTCCTCCCCCTAATGGAATGGATCTTACTTTTCATTTGTTCCTTTGATATTTTGAGAATCTTTGTGGGCATAGTTTGTCAAAACTCAGCCTTTGAGGAGCTGAGAAAAGATGTTGTGCTCTGCTAAAGGGACAGGATCTGTTTATAGGACAGGGGCAGAGGCTACTTAACAAAAGGTTAAAGCAGGTGTCTGGTGCAACTGTATATTGTGAACTGCACTGCAGTGTTCTCTGTGAAAAATGAAACAAACTCTTAAAAACAAATCTCCTCTTTGACTTCACATTTTAAGAATTAACCTCCTATTTCAGAAACTGACTTCAGTAAACCACATCCACAAAAACTAATCTAAGAACAATGCGTTCTTACAAACTGCACTTTAATAATCTACTGCAAAATCTGTGGGTTTTTTTGCATTTATTCAGGTCTATTGCTGAATCCTTTTGTGAACATTTGGCTGACAGATTGAAATTTAGATCTCTGTATTAAATCTTCTTTTGACTCTAGGAAGGGAACTGAGAGTAAGTTTCTACTTTTATGTTACAAGACATTTCCTTGAAGACCCAGAAAGTTTCTCTGGTGGAGAACTGTTTCCCTTACTGATTTTCTTAGTTGAAGGAACCATTATCCTGAAACTTGCTTAAGTCTAACAACACTGTTTTTCTTTTTGCAACTAGTGTTTGGATCGCCTCTGCAAATTAACCTGAGCGTGATTTCTTACTAGAGACTTTATATTTAGGTAAGAAAGGTACAAGGCAGAAGTGTTCACTCTGTGATTCCTCATCAGTTTCACAATTTTTGCTGTTGGTTAGTGCAGTCCTCTTGAAGCCAGTGTCCTGAGCTATGAGAAATTTTGGTATCACAGAGGTGAAATACATCAAATCACAAGTGTGAAGTTTTGTCCAGTTGTTTTTGATGACAAATGTAATTGCTACCATTTAAAATATTTAGGGCAACTGAGTTAGCACACATCAAGCTGATACCTGAAAATGCTTCTGAAACTATCACCTGGCAGCCAATGATGCAGTGATTAAATACAAATCACATTTTGAAGCTTTTTTTGAACATGGCAGCTAGAGTTAGGTCTTGTAAAATATAAGCTGAAATCCTGCAAGATAATTTAGAAGGTCTGTCCACAGCCTTTCTGCTGTTAAAGATCTCAGCCAGTGCCCAATGTCTCCTTCTCTGTGCTGAGCTGTTTATATAGTGCCCTGCTGAATGGTGTTAGCACAGAGTTTCAGTAAAACCTTGAAGTTGAGAGGATCATTGGATTGTTAAGCTCTTCCCTTAAATGGGGGGACAAGAGGCTCTTTAGGGCTTGTTCTGAAGGGGAAAATATTGCACACCAGCTGAGGACTACTGCCACGCACCACTGGGGTCAGGTGGTTGAGGTCAGATACTTTCCAGTTGCATATTAAAGGAGGTAGGCAAGGGAGTCCCTGCAGTGAGGGTGAATAACTTCTCTGGCTAACACTCAAAACACAGACACTGTGTCACTAGTTGCATAATGTGTGGTTTCATTATCCACAGCTGCAGGGTAAATTAGTTCTACATCTACTACAAATACACACACCTATGGTTAAGTGAGATTTGATCAGATTTTACATGTTGCCAGAAGAGAGTATGAGTTCCTGTGTTCTTTCTCAGATCCTGGTGATATTTCTTGATACTGTGCTATTTGTTAATGCCAGGACCTTCTTTCTCTTGTTTTCTCCTATGCCCCCCCTTCTCGACCAGTCAAGTTTTTTTTCTTCTCATAGGTGCTATGCGGAAAAAAATTTCTTCCATCCAGTTAGAGATTTTATGATATCTGCCAGACAGTCAACCCTCACCTGTCATTTGCTCCTACTTTTTTCAGCTTTCATACTCCCCTCAGTCTAGTTTATAATAACACTGAGTTAGGGTCAGTGCAATTAATATATTCTTTGTTACAAGTCAGCTATTTCTCAGTTTCTTGCCTATCAGGCCAGGCTGGTTTGGAGTGTCTGAATAACATCACCTCCCATTGATTATGTGAAGAACATTGCAAAAGATTCTAGAGAATCTCTGCCTACAAGGTGATTAATGTACCCGTGCTCTTCTCTGGGTTTTAGCTCAGAGACATAGTGATAAATGGTGATTTAAGGAATTCCTTTCTTTTGTCACTTGCTAGGGCTGCTTCCCATCTTCTCTGTTTATCAGCATCTCTCCCCAGTGTGTTGTTTGTGCTGCTTCTGCCAGCATGGGGGTGCTGCTCTCCAAGAGCCCTCCCCAGCCATCCAACTGCCCCTCCGCCGCTCAGGTGCTGGCTGGTGTTTACTGCTTCATTGCTGTGGCACAACAGACCTGGTCGAGATCTGTGTAAGGCAGGGCCCTTGGCAGCCCTGGAGAAAAGAAATCACTTGCTTTGAAGAATAAATACATTTCAAGGATTAAGTGATCATATGTGGCTTCCTTGTTCTCTGATTATTTTTAATGCATTATGTAATGATTTTCCCAAACATACCCCTGAACATAAGTTTTTTTTCCACTCCAGCTAAGCAATTCAATTCCAGTCATAGTGGAATCTGCTAAATGACCCATTACTCTTTTTTAAATTCATATAGATAGATAAAACATCTAATTCAGGTATTTCAAATATGTCAAGATTGTCAGCCTACTTTAAACAAGTAAGGATGATATAATTTAAAAATGGTGTAGTCTTATAGCTATATTTTAGATAAACATTGAAGCAGAAGAAGAGTTGGAAACTGGGAATACATAGATTTGGAAGTCATCCAATAGAATATTTTTCCTTTTAGAGAGTTATGACATTGTAAGTTCCTGCCTACTTGAACAGGAGTGAATGTGTTGAGTGATTTCATTATCAGTATAGCAAGAATATGGAGGCAGCATATATGAAACAAAACATTAAGTTCCTTGTAAGAAAGGAAGACAGAATTGTATGAAAGTGCAAACAATGTGATGATATCACTGCAAGACTAGACGGAGACATTTTAACCAAAACAAAATGAAGTGTGTAGTGTAAGTTTTATTTCAGGATATCTTCATTCCTGTGGATTTGTAGCTCAGATTTAGTGCTATTTTAACACAGAACAGTATTGTGCTTATATACTGGGGGAGGAGGGAGTTGTTTTATAACTATGTATATTGTGACTAAAATATATTTGTAGTGTAACATTAAGGCTTTGAACATAGATTATTCAAGAGCTTGGGAAAATTCAAAATGTAATATTGATAAAACAATCCTAACTTTGTGACCATGTGGATTATCGTGCTGCTATAGATTTGGAATAACATAGGTATTTCATAAAATCTAATGATACAGCACCATATATTTTTTCCTCTAGTGAGCATTTATTACTGGGCGGAGTAAGCAGAACACTAGTGTTTTTCTCTCTGAGTATCGGTAGACTTAATTTTGAGAAATGATTGTTATCATTCTCATGTCTCTTCAGCTGTTTTACTGTGAAATAATTTAATAACTTTTTGCTGTCTTGTCTAAAGTTTCTTTAAAATTCATGAATATGATGGTTTGGTTAATTCTCTTTTTTTCCAAATACTTCTAAAATCAATGTTGCTTACTTTCCTCCCTTCTGGCGTAACATTACAAAATCTTCAGGGTGAGGCCCAAGAAAGCAGAATGTTGTTCACAGCAGATCAAATCAAAACAACCCTTTTTGCTAACATGTTTTAAATAACTGCATTTTATTTTGTCATTGTTCTTTTTAGCATCAACAGTGGTAAAGATAATAAAAATGAATGTGGGGAATATTTTTGAAGTTTATGAAGTCATTGAGTTAGAGATAGATTAGATAAGAGTATATGTTTACTTAACAATGTTTAATAAATCCACCACTTCAGGAAGGCTACCAATATTCTGAAGTATTGTAAATAGTTATTAGATTCAAAATAAACAGATGTAATTTTGAGGAAATTCAGTAATTGCTAACAGATAAACTTTTGCTGACTATATGTTTGTGAGAATATGATAGTTAATTTAACAACTGTTTATCATTTTTAGTGATAATGCTTAGACAGTCAGCACTTTCAAGCATTTTCAGAAGTATTTGGAAGCAGTATCAAATGCTGGAAGGTTTATAGATATCTGGCATTGAGACATATCAGTATTCCTAAACTTTGAAGAAGAAAGCACAGCCAGGGATGGAGAAATCATCGTTTTAGGATAGCAAAAAATACTTTTATTATGAAGCTCACTTTGAAGATTAATTATACCTTAATGATATGTGTACTAGTAATTTCTGAATTTCCTTTCTATCCTCTTCTTACATTTTATCATCTGTATTTTAAAGAATTCCATTTGTTTTGTAATATTTTGGGTAATGCCCACAGGTTTCCGTAGAGAAAAGATATTTCAACTCAATGAGGTATCATATTAGTAATGGGTATCTTATCAACTAGTTAAAAGAAATTTTTAACTAGAAAATAATTTTGGGGGTGAGATTTTCAGCAAAAAATAGAAATATGACTGTTAGATTGCAGGGGTTAAATTATTTTTTAAGCAATACAAAAGACATATTTCATAAAATAAACTCTTCTCATGCAATCTTAAAATCCCTTATAATCTTCAGCAGTTACAAGTATTATGTGTTCATTTTCTGTGTACTTTTTTAGAGCTGAAGTACTCCAAAATAAGTGATTTAGGAAAAAATGCAACATTCTTTACAGCACCTTAAAGAGCATGAATTGAATTTAAAGGTTTAACGTCAAGATTTTGATTGGGTACCTAAGGTTATGTATTGATACATAGCTTGCTCTCATGCATAGCTGTCACTGAAATTAAGAGATGTTCTGCTTGTGTAAGACCTGTTGAATAGGATTTATGCTCTGGACTAAAGAGAAGTCTTCAAATGTAGAAAATATGAGGAAAATTAAAGTAGAAACAATCATGCTAGAATAGTTGAGTTGGAATTCATTTCTTCTTTTTCCATCTTTTTGTTTATTCTGTTTACTCTTTAATTTGTCATTCCATATAGGTAGAATCTATTTTATGCTTTAAGTGGAACTATTTTTTTGTAGCTCTTGTTTATATAGTGGCATCCGTAGAAGGCCATCTGTGTGTGTATTTTTTTCGKTTTTTTTTGGTTTTGTTTTTGTTGTTGCTTTTTTAACTAAGACTCTGTAGAAGTAGGAGCATAAGCCTGCACTCCATGTCTGGGAGCTTAGAGATAGCAGCAAACAAACCTCTCCATATGGTTTAGCTGCTAGGGAGAGTCCAAGAATCACAATTACAATTACAAGAAAATAAGCAATTTGAGTGACACTTTTGTCAGTTAATGCTCCTATTCAGTTCAGTTTTTGCAAGTTTATTGCCTACAAATTTCAGGCTAAGGTTTTGCCACAGTTTTGTTAGAACAAGCTTTCGAGTTAAGCTGTGACTTCAAAGATATAACTCTAAGTTCTGTCATCTTTTGTAAATTGATTCATGACAAAAATGATCAAAAAGCCCTATGTCAAGTTAAACTCTGCTTCAGTAAGCAAAGACTTTACCAAGAATTTATGTAGAGTTAGATTCAGCAGTTAGAGAACTGCTGAAGTATAAGTTTTACTCAGAGTGATATGTATAAATGTGTGGGGTTTTGTAATGTCTCTTGGAATCAACCAACTGTACAGTTGTGGAATCAGCTGGTTGTACGACTGTTGGAAATACATGTCATATGTTTCTAAAACAAAAGTAAGTTTAAAGTCATTAGTAGTCTTAAAACACCGAAAACAACAAATTGCTTATTAAAATCCTTTTCTTCCTCCTGCTTTTGTGGAATAAACAAATAAACGGAGAAAGTGTGGGTTTTTTCAAAACTGCTCTTTCATGTTCACTAGTATGGCTTAAAAGAAGATTGCTGAAAATAAGTCAATTAACTATTACCAGTGTTCAGTCCTCTACAAATTTTTTGTACATGGTTCTTGAAAGATTTGTGGAGACCCAAATAATTTGAGAAAAAATTGTCTCTTCTGATTTTGATCCTGTTGATAGACTGATTATTATCTTGACCTGGATGACTAATAACAATACTTGATGACTAAAAACAATTAGGAAAATAATACTTTAGAATAAACATTGATTTTATAAATATTCTTAAAGATAATTGCTCAGCTTACTTGTACCTGCAATCCACATCATTCTTAGGCCTATATTATACTCTAAAACTCTTCTGTCATAAAACATATGGGAAAAATAGCAATGATTCTTGGGGTTTGAATTAATCTGTGTTGTTAATATAAAAACAAATAATACATGCAAGTCAATACTGTTCTCCCAGACTGGAATCTCCTTGACAGAAATATAATTCATTCACCGGGTTTCTGAAATCACTGATTCTTCTAAAACATTTGCATTTGAAAATGTGAATATAGAGCAGGTCATCTCAATCTTCTGAAAATCAGTGCAAGAAAAATCTAACATATACTAAGAATAACTAATATCATACATCTTGGGTGTAATTCTAGACATAAAAAGTACTTTTATGTCAAGTTTGAGTGAGAAAATGTCCTCCAGCACTGAAAAGGTGATAGCTAACTATAAAAGTGTGAACATTTGCTGACAGTTATTATGTGATATCATAGATACCTAAGTATGATCTCAGATTATTTTTTAATGGTGACATAAATGCACAGCAGGTATAACATCTGCTTTTGGCATATGGTTGCTTGTTACTTATTAAAAAAATTCTGAGTGAAATAGAAAACGTCTAAGTCTCTGCTTTCAAAGTGTGGTGAAAACATTTCCTTCTTTGTGTGGCAGCTTGCTGGAGAAAATTTTTTGTGTGGAAACACAGGTACATATATTTCTGAGTGACCAGCTTTTTACCATTTTAGTGAAGAGCGCTCTAGATATAACATTTGATTTTATTGTTTAAGTTTTCTAAAACAATTCTGGTTAATTAGTTGCTTTAAATGTTTCATTTAGTATGAAGTATTTTTACTGTTGTTGTGATGGTTCTGTGAAAGAGAGGAAATTTAATCCACTGGCTGACTGTTTTGGTAGTTTCTTTGACATTCTGCAAGGCGCGATAGAGTGCAAAAAACCCCAGTCTGGTAGCACAGCTAACAGTAATAGTATTGACAGTAGGCACACTGTAGGGAAATGGGGGTACCTTGAGTATTAATTTAGTATACTTTCTATGCTAAGGGCCCACTTCACATCAGCACTGCTGTGTAGCAGGATTCCTGCCGTCCTGCTTTCCCAGCCAGACTTGCATATATGTGTATCAACATTGCGTGGAGAAGGCAACAGTGAAAAAATATTGTCAGTTTGGAAAAGGAAACGGGCTCTTTGGATGTTATCATCAAAGGAATGATTACTTTTAGAAGAAGCAGTTGGTGGGTTTTGTTTTTGGGGGTTTTTTTGGTCCACTTGGTCACCAGTTGGCTAGAGAACTTGACTTTTCTTGGGAAAATGCCACTCTTCTGACTTCAGGCTGTTTGACAAGGCCTCTTCCTACCATTCTACTATAGTGCAATTGCAAGAATCGTGCGTATACGTTGGGTTAGTCTGTAGATCATCCAGATGCATCCTTACTATAAGCATCCCTATCAGTTTATCCATAAAAATATTGTATAACAAAAATAGTACAGCTGATGTTAGGCTTGTGAAAAACAAACAATGGCAAAAAACTGAAGGATTGCTGGGTCTGAAACCAAACGTAACTAGAAATAAGAAATAATTTAAAAAAAAATCAAACTGATCAATTTTCAGTCACATCTGAAGCAGATGAAAATATTTTATTGTAGCTATATTGAACCTGTGGTATCATGATTATCTGGTGTTTTGTGTGTGTGTGTGTGTGTGCGTTTGTGTGTGTGTGTGTTTGTATGTGTGTGTGTGTGTGTGTGATTGCTTCTGTTTTGTTTTTGTTGAACTCCCAGGAAGAGGTTTAAACATGAAGGCAAAACTTTCAAACCTTAGCATGGCTTAATATAAAGCAAAGCTGCCTTTTATTTTTTTATTTTTTATTTTTTTTAGCCTTTTTGTGCCTCCATCTAGATCTATCACATAATTTAAGGAAAAAAGAAAGAAAATTTAACCACAGGAGAGCTAATAGTGTGAAAAAAAAACCCTGATGAATTTTGTTTCCGCAGCACGATATTATCAAAGATTTAAGAAACAAATTTGCCAGCCTCGGCGAGAACTCTCTGGTAACAGCATAAATGTCTGTGTTGGTTTGCTTTTGAGTTGAAGGTTTCTTTTTTCATTCATTTGAACACATTTCCCTTTTTTACCTCTTATTTTTTAATTTATTATTCATACCCTCTATCTAGCAAGCCTTCATTTTTTAAACCTCTTCCATCTTCCAATATCCTTTTTCCGTAATTTGGATGGAAAGTTTATGGCAGCAAAGCTGTCATTCTGGCTACTTCTGCTGCAGCTGTTCCTGCTTTTAGGTCATACATATTTTGGGCGTTGTGTTTTTGGACATGATACTAATTGATTGTGTCATGTTCCTTTGAGTAAGCTTTTTACCACGCCATCTGATGGATTCACTGTCATAGGGCTCTATGCAACTTCTGTTTTGCAACTTATACTGCTTAGTCATCCTCAATTCTCCAGCAAACTTTAATTAACTTTGTGAAAGCTCAAAGTCCTCTGGAATTAACTGTGCCTTTATGTTTGCTCTTTATGTTCTTCTTTATGTTTTTGGTGGTAGTTTAAATTATAAACAACAAACTTCAGCCATTGCTCAAGCAACACCATGCAGTATTGTTTGTTGCCACTAGAGAATGCAAAATATAAAAGCACAGTGCATTCTATCAAATATTCTGTTGGTAAGGTGGGCAAACCATATTGTACTATAACAAGACTTTTGAACAAATTTCTCTGAGATGCTTCTGTTACTCTGGTATTCAGCAACAACTTGCAACTCAAGAGCCACATGCTGAGCAGTATGAAGTTAAGATCACACTATAGAAGATTATTAAGACTGAACTGTTGCACAAAAACATAGCACATAAGTGCAAGTTTATATATGCAGTATATATTTACTATGAATATGGGCTTTGAACTAACCTAATGATACACAATTGAGACAACTCTTTTCAGATAAACCACTAAAAGTATATTAAAGAAAAACACCAAGGGAAAATATTACTTGAACATGTTAAATATCTGTTCAGTATTGTTGTGTGTGTTAAATTGGTCCATGATGTTGTCATAGAGCCCATATACTAAGAAATAACCAAAAACCTTTGGAGAACTGATAGTAATTGAAGTCCTCATCTTAAATGACTGGAATTTGTGTTCAGGAAAAAGAAATGGAAAAGCAAAAACTTCTGTACCAGCAAGCCAGACTGCATGACCGGGGTGCTGCTGAGATGGTTCTTCAGACAATCAGTGCTAGTAAAGGTAAGATCTTGTTGTGCACATTACATATTAAAACTTATTTCTGATTATCTTTGAAATGATTTTAATTTTGGGGGGGTAAAACCTAAAGCTGCTTGGCATTAAGTTTTTTTTTCAAAGTGTACCCAAAGTTTCAAAAATTTTTGGAATTTTATCCAGAAAAATGTAATGGATAATTTTCATGAGGTATCTATTATTATTAATGTTTCTAGTGGTTGAGAGGAAATGCTGAGAAGCTCATAACTTTAGCAGTATGTGGTAACAAAAGACCCCAAATCCCAGGATGTACACAGTTCTGAAGTAGGCATAGACTTCGGTCTTTTTTTTTTTTTTTTTCGCCGCTCTCCAAATACCACCTTATTGGTATACTTTGACTAAATATTTTTGAAGTATGAATTAGGCTTTTGTCCCTTTTACATCAGCTTACTTCAACATTCGATCCTTTCATTGTCTTTTCTCTGCACTGTTTCTGCTGTAGTATTGTTTAAAATATATATACCACCATCAGATCATTGTCGGTTTCTGAAGAAATAGGAAAAAATTGTCCAAATTAGCATACAGTAGAAACACATTGTTAAATTTGACAGTTAGCTCTAAATGTTGCACCCAGCCTTAAATCAATTTGCTGGATGTTATCCTGAATGAAACATAATTTATATTCCTTATTTTCCACTCTTGCTGTCTTATGTCTCATCTTTGTGTGCAGTGTATATATGACACTATGTCTATAGGCACTCATGAAGATTTTAAGTCATGCTAGAGATGATGAAAAAAAATTCTTTTTTACATGAGGAGCAAAAGGGTCCTTCCTGAAAAATTACCATTTAAGTCATTGCCAGGATAAGTTAATACAATATGCTTATTTTTAAATATGATCTAAAACACATGTTTTTAATAATTTTAAGGTGAGATGGGGCCAATGGTTGCAGCCACCCTAAAGCTAGGGATTGCCATCTTAAATGGAGGAAATTCTACAGTTCAACAGGTAAAGTACTCATTTATTTTTACCTATTATGATCAGTATAGATTTTTATACCATTGTCCTTATTATTGTAATACTGTATTATGTAATGTGACTGTCATTTGACAAGTGCTGTTTGTCTTCTTATTCCTTTCCCTGGAAGAAAATAGTGTACAGAAGTGTCATGTTTATGTACATATTTCTTGTCTGTACACATCTAATTCATCACAACACAAGGCTAAGAGAAATGCCTTTTCCACTTCAGCAAGAGGAGAGCAAGTTTATGTTAAATCATTAACTTCTAGAGGAATTCCCAGGAAATCTTTTCCTTCCATGGAGATTGCCATTGTCCTGTAGCCAGTAGAGCAAAATTACTGGTCCCGGTCTTCAACAATAAATTGGTACACAACTTCAGAAGTCCTTAGCTTATGTCAGGGAGGGCCTCGGTGCTAAAAGCAGAGAACTTAAACTTTATTTGCCAATCTACAGGAAGATAATGTGGAGAGCAGAGGACAAGTCTGGTATGTTAGCAGTTTTCTGTACTGTTGAAGAAAAGTGCCTCATACCGAGTGTATTTGGTGTTCTGTACTAGCTGAGGATTCCTGTGTCCCAAAGGGTTCATGCCTAGTATTATTACATTGCTGAAGGACAGCGAGAAGGTATATGGACAACTGGGAACAATTAAGCTCTCCTGTAGCTACCATTGAAGCAACGAGTGCAGGCAAAAATAATGTTCTTTTCAGGAGCTGTCGTTTCCAGGAAGAGTGTCGACCAGAGACCTGTCAGCTGACAAAGTACCTATATGAACTATTAGCAGTTCTTTGTGATGTCATGATTTTATAGCACTTATGAAAATCAGGACATTTTACAGAGTTATTTAATCTGAATTTGTAATGTTACAATCTAAATTATTTTTAAAATGATTTGTTGAAGTCTTAAGTCTAATCAGAATACAGAAACAATTATTATTAGTCCAGTTACAATAGCACTGATACTTATAGTCCAAATTATGTAATTATAGCATAAAAGAATCAAGAATACAGTTAGAATTCCTATTTTAAATTTTCCTAGTTTCTATCCCTTTTCTTTGGTGTTATGCTCACCTTTCCAATTTTCCTTTGGGTCCTAAGGTCAACCCTTCATTCTTCCTCAGGCAGAATGGCTGGCATAGGGCAAGAGGTGTGGAAATGGCTGAGACGAGCCATCAGCATCCTGAGTGCTTTGCTAGGAGGAGTATGATGTTGATGGTGGGGGAGGAGGAGTTCTTTGATCTTGGGTCTGCTTGGGGTTATGTTGATAAGTTTTGTTAACAGTCTGCTTCTATGCTCTTTCTTTCATAGGCTACCTTTTATCCATTTTTCTTATTCTGTTATCTCCAGGATGAGTTTTACCTCATTCACAGAATGAATTCCTGTAGCATTCCTGTAGAGATCAGTCTCTGACCATTGTGATTTGTGTTTATAGCTGAGACCTCTGGTATCCTCCTATATGTTCACTCTACAACACATTTTATTCTGGAGTCGTGGTTCACTCCACAGAGAATAACTTCTTGTTATTGCAGTCTGTTAACAGATAGGCATTGCACTGTGCAGTTACACAAAGTTAAACTAAAACAAATTCAGACAATAGTCACCTGACTACTAAACAGTTACTATTGCAGCTAAAATAAGCTAAAACTACCTCAGGCCATGAGAAACCCAGTCAGGTGCTGAGACTGTTAGGTCAATACAAATCTGTGGCCAGTAACTAGTAGTGGCAAAATTATATATATATTTAACACTAATATAAGCACTGCTGGGTGTGTTGACTTTAGTGACTATTTTTTTTCCATATTTTAGGAAGAAATATCCAAAATGCATCGTCTCCTTTTCTGTAAAGGCTGTGGGCATTAAATGTTCATTTTATTTTTAATACCTAGATTTTTCTCAGCAAGATTCTGTTATTTAATTTGTAAATCATAGTTATTTCAAAACACCAGCATTACCAGTAATCTAGGACTACAGATAGCATTACAGAAACTAAAGTGTAAACACATATACTATGTGTTAATTCTCTCTGTATATGATTTTTGTTTACTGCAGAAAATGCTTGACTACCTGAAGGACAAAAAGGATGTGGGTTTCTTTCAGAGCCTTGCTGGTCTTATGCAGTCCTGTAGGTAAGAAAATATCTGCTTTACAGATTTATTATTTCGTATTTAGGTTTTATTCCACAGGATGTTTAGTTTAGTTTAGTTTTAGCATCTACATATTTTTTGCAGACAGCACTTGTGATCTGTAATGTGCTGGATTTGGGGTAAAGGGCAAGGTGATGCTTATGGTAGGAAAATCTTTATATGACGTGGATCTACGTTAGTTAGAGAGCTCTTCTCACACACTTTTATGGCATTAATATATGCTAGTGGCTAGTTAATATACGGAAGAAAATGACTCCAGAGTTAGGAGCATTCCTCAGCAGTGAATTCTTAACAGTGGAGATACTTTGTAATCCTGCAGAGTCCAAATTAATGATTAATGTTAAACAGTCTCAAAGATTTTGGGAAAACCCCATTTGCTAAAAGTGCTAATAGGGTTTTTGAGGACAGAAAAAGGAATGGAATACTGTGTCTTACTAGTAAGCTGAGGTGATACTGTGATTTTTTTTGTCCATTCATGCTTCTTCAAAGTTTCTGTTGATTTTATGTATATATATACATACATACATATGTATATATATAAAAAAACACGCACACACACACACAATTGTATATTGTATATATAATTATATATATACACATAATATTTATAATATATATTTTATATGGACAAACCAAACATATAATTATATATGTATTTATATATATATATTTAAAATATTTATAAAGTATCTATTATATATAAGTCCTGAGAAGAAACCATTTGCATAAATAATAAATTAATGAATATAATACAATGAGCTAAAAAGGACTTCCTGGATCAAGGGATTCAGTCTTCTGTTATGTGAAGGATACCATGTCATATCCTTCTTTCATAACACTATCTTTGGGCAAGCTTAATTTTGAAATCAGTCAGATTTCTTGCCAGCAGAAATTCTATTGGACATCTACATTCACCTGACTTTTGGAAGTGTTCTTAACTTACAAACAAGTTATCCCTGACTAGCTAACATGCTCAGTCGAGAGAGGCAGAACCTTGCTGATTCACAAATGGAAATCTCTTCATTAAATCTGGTTAATTTAATACAGATCCCCCTTTGGCAGCCTCACTTTTTCAGAACTTGTCATAGAAAGGGGCACTGAATGGAACGAATAACGGCATAGTTTCTTAACTGACCTCACTGCTTGGGATGAACCAAACTATAACAAAAGTAGTCAATAATATGGCTTCTTTGTAACCCCTAAAATGCCTGTGTATGTCATCAGCTCATACATTCCCCCCCTTTTTTTGTTCAGTCATAAAGAGCTAAATTCTATTGTGATTTGCAGAGCAAAAGTAGTGGTTGATATGTTGCATTAAGTTTTGTAATCTTGTAGCTGACAGGTATATTGAGCCCCTGAAATGTATCTTCTTGGCTCTAATATGATTGTACACTTAGCTGAAATCATAAACTTTTCTCTATCATCTTTCACATAATGAAATATTGCAAATATTTAATCAGAGCATGCATATAATTTTTCTCATTGCAGTGTTCTTGACCTAAATGCGTTTGAACGTCAAAACAAAGCAGAAGGCCTTGGCATGGTGACTGAAGAGGGATCAGGTATTATTATTTTAATGGAAATAGTCTGTCATCTTTTGTCTTTTACATTTTGTGGAAGCAGGCTAAATATGAAGGAACCCTGTAAATACATATCAAGAGGCTGAAGCTAAGATATGATTCCTAAAGGTGATTTATATTTAATTGGCCTACCTAAGCCTGTGCTAGACAACAGTAAATCACGAGCATGTGCTGAGTTTCAGAACTGTCTCAGAGGAATCTTACCTGTCATTCTAAAGAAGAGAAGAAGACATTACGTGTAAAACTGAAAGTAGATTCTAGTTACAAACAGTAGTGTTTGTGCATGTAAAACATTTCAGAAAACCCTAACCGGTTTCAGCATAAAATGAAATTAAGAGCTCCCAGCTTATTTCTTCAACTGTTTTGGGTGGAATGAAATACAGACAATTTAGTAAGCAATAAATTAAATATCAGAGATCAAGGGAATTATATTTGCTGTTTGGAAGAAATCCGTTTGGAAAGTTTCTTCTTTGAAATAATTCTTTTCTGTTTGTCTTTTGGGGAAATATTACAAAATTTTCAGTTTATTTTTGATTTTGACCCAGTTTGGCTTTCTATCTTCTGTGTTCAGTGTTGATTTCTGTCTTCTGTCTGACATTAAGTTCAGTTACTCTCTTACTGTGACTATCTGGAACCATTAGGTTCATTCTTCTGTGACTAATAGAGCTACCAAAGTGCATTTTCTCCCTTTATTTTCAGTACTTTTTACAGTGTATTTTTGTGCTTAAATTCTACAGCAAACTAATCTTAACATGCTTTTATCTTAGAAACAAGGTTAAAAAAAAAACTTGACTGAGCAGTCATTATTGCACTTTGGAGTTCATAATTCATACCTGCAACACTGAATCTCTCGTTGGCTATTGTGCCTGTAGCTCTTCTATGTTGACATATTTCCTGATTGTTCAACTGCTTGACTGAATGTCAAAACCACAAACTGTTAAATTTGAGTGAGTGACTTCAAGAGTGATCATAAATGCTGCTTCTCCGAAAGTGTTCCTACAGTTTAAATTGTAGATCAAATCCTGCTAGACTTACATGAGTAAACTAAATAAAGTTAACCTGTGTGGATAAAATTCGGTCATGTGATGGTGGATTGAAGACTGATGCAGCTACCTGGCTGACAARGTTTTGACCATTGCCATGTCTTACTAAAAATTATTCTCCAGAGTGTTTTACTCTTTTGGATAACATTTCTATTAATAAATATTTAAATTGATTATTTATAATGTTGGATTTTGAAATAGGCTTTCAAAATACAGTTTCATTTTTCTTTTTATTGGCTTCCTCTTTTACTAAAAATGACAGATTTTTGCATGCAAATATAAATAACTCTTTGAAAACTTAATAATTGACTCTACATATGTTAGAGTATTTTTGTGCTTCCTCGTTGTAGGATTTTTTCTTTGTTTTTTTTTTGTTTGTTTATTTGATCTTTCTCTTTTACTGCAGAACTAATTTTGCCAAAACCAATACTGAATATGTTTTGTATTTGCTAAAAAGAACTTCTCAACCTTTTTTTTCCCTGTTTATTTTATTTATTTATTTATTTATTTTGAACTAAATGTCCTGTTCTCCCTTCCTCAGTCATCACTCATGAGCGTGGTGATTATTAAAAACAACTATCTTTATTTTTCCTCTTGTTAGCTTTGTGTCAGCACTGTACAGCTCCTGAACACCATTAGCTTTTTTGTTCCTGTAAGACTGTTTAACTAGTGGGTTCTTTTCTATTATTATTATAATTGTGTACTCCAAACTTTTTGTTTTTTGTCAACTCTCCCCACTTCTTTGTTCTTCCTCCCTTTCTCAGGATTTGCACAGTAACTGGCACACTAGATGTAAGAGCAGCAAGCTTTTTAAAAATTTCTTTATTTTGGGGGGATTTTTCTTCATTAGTTCTTTCTGTTTTAGTTGGCCCAGTATTTGCGGTAGATGAATGTTTAAAAATATGTATCTGTATCTRTACATACACAGACCCTTGTGCTATAGTCTTCCTGTAGTATTTATGTTGTTATTAAATGTGGCTTTATGGCTGCACTGATTTGTGTCAGCACGGGAAATCAGTGGTGGAGCCAGTGAGGATTCAAGGGTGGTTAGCAAGGGGAGGACTTGCCACTGGCTAGTTTTATCTAATGCAGTCAGAAGTTGATACAAGGAAGAGGTAGTGCTTCTCTAATTTAGAGAAACAGTGTTTATAGGTTTTTCCTTACTTTGAAAGCTAGTTGATGTCCAAAGATTCCTATACCTCTACATCCTTCTAAAATCAAGTTAAAGAGGAGCTTTGTAGGAGCATTTACCATGAGCATTGCAATGAGAAATGAGAATTTAAAATAAAAAGTGTTGACCATTCGGCAGGAAGACTAAGCACAAACACAGCAGATGCCTTTTCATTAGTCAAATGTTAAGGGAGGGGGCAGGAATCTGGATTTTTCATTGTTTTCTGAGTGGAACTCTTCATTTGGCAGTTTAACAAAATTCTGCAGTTAGGATCATGTGTTTGATTCCCTTTAATGTTACTGAACAGTGGCAATAGCAATATCAAGATAAAGTAATCACACTATGTCGAAGATTTTTTGGTGCAAAGGGATAACATTTGGTAACAACTCCCTTTTTACAGAATATTATCAAGTTATTGGAAGTTCAAGAAACCAGAGCAAAACAAAGCCAAATCAAGAAATCCTGTACTTTTTCTTTTTAGGGTTACATTATTATGCGACCTTCAAATAATAATAATTCTTTTATTGTGAAGCACACCTTTTTATTTCATTGCAAAGTAGTTTACATAAGAGTTTTAGAGCCACTGGTATTAATGCCTGATAGCATTATGAAAGCCCAGCCAGTGTGTTTGTGGGGAAATTCCTGTGGTGAACAATTTCCGAACATCCTAGATTTTATGGGATAGCTGAGATCATATGTCTGCTTGCAATCCTATGAATAACCATCTGTCAAGCACTTCCAAGAAGGTGTTGATGTTAGATGTGGAAATACTTTCTTCCATTGCTTTTTTCAAATGAGGTACTTGCACCATGAATAATTACTCCTCAATTCAGGAACATTTTGTTGATTCTCAAGGGAATAAAGTAATGTAAGAAGTGCTCTGTAGCCTGATTGCCATGACTTCTGAATTTGATGCAGAAGCATATTAATGAGTAATTGTCATGGRACTACTGCCTATAAACCTGAAAGTGTTCTTGCCAAAGTCAAACAAAAACTGCTGTTGATGGCTGTGGCAATGCAGTCAACTTCTCATCAAGGACACTGCTATATAAAAGTTTGTTTCTGGTCCCATGTCAACCCTGGCAATGGACAGAAAGCCCTGTATTGAGTCAACATGGATGTCAGATTTATTGCTCTATTCCAGCTGTTTCTTTGTGCTGTCCACATCTTAAGCTCCTTGTCCTGATTTTCTTCTGACTAGTACTACCTTCCCTTTCCAAACCCTGAACCCCCACTGGTAACAACATTGATGGTTCTTTAGCAAAYGTGTTTCTTACTTGTTTTTGTGATGTACTCAATGTTGTATCATCTTCTGTACTTTTTTTTTTTTTGATTATTCCATTTTTGATTATTCTGGGAGTCAAAACCAAAAGCACATAGAAATGCTTATTATATTGTGATGGTTTTTCATTTAACAATCACAGTCCATTCTGTTTCACTGTAAGTCACAATAAGCTTGAAAGTGCAATGTTTTTCTCCAAAGCGACTTGCTTTACTTACCAGATGATGTAAAAAGTTTACGATGTTTTGTTAGATTATCTTGCCTTCGCTAGGCACTTTTCTAGAGTGGTATTTTAAAATTTTTATTCTTTTTTTTTCTTTTAAAAAGACTTCATAAAGAAACTTATGTGTGTTGGAATTAATTTTTTTTCCAAATGTAATTCACAGTCACATGAATTACTTACCACTTGAAACTCCCTGCTTTCTAGATAGTAATGAGAAAGTTTGCATAAAATTGCTTTCTTCAGTGAAATGTGGTCAAATATATTGGGCTCATTTTGCAGACATGAAAAGAGGATGGATCACTGAAGCTCAGGTATAATTCAAACCAAACGTCCCTGAAACAGTAATAACCTTCAAATCTCTCAGATATTATAATGAAAAACATATTTTTAATTTGAGGAACTTTTAAAATAATTAAACCAGATAACCTCTACGGAGAAATAATTGCTTATAGTTTGAGTTATATGGAAAGGTGCATGAGTTCCCCAAGACTGAACAACAAGGCTGTTGATAGAATTAGCAAAATTTTACATCTAAGATCCTAGTTACTCTGACTTCCAGTCCTTTTTTCTGAATATTGGTGGCGCTGTTACTTTACTGACCGTTTCAAGAGAACGTTGCTAACATCTCTCTGCAAACATAATGTCCCAGTCTCTGATACTCATTTGATTTTGTATTGACATTACTGTTCATGCTACTGTTGTTAAACATTGTCTTCAACAGGCTTAATGTTAGTAAAATGGAAAAAAAAAACCTTCTAAAATTTTGGACTATTTTTAGACTGACATTTTTAACGTCTCTTAAATATTGTAAGAAGAAAACTCAGTTTCATTTGATTGGTATTGCATTTGAGAGACAGTTTTTAAATAATCACATGGAAATGGAACTTTCAAGAGATAAGTAGATCTTTTTTGTCGCCTAGCTGAGTCTTTGTCATGTGCTACGGTGTCACCTTTGGTACTAGGCCCATTGATTTCTTCCTTTATAAAAGAGTCCCAATTTCACACAGGAAAAGGACATTTAAACTGTAATTGATAGGTTACTGCCAAAACACTAGCTGATGGCAAAACATTAGTATTCTGTAGTGAGATCATAATTAATACTGGCAAGGTAGCCCCTGTAGCTTCTTGAGCATTGAATGTATTTGTACATTTCTATAATATGTGGCATGAAACAAATATTTCTAAATAGTAATAGAGGTAGGCTCTTTTTCATTGAGAATAAAAAAAAGAATTATTAAACGTGGGCACATGCACTTTCAAGGAAAAAAACATGTATTTCAATTTTTGTTCCATCTTATTTTTATTTACTCTACATGATATTTCTGTTCCTGTACATTGCAAACTCAGGCTATCAGTTTTGCACAAGCTGCGGACATAAAGCCTTCATATGTGTAGCCATATCATTTACATACAGCATGAGTAATGGCAGCATTTTAACTATTTTAACATATGTTTAAGCAAATATATTCCAGTGTATGCATCATATCAATGGAAGCTAAAAAACACAGTGTCTTGACACCCTAAGCCATATGATATGCAATGTGTATATTTGTAAGTACATTATCTGTATAAATGTTTGTGTGTGCTGGCATGAATTTGTGTGCATAGCAACAAAGGTGGTTCTCTTAGATTTTATACAAAGAAATGTATCTACCCACCACTTCTATAGTATCCAGCAAGATACCTCTTGCATTCAGTAAGTAAGTAACATCTGAAAAACAAAATTCCTGACAACACCAACATTACCAGTATTTGATTTAAGTCAGATTATGGTCATTATATGTAGAAGTAGAAGTCTGATAATCAGGATTATTTTAAATCTCAGTATGGCCAAGATTTTTTAAACAGTTTTTTTATTTCACTTTGAAATACATAAAATATTATTTTCAAAAGGAACAAATCTTTCAGCTTATGTGATATGGACCCACACCTGGAACTAAGAGGAAAATCATTTTCTTTCCCTATGTTACAAGAAACTGTATTTGCATATATTTTGGTGATACTTGCTCTTGTTTCCAAACATTATGTTGATGGGAGCAGGGAATAGAGTGAGATAATATATTTTTAGTATTCACATTAGTTTTCAAATTTTTTTTTGCTTCCTAATCCTGTCATTTTACTGAAGCTTCTCACTTTAAAATTCACAGGCTGTGGACTGGTGAGTCCATTAGCTTGAATGTGTAATCATTCATACCTTTATGTACAAAGAAACCTCTGATCGTGTTCCTGTTTATAAATATTCTAAATTGTAATCTATACTGTTTATAATTCAGCTCTAATAATGTAATTATAATAATAATATAATGAATGCAGTCCTTTATAAATATAGTTATAATCATCAATCAATATAACAATATGTCAATAATTATCAATGTAATCATTGTCTATAATTTCCAGTCTTTTAGAACCTTCACTCTTCTTTTCTCTCTCCCTTGTTTCCTTCTGTTCACCTACTTGAAAAAAATTTTTTTTTTTTTACGTTGGGTTTGGAAGTTCATATAACAGTCGAAAATATCTCGCCATTAAAGAAAATCTTTTAAATATTTCTGCAATTTGCTTACATTTTTATCTCTTCTCCTTCTGTTGCCTGCAAATAACACTTCACCACATATTAAAATGATGTATATTTTCAAAATGAAAAAGTTTTTATGGTTTCCATTTTTGTTCCCATGATACACATTCAGAATACTTGTTCAAAACCCTAAATGGGAAATTCCTCACATTTAGTAGGGTGACGTTTATTTGTTTTGAACACCTCTGCTGTTGTCCTCTTTTCACTAGCTGTCTTTCTACTTCTCTTTCTCAGTCTATGGCTTTTTCCTAGGTGAATGGATGTTTCCCATCTTCACACTTCAGTGTACAGAGTACAGTACTCTATATACTGGTGTAATTGGAATAGTGGTGTATTAACTGAGGGCTTTTTAGCCTACTGTTTTCCTGTGAAGAAGCAGAAAAATGATTTGAATCTTTATGTATTTTGATATTAGCTGTTTACCAAAAAATGAATTGAAGGGCCTAATTCAGCAAGGCCAATGGGTACATGTTCATCATAAGTTTAGTGCTTTATTTTATAAAGGGAGATGGATGGCCAACATTTCTTTTGTGTCAATGACAAACTGGTGCTAAATCCTCAAACTCATTTGTGATTTTTTGAGAATTTGAGAATGCAGATATCTGTACATTTCTTGGGTCATTTTAGGGTATTTTAAAATCTATTTTAAGTCTAATAGTTCATTTGAGAAATATTTTTCATTGATTTGATTAAATCTTCTATATTTTTAAGTGCCTTGTTTTGTCATAAATGGGAAGCAAACTAATCCAGTCCTGACCTTTGTATGTAGTGCAGCATTCATGCCCACTAAAATAAAACAAGAATGTGAATCATGGATTATTTTTAAAATGCTGCCAAGCTCATACTGCCACAGTTTATAAGGAGAACGTTATGTTTTATAATTTATTATTATTAAAAAAAAAAAACAAAGTGACTGTCTGCCAAGCACAAGTCATATGTGTTCCCGATTAGTGGCTATAAATTTTCTCTCTTCTTCTCTCTTCTTTTAAATTAAATGTGGAGATTTTCTTTGGGGGGGGGGGCAGGTATGGGGAGTTACTTGACAGCCCGTGATAATTTGTGCTTCCATCTGGCCTTTCTACAGGAGAAAAGGTGATGCAGGATGATGAATTCACATGCGACCTCTTCCGCTTCCTCCAATTGCTCTGTGAAGGACATAATTCAGGTTTGTGGGCAGGCTGCCAGTCAGTTAAGCCAAGGTGATGGTAACTAAGGATAAAAGCTCTTCATTACTGAAGGCTTGGCAACTTTCGTAAAATATTATGAAAGATGGTTTAGCTGCTGGACTGTACATGAAAGGAAAATATTTATGTAGAATGATTTTTTTTTTTTAATCCATTTAAACTTTGTAGAGAAAATAATGGTTTCCAAAATGATGAGTTTTGGATCTTGACTCATTGGGAAAGGTAAATTGTAGAGAATATGTACATGGTAACTTCTAGACAACGATTGAGAGGAAAAATAAACCAGGAAGGCCTTTTAGTACATTTATCATATCTTGGTATTTGTAGACTTTGTGGTATGCTATTTGTCACAAATGACAATTGGAATTTTATGTGTCATTATGAGGACATACAGGAGATCTTTGAGGAAGTAGCATGGTTTTAAAATATGAAATCAAACAAATGCCAGTCATTACATTAAGCATATTTTCATTATTAAGTATGTTTCCTGGAAGTCTCTGTGGTATTATTGGAAAAATAAATATATATATATGTTTAGCTGTTGGACTTATTTATGACTTTGTAACCAGGAATTATATAATAATGGAACTTAGTTTTGCTTTTATTTAGCAAAGTATAGGCTAGGTCTAACTCCATTAGTATTAATGGAGTTTTAAATGTGTAAAACTGATAGAAATAATGCCTAGTTAGAGTTTTATAGATGAAAAAGATGATAAAAGTTCTGGCTTATGGTTTTCTGGTAGACTAATGTGTGATCACCACAATAAAATGCTAAAACTCTGAGAGTTAAAAAGTTTGTAGCAGTTAAAGTACACTTGTAAACAAAAAAGATTTTCCATTCCTTTAAGCTATACTTTCCTAGATCACATTTAATCAGAATGAATTTGAATGTGTAATTTTGTAAGTGTTTGACATATAAATAAAAATAAACTAAAATTTTCTTTGCATTTTTAGATTTTCAGAATTACCTGAGAACTCAGACTGGTAACAACACAACTGTTAATATTATCATTTCCACAGTGGATTACTTATTGAGAGTTCAGGTACATTAATTTATACACTAATGAAGTAGATGACATTAATTACTTGCATCTGCACAGCTTCCACTAGAAGCTTTTATTCATTTTTATCATAAGGCAGTATCTACTTTCTATTTTCTTGTACATTTGGTGTTCTTCATAATAGTTTTGTGTTTGGATATCCCTACTGCACAGTTTTGTACAGACACTAAAGCTAGAATATAATGCTCCTTTGTCTAACTTATTCTATGTATTTGAATCTTTGCAGCAGATGATACTGTGTCATGGCCACTTTCTGCATTGCTAGATGCAGTCCTAAATCAGTTTCCTGTTACTGAATGGGAGGGGTATCCCGACTGTCTTGTCTTGTCCCAAGCAAAGAGTTCTTGTAGGAAAAACTGCACTGGCTTCCTGGAGGAAACAAAGGCCAGGTCTTTCTGCTGTATCTGTGGTATTAACAGTCCCCCAGCCTCTAGCCTGAGATGCTCAGCTTCTGTCTATATAGCTCAGCTCAAACCCTTTTTTCTTTCCTACTTTTTCATCTATGTGCTTTTTTCTGGTCATTTGTTTTTCTTCTGATGATTCTTTGGTCCCTTTCTCTTCATCTTGGAATTTGTCTAGGTTCCTAGTGTGTAATGCAATTCAGATACACAGTCCAGTTCCTTTCTATGTAGATTCTTTATTTCATGTGTCTCACCAGAGGTTCGCTMACCTTAGTAATGCAGTAAGAAAGAAAGCCAACTTTTTCCATGAAATGTTCCTTCTTTTATATTTTTCCTCAAGAAGAGTATACTTGCATTCTCTCATTGTGTTTACATTAGGGAAGCAAGATCAAAGGCAGACATCTTGTACTTGAAGACTCTGAGTTTCTTAATTTCTCTGGAATTTCCTTCAGTAATAAGTGGTTTGCTGCCACAAAAGTTCTGTTTATAGTAAAATCATACTTCGCCATTAATGTAAAATGTTTGACTTTACCAGAGGAGCACGCTGATTCGTCACCACATTTGTCCTGCTCACTGAAACCCATGTTTTTGAAGAGAAAGTCTGTAATTCTTTATTGGTTACAGTTCTTTAAATACTGTTATTTTGCACTATGAGACTTAAGGGTGATGAAAGTGTGAAAGACTGATGTCAAACATTATCTGTGAAAATATAATGGAGTCTTTTAACCAACCAGAGAAGGTAGAAAGTAGATACATGCTAAATAAGAGGTAAGCATCAGTAAATAGGAACTCATTTGAACTGTGGATTGAATTAGCCAGTTTTTGACTCAGACTACTCTTTGGCTGTGAAGTCTTTTGTATTGCTGAGGTTAAGCTTCAGCCAGTTGCTTTTTCACCCATGCTTTTGTCTGAACGTGGGTCTGTTATGTGGACAGTCATGTGATGGCATGGAGTACAGCATAAGAATTGTTGCCTAATACAGAAAAAAATAAAAGCAGAGGCAAGATTAAAAACCATTTAACCCTCTGATTTGAGTTCTGTCCTTAATCTTTAAATATGAAAACATCACATTGTCACAACCCATTAGAGAATAATGAAAAAAATCTAATTTGTTTCCTGAACAGAGTAAGTGAAAGACATTAAAAAATATATATTTTGCGATAAACATTAATCATTTTTACCTATTTCTCTTATCTCTCTGAAAATCCACTGCACATGATACTTAATCTGCTATGTTTGTTTTAAATTTACTGAGTGAAAATTTCCCTTTAGCCTTTTATTTATTGGGTCTAAGAATTCTAGTCTGTGAAAACTGATCTTTTTTAAGTTGCTGCTGTTATCGACACTGCTGCTTAGCCTTATACGTTCTCTAGAAGTTGTAGGAACAATAGTAATAATAATGACAAGAAAATGATTTTTATTGCATTGATTATTTTGTTGAAACTTTTGTTAACTTTCCTTTGGGGGAGACAGAAAGAAGAATCATGCACACAAAGGAACATTTGTTCCCACTATTGACTGGGTGCCAAGCACACAGTATAAAGAGATTGTTTAATGAACAGCATACAGCATTGTGGTACCAGTGAATACTCCTTTTCAGAATGCAATTGGTTGTGTTTCTAAGAGCAGATTCCAACAGATCTAAGGTTTTTTTAACTAGATTTTGAGGGTTTTTTCTTTATTTCAGTTTATTCCTGTTCCTATTGATTTCTCTTGAGATCAAAATATAATTCTTGAAATCATACTTGAGAATCTTTGAAGGATCATTTAAAACTAAATATTAAACTAACTACTTTTTAAAATTCTAGAATACTTATATAAACTAAACACTTTTCAGAACTATGTTACTATCTAATGTTATTTTTATTATCCTGCTGAAGAACCAGTTAGAGGCAGTCTGGCTGCATAATCTCTTTGTGCTTCTCACAACTGTTTTTAGGAATCTATTAGTGATTTCTATTGGTATTATTCTGGGAAGGATGTTATTGATGAGCAAGGACAACGAAATTTTTCCAAAGCCATCCAGGTTGCAAAACAGGTTTTCAATACTCTCACAGAGTATATCCAGGTAAATTAGTTTCATTATAATTTTATGGGTTTTTACAGAAATTCATCATACTTTTGGCAGAAAGATCTAATGTAGATAGATGTAATGTCAACAGAGATGTAATATAGATACATTTATGCCTCAGATCTATTTTAGTACTTTTATTTAAGTAGGAACTGAAGTTTTGAAACATATATAACTGTCACTGCTCTTTTGGAACCTTAGCAGTTTAGTCAAATTTGCAGTTGTTAGTAGATAATCTTCGTTTGTTTGTAGGCAAAGATAGCAGTTTTTTCTTTTTTGTTAATTTGGTCCAGACCTTAGCAGTGTTATCCACTTTAAAGTCTTCACTTTTAACCCACTGAGAAACTAAAGTCAATGCAAAATGTAGTCACATAACTAGTCAATAAAGCATTAGATTGCATGCTGTGCCAGGAATAAGGCTGTTTTAAGGCATCAGTGCCCTGTTTGAAATACTCAAGTCACATGCTGTATTTGAGAACTGTAGAGATGTTCTGGAGATCAACTCCACAAAAAATGAAAAGAGCAAGCTGGCAGGACTGAATGAACACTAGTGAAAGGTTAATGAGGAAATTAAATGTCCTGTGCTCTAAGAAGGCTTTGGGTTGCGTGCAGCAAATAAAGAATGTGTCGTTCAGTGAATGATTCATTTAAAAACGTCTTTAAAAAAAACCTTGTTCTGTGAGATTTGTGCATACTGTACTCTTAATAATAAGGTAAAGGTCCTATGAGAAACCTTTTGAGATTTCTTAACTATTTGTCTTTTGTGATTATTAGCTAATAAGGATTTTATTCAATGTCATTTCAGTCATCAAAAGATTTTAGATTCATGCATTTCAGAATTTGGAATGCTTGGAAAAATATTTCTTTAGCATTGTGTTCTAGAACAAGTAGAATATGCTGGAAAAAAGTAAGGATCCTGCTTCTCTGATCTCTTACAGCAATGTCACATCAAGCCTTTATAAAGACTTCTGGTTTACAGTACAAAATAGAGAAGAATCAGCTTGAAAGTTTGTACCCCTTCAGCATTTGCAGTTTAAAGTTGCAAGCAGATAAATTTTTTGTGGTTCTGAATTAGTACATTTGTACTTATTTGGCTAAAACAGTCAGACTGTGAATGATTATTAGAAATAGGCATTGCTTAGAGTCAGTGGTGTTATGAAATAGATAATTCTATGTATGTTTAGTTTTTCATAGCAGTTTCTAAAGGACAGCCCTCAACTATGCACTGCCTCTATGTCTTCCTTCCTATTTTTATTGTTTCTTGCAAATAAACCCTGCTTTTCTTTTCTTACCACATGAACAATAGGGACCATGTACTGGGAACCAGCAGAGTCTGGCACACAGCAGGCTGTGGGATGCAGTGGTTGGTTTTCTTCATGTGTTTGCCCACATGCAGATGAAACTGTCTCAGGTATCTTTTCTTGCTTTTTCCTTTTTAAGTTACTAACTCTTTAGTAAAGTTCAACTGACTTGTTAATACTTTTTGAGTCATTAATAATAGAACAGTTAGTAGTGGAACTATGAGGAAAATAAAAGAGACAAAGAGATGGTCAAATACAGCAGAGTTGAGGGTATAAATTTTAAAATTACAGTGGACGTGAGTAGCAGGCCTGTAATAGGATTACTGAGAGTAGGCATGAAACCAATCACAGATAAATGAAGCATATTACCTGAATTCAGAAAAAAATAGCCAGGTCCTATGTTTTCATATCAATGTTCTGTTGCCATTTTTTATGCAATTTTGCACCAGTCTTTTATGCAGAATCCATCTTCCACATTTAGGTGTCTAGTTCAGTGCAGACATCTAAGCCTCTAAGACTCTTCTCCTCTCAGTAGAGAAAGAGGGTATCAGACCTTAGAATGGTTGGATTGCTTTTGGATGTTGGTATGCTTTTCATGGGCTATAGAGGTAGTATAGGAGACTGTCATAGACAGCCCTTTAGAGGGCTAAAATTAAAGGAGAAGAATCCTATCCTTAAGCAGTATGTTTTTTAACTTAACTTTTGAAGAGCGTGGAGTATGCCTTATTACACATCTTAATTGAGTGCAGAGATCCTGATTTTTTTTTAATTATTTGACATTCTCAGAGAAAAGTGTCATAAGCTTGAAAATGTTTTAGTTGTTGTTAAGCAATACAGCTCTGAAGGCTATGAGGTTTTCAGTTTTTACTATTTGGATAGATTACGGATCAAATATCCATGTAGGTATTCTATGAATGTGTTACATAAATGAAAACAGTCTCGCTCAAATGATTTTCTTCCCTGCCCTTGGGACTTTATTGTTGAAAGTAAATTGATTGCTTAGATCTGTAGACTTTGTCAGTGCTACAGATATGCTTCTCATTCCTTATGGATAGATAGATATCTTCTTCCAGAAGATGGCATCATAGTGAAAGCTGTTTCTCCAGAATGATAAAAAGAACAGCAGTGAATTCCCACTAATGTGTATTTCTAAGTGTATACACATACTATCATAGTTACCAGAACATCTTTACTATTTTAAGAATGGAAAAAATAGTTAACAATTGGGTAGGCCACAGTGGTGACTATCGTGATTTCTTCCTGAAAGAGCAAGGCAGCCCAGCCACAGAAAGTGATATCTAAATAGTTATAGAAAGTAAGTCAAGCACATGGACACAGTGTATTGATTATGAAAGATGACGTGACTGTTGACAAGACTTTGTTTCAGAGTAATGACAACCTTATAGTCTCAGCTGTGCCCTGAGTGGCTTCATACCATCTCACAATTACTGCATCTAGAAAATAATGATACTCACCCTGCAACTTAAGAGAGATCCAAGAAGCTTTGCTCAACAGCCAGGTCCGTTGTAGTGCATGGAGTTACTTGTGCTATTCTGTGCAATGACAGGAACACAGTTTACTCCAAATGTATGATAAATAGCGATGGTGTCTTTCCCTTGTGTAGAGCTCAAGCTCTTGGCCTCTGGGAGCTCATTTGGTGAGCTAGCATAGCCTTGAGCATGACCAGAATAGAGGTGAGGGGTTTTTTTGTTGTTGTTGCTTATTTATACTTATTGCAMGAATATTTTTAATAAGCTTTTCAGACTCTGCTGAATTATCACTTTTTAAAGGTGTACAGCCTGGCTACATGAATTTATAAGGAGTTGCCACATGGCTTTTCTCTGTTTCAGGGGCCTGCCTAGACTAAGTATTTAGTCTTTGTTTTAAACCAGAAGTTTCCAAAGCACTTTTGGAGAATATTTGGAACACAATTTCAATAGAAACAAAACTATGGGGTTTTTTTTCCTTCTCTAGTCTTGTATTAGGAAGCAGCTAGGTGAGACTTGTGGTAGTTTTTAAAAAATCTCTGTGAGGCAGAGAAAAAATTTAAAAATTTCTGTCTAAATAAACAAAGATTATCCAGGCTATAAACACCTTGAAGTAAGAAGTTTTGTAATGAAAACTTGCAAGAAAAATTAATTAGAAATGTCTTTACTATTTCCAACTTTTCTGTTTTCAATCCAGGATGCAAATTGTCATAAAGTACCTTGAATTTGTTGTATTCACTACTGAAGCCCAGCAATGCTTGAGTTGGCCATAGTGACAGCATGATGCTAGGTATTATTCAGAAGGAAATGAAGGAGTCAGATGAACATATTATCCAGATAGACTGCAGGATGAAATTATTCTTAGGCAAAATAGTAAATCTGACAAGTTGAATAAGATAAAATATGGCTAAAAGAAAGAATATTGTCTGTTTTTTAAGGATATATTAATGGAATTTTATTGCTTTTAATTTTGAAATTGTATTTCAACTTTTCTTCCTCTCCCACCCCCCATAAAAGTTGAGCAGTTAATAATGGAATCAGTCATTTTTGAATCATGTTACAGTTTGAGCTTGGTATGCTGCTGCCATTGTTGTTTTTACAAGACTTTACAGCTGTGAACTTGATTACACTGATAATGGCATTATTTTAGGTGACATGAAACATTACAGAGACATCATCTGTGAGCTTGACATATCCAGTTATTGTTTTAAAAATTTTCATCGGCTTCAGTTTTTGCTTTGTATCTATTAAATTATTGTCTTCTAAACTAATGATTTTTTACATGTTTAATCCTGTAAGGAGTCAAGCAATTAAATATATTTACATGATATTATCCCTTTTGATACTAATAGCCTCTTAATTTCTAAGTCTTATTTTCCAGGGTGAAATCTGCACACACATATATAAATGTCAAAAAGTCAATAGATATATAACATATTGTGTTCATTATATAGGATTCCAGTCAAATCGAATTACTGAAAGAATTAATGGATCTTCAGAAGGATATGGTTGTCATGCTGCTTTCTATGCTAGAAGGTAGTTCAAATTTAATTTGAAATTCTCTTTCACAGTTCTCTTTCACAGTTGTTCTAGCAATCTTTTTACCCTTCTAGATTTTCTTCGTGTTAGAAGTAATGCTTCATTTTCCTTTCAGTTTTTAATTTTCATTGTCAATTGTGAGAGGAGTTACTAGATGTTAAAGTACATGGGAGATTTATATACAGTAGTTTAGATCATAGTTTATATTAATTCTGAATGTCAGAATTATTTAAAAAAAAAGCATCTCTGGAAGAATTTTTATTTTGTTCCCATGAATTTGGCTTCTCTTTTGGCTTAGGTGAAGTTATTTACTAATGAATTAGAAATCCTAAATTCTAGCTACTGAATCATTTATCAGTCATTTTATTAACAGCATTACTGTATTGCATTTATATTGGTAGTGATCTTAGCCATAAAGAACAAGCTTTGATTTAGCCAGGGACTAGGTTCAAGGTCTGCTTTAGCTAATATCTTGCARTTATAGTTTTGCAAGAATACCCAAGAGTATGTGATCATTGTCAAGAGCTATTACTATTTATTTATCTTTCATGGTATCATATTAGTGCTCCTGAGAGTAGACCACCAAGACTTACACAAATATAGATGATACAAACATCTGTTTTTCCTTTTGCATCTTAGAGGTACTGTATCATATTTATTTTCTTGACTGAACTGGGAAGACAGCAGGTGCAGCAAGGATTACAGTGATTGCAGTGTAGCATGGATTGCAACTGCTGCTGCTTGGCTTGTAGAAGGTCACTGGGAAGCGAAGTAAATTCTTAGTATGTGTAAGCTGCAGTCTGCGGGTGACCGACAGAACTATTCCTCCTAACTGATGTGATGCTAGTTTTGTCTATGCCATGCTACAGTAAAATATTTGTAGCATCACTCTTAAAAGATGTCTCATGTTTGGTATGTTATGAAATTTAACAGACGTCTCTCTGTGTGGTCTGCCTTGGTTTCCATGGTTTTTCCATGTCTAAGGATAGTGTTTTTAGTAAAAGATTTCTAATGTACAGCTGACTTTTTTGTATGAGAGCTAGTTAACAGCTTTTCACCTTTACCATATGATTATTTCAAGAGTTATTATTAAGCACTTTTCTTTGCCAAAATATTTGCTGCCATCAATATCTGTTACTCATTGTCATCGTGTCTAGGTAATGTTGTGAATGGAACTATTGGCAAGCAGATGGTTGATATGCTTGTGGAATCGTCCAACAACGTGGAGATGATTCTGAAGTTTTTTGATATGTTCTTAAAACTTAAGGATTTGACTTCTTCTGATGCATTCAAAGAATATGACCCTGATGGTAAAGGCATAATTTCAAAGAGGGATTTTCACAAGGCAATGGAAAGCCATAAGCATTACACTCAATCTGAAACTGAGTTTCTGCTATCATGTGCTGAAACAGACGAGAATGAGACCCTGGACTATGAGGAATTTGTGAAACGATTCCATGAACCTGCCAAAGACATTGGTTTCAATGTTGCTGTTCTTCTGACCAACCTCTCAGAACACATGCCCCATGATACCCGCTTGCAGACTTTTCTTGAGCTGTCGGAAAGTGTCCTGAATTATTTTCAGCCCTTCCTTGGACGCATAGAAATCATGGGCAGTGCAAAACGCATTGAACGAGTTTATTTTGAAATAAGTGAGTCAAGTCGGACTCAGTGGGAGAAACCTCAGGTAAAAGAATCAAAAAGACAATTTATATTTGATGTTGTAAATGAAGGAGGAGAGAAAGAAAAGATGGAGCTTTTTGTTAATTTCTGTGAGGATACCATCTTTGAAATGCAACTGGCTGCTCAGATCTCTGAATCAGATCTGAATGAAAGGTCAGCAAATAAAGAGGAGAATGAGAAAGACAAGCCTGAGGAACAGGATCCTAGAATGGGTTTTTTCTCTCTTGTGACTATGAAATCAGCATTAGTAGCTCTCAAGTATAATTTAATGACTCTTATGAAAATGCTCAGCGTGAAGAGCCTAAAGAAACAGATGAAAAAGGTGAAGAAAATGACCATGAAGGACATGATCTTGGCTTTGTTTTCCTCTTACTGGAGCATTTTGATGGGCTTACTGCATTTTGCCTGTAGTGTCTTCCGAGGTTTCTTTCGCATTGTGTACAGTTTGCTACTTGGAGGAAGCCTAGTAGAAGGAGCAAAGAAAATCAAGGTGGCTGAACTATTAGCTAATATGCCAGATCCCACTCAGGATGAGGTGCGTGGGGAAGGAGAAGAAGGGGAGAGGAAACCAACAGAAACTGCTTTGCCTACAGAAGACCTGACAGATTTGAGAACTTTATCAGATGATAGTGATCTACTCTCAGATATATTTGGCTTGGATTTGAAACGAGAAGGTGGCCAGTATAAATTGATCCCTCATAATCCAAATGCTGGTTTGAGTGATTTATTGAGCACTCCTTCCTTAGTTCCAATGCCTGAGGTGCAGGAAAAAGTACAGGTAAGTATATATATTTCTTTCTGCCATATGTTTTACTTTCCCATATGTTAAGTATAGTCTTGAAACAAAACTTGCATCTATGTTTGTTTTTTGTGATGTGTTTTTTAAAGAATCACATACAATCACTAAAGTTGAGCCTCTTTCAGGTCAGAAACTTGAAGCCTCACAGCYTTCACTGGGTACATGGTTTTTTTGGTTTGCTGTTAAATCAGTGTTAAAATGCATCTTTGTAAATGTAAATTGAAAGATAATCTTCCCTCAGTGTGTCAACAGTTAAAAAAAATCCAGTCATAATGTTCAGTACTCTGCATATCCTTTGAACTAGGTTTAAAGACTGTGTGCTATATAATAGTGCCTAGATACTTTTCTTTTATCTCTCTCTAGGAGCAGGTGAAAGAAGATGAAAAAGAAGAGAAGGAAGAAACAAAATCTGAACCTGAAAAAGCAGAGTACGTATTACTCTAAGCTGTGATCCTACAAACTGTAGTTTGTTTCACTGAAGGATCAGCTCTTATTATACTTTCTCCTTCACCTTTAAATTTTTTGTCCATTCACATTCCACATTTATGATTTTTTTTATCCATCCTCATCATCAGTGGGCATTTGCAGAGAAACAAAATGAAAATGACATCACTCAGAGATTTCATGAATTTCTTTCTTCAGCACCATACTTTGTAATGTTGATTTAGTTTCTTTTGGCTAGAATTTACAGAACTCTTAAGGTGACTTCCTGCCTTTCCTCACAGGAGTTAAAAGGTTACTTGACTATGTTTCCAGAAGATAGTTCTAGGAGTTTACATGTTTATACAAGAGATGTTTATTTACAGAGGCATAGCTGCAGTGGTCCCAGAGTCCAYTGAGAATATTGATGGAATCAGTATATTTTGTAGAATATTTTGAATCTGCTAAATTAGTGTTTTCTGAGAATTAAGTCTTCTGTTGGACTGTTCTCACTGGGCTCATTTTCATCCATTTGTTTAAGGTATTCTTGACAAGCGTGAAATCTAGAAGAAAACCTCTTAAAAATTGTAAGAGCACTTGGGTTCTATAGAGTAATTATGCATCAGCAGTAGAGCCTGAATCTGTTTTGCCCATTCCATTTGTTGTGACATGTTTTGAGTTACTTGGATTTTKCAAAATCTTATTAGTTATAATTTTGATGAATTACTCTAGTACTCCTGTCTTTGTGCAGAACAAACATTTGTTAAATGATAATTTTAGTCTTTTTAAAACAGCTTAAAATCTCACATTAATGATAGTAGCTCAGAATAAAAATAATGAAAAAAAAATACAATACTTGTGTTTAAATAGCAAAAACATGGCACTCTATCTCCTTATTCATGGTTCCTGTAGCTGAAATGTCACTGTCCAAATTCCAAGTGGATTCCTTAGTTTCAAGCTCTGTCCTTATTGCCCTTCTGGAATGACAAAAACTCTTCTTTTTAATCAGTGCAGCAAATTTCCAAAGAAGCCAGTACAACTTTCTGAAGGAGTGTCTTGCTGACTTTTGAAGCTGACTTTACTCATTTCGGGTGCTTGAATTCTTGAGTTTCAGCAATACCTGTATTCTTTGTGAAGAGTGCAGTGCCCAGTACTTGTTAGCTGCACTGAAACCAGTCCTAATATAAGTCAAAGTTTCAAGTGAAAGTTTCTTGAGTATATTTCACTAAGAAATGAAGCTTAAGAAATCAATTATTCTGTTTGTAGACAGATACAGAGAAATGAATAATGTAGCTTATAGTTGCCTCTCACTCTGATTTGGCTTCAAATGGGCCTCTGTGTTCCTTTCATCTAGCATGTGTCAGGTCAAATTAACTTCCAAGAAAATTCACAGTTCCTTACATCATGTGTTTGGAGTAGGTAACCCACTACTAACTTTGGCTTTCTGTAATCGGGGCACGTTGTAATAATCACAGATCAAAATGCTGTCAAACTTTCTTACTCCTCTCTCTACCTGGAGTGGGTACTTATGAAGTCTGCTGTTGGGCAGAAATGCAGGATTTGAATCTTGAGGCTTGGCTTGTTAGTACAAGAGGAACTGAAGTTTTCAGCAACCTATTTGAGAACCAAGGTGGTTCAAGTGCATGAGATGAGAGGGGAGCTCTCCACAAGCTTACAGACATTTTACTGTGCAAGTATTAGCTGCACAATTATGAGGCAATAAGGTTGGCAGATTCTTGATTGCCTGCAGATTCTTGATTGCCTGCCTCTACCAGTTAGCATCCTTGCTTCAAGATGACAAACCAGTAAGTATAATTATCTGTAGACTTACTAGACTATCACCCTTGCTAATGCTTTAGGCTGAAGAGGGATAATTCTCCTTGTTATCCATGTAGGTGCACTGCAAGAATCATGACTACTTGAAACTCATGAGAAGATGTTATTATTTCTTTATGGGGCTGGCTATAATGTTTTGTTCGTTAATTTTATTAACATGATGTTCTTTTGGCTTCACTTGTGTCCTAAGAGGAGAAGATGGGGAAAAAGAAGACAAAGTCAAGGAAGACAAAGGAAAACAGAAATTAAGACAGCTTCATACTCACAGATATGGAGAACCAGAAGTTCAGGAATCGGCTTTCTGGAAAAAAATCATTGCATATCAACAGAAGCTTCTTGTAAGATGTTATGTTTAGATTTTGTAAGATGTTGTGTTTAGATGTGTAAGCTGTTGACTGTGCTTAGATTTTGGGAGGGATGTGTACCACAAACATTCTGCCAACCTGAAGAAGACAAGTTTGTATCTAATAAGTCTCACACATTTTTCTGTGCACAGTCAACCTAAAAAAGACATAAAGGCAAAAGCTCAATGAGAATGACAGAGGGGAAAAAAACCAAATAATTTAATAGACAGGATATTAATTCTGAGTAAGACAATTATTGTTGAAAACACAGGCCTTCAGAGATGCTAGTGCATCACTGGAAAAAGCCTTGCATTTTTATGTGAAGATGAGTATTGTTCAGTCTGGAACTTTCACAGCAGGTTGTGAGCCTGAAGGATTTTACTTCCCCTGAGGGACTTCTTTGGGAAGTGATGAGCTGTCCTATATAAGGAATTTCTTAAGGTACAATGCTTAGCCTAAAACTTCTTAGAATGCCAAATATAAATATTTTAAGAAAAAATGTTACAGATTTTCATGAAATAGCAAATTAGTGTTTGAAAACCTTATCTTTCTACCTATGGAAAAAAAGATTAATTAAAATAGTATAACTCTATCTGAGAGTTTTGCAGTAACATACAGTATCTTTGAATTTGCTGTAGAACTATATAAAATAGTTTTTACTAGTCAGGAGATTCCACATATATTCTGTGAATCTAGACTGAAATCCAAAGCAAGAAGAAATCACTCTTTTTCTATATCTCTAGTARTAGATATAATTGTGTAGGGACAGCCTGCTTCTAACATGAATAATGTAGCAAAGCTACAAAACTGCAACCACAGTCTTAATAAGGAATTAGGTGTTTAATTTTTGCTTTTGAACTCATCATCAAGTGATCTAATCATGCAGCAATCATGCAAATTGCATTTAATTTTTCTTCCAATAGTCTCATTTAATAATTTCTAACTAGTCTTCTATGGTTAGAGCTGAAATATGGGGGGATTCCCATGTAAAAGAGAAAAAGTATTGAAAATATATGCTGGAAAGGTTTGTGCATTGTCAGGAAGAGAGGCAAGGGAAAATGTGCATTTCTGCAACCCTTTTTACATCATTGTAATGCTCAGTGAGGGAAGCTCTTTACTCATGGTACTTAGGTCACAGACGAACTTTTAGCTGATCTGGTAAAAATGCAATTGATTTTGGAATAGTAAAAAGATTTTAAAATAAATGTAGATACAGACATTTTTGTTTCATGGTAAAAGTAACAGTTTACCAAGGTGTAAAATGCACATGCAAGAATATAGAGGTACAGTGAAGACAGAGGTTCAGTCTTACTGTTACATTGTGATGTCTCTGTATTGCCTATGTGTATTGAGAGTAGATGTAAGAGGCCATTAGAAATCCTTCCTCTCTTTCTGCATGAAGTGAAACAAAAGGCCCTTTAGCCCTTATTGCACATATAGAATATGAGAGAATTTGTACAATATATTACTCAAAATGCTTGATTTTTCTTTTTTGCTATTTATAATCCTGTTAAAAAGCTCCTTAGGGGAAAAAAAACCTTACATTAAAAAAATGTTAAAATTGTAAAAGATAATCTCTCAGAAAAAAAAAAAAGATAAGTCTGCCTTCATTTGAAAATGCATGATTATATACAGATTTTATAGTGATATAGCTGTTTATTAAATGCACGATGTGGGGTGCAGGGGAAGAAGTTTTTATCTGGGATGAAATGCATTTGCAAAGTTGGGGTTACAGTTTATGTATGTAAGCTTTCTTCATCTTTTCCTGTTTATCTGAGGATAGTACTTTGCAATGTTGATCTTTTTTATTGTTATTAAATAAATAGAAGCAGAGAAATAGAAATGATAAATAGAAAGACTATGGGTATTGAACTTCTTGGAAGTGAATCATAGGGAAGACATTTAAACTCCAGAGCTTTTAGAAATGTGAAAAATGAAATGTCCCAATTAAGAAGGAGAAATGACTGTAAATTTACATGTTCCTTTAAAACTTAGGTATTCAAACAACTTTAGAGTGTAGACTTGGGCAAGAAGAACCGCACTGGAACAAGATCTCTCATGGGATTTCCTGTGCTTCCACTTTTATTTTTTATTGATTTTTGACATCAGAAAGGACAGAAAAACATGAAGAATATTTTTAAGACAGAGTTTTTAAAACTTTCTTCTGACTATGTAAGGCCTCTTTAATAAAAAGATTAACTTGATAGCAATCCTGTTTATCACACACTCTGAACGCTATCATGCTAAATGCTAAAGCAAAGTGTAGAAAAAAATTTTTTTTTCAGATAGGGACTAAACATTCATCAACTTTAGGTAGTTTAATTTGTTACATAATAAAAAGTTTCCTAACAATTTTAATAAGTAACTTGAAGGTCAGGCTATTATCACTAGGCAAACAGTATGTTTTATTTTTCTTTTCAGAACTATTTTGCTCGAAACTTTTATAACATGAGGATGTTGGCATTGTTTGTTGCTTTTGCCATCAACTTCATCCTGCTCTTCTATAAGGTAAGTTTGTCATAATACAACTTTTCAGTTCGTATACTGAAAATTATTCAGGTTTCATAGCCAGAATTCTATGCTATAAATTGCCTAGACTAATAGATTAAATGTCTGCTTCATACTGCCACTTCAGATATCTAGCAAGGCGATAGCTAAAGTRTTTGTGTGAAGTAATAATAGTCTGCCAGTACATGAATAGCTATTAACAAAGTTTTGTGCTGTGACAGAGGCAACAAAATGAATGGTGCGCCCATGCCTCAGATGCTCCGTTTTACTGTACAGTGATTTAGCCCAAGCCCAGCTTCACTGACAGCTTAAGCTAATACGTGTCAGCTGAGGTGTTTCTTCAGCCATCATGCTCACCTGAGGGTGTGTACAGCAAGGGGAAGTTGTATGTTAAGCTGCCTAGAATACCACTGATAGTCTTTGACAAAGCCTTTAGTACAGTTAGTACAACTCTAAAATTATCAGACTTGAATCAATTCCTGGCAGAGCCTTCCTGAAAGATTACATGTAGGAATGTCAGGAGTTCACTGAGCTTCTTCCAAGAAGGCTATGCCCTTTTTTGGATTAGAGGTGATAAATTCAGTATGGACCAAATTTGCTAGCATGGAAACAGAATTAAAAGAAAAAAAAGGTCATAGACTGGTTTAACAAGATGGAAAGGTCTCTGTGAGGTAGTCCCTGTGGACATTTTTTTGCAAAAATTCTTTCCTCACAATTACATCATCCTTGGTTATCTTCAGTTGTACTACTTAGCTTGTAGCAGTGTGAAACTCCTTTCAAAAGCATATAACCACTACATTAATTGATTTGAACAGGTCTCCACCTCTGCTGTGACAGAAGAAAAGGAAGTTCCTGTGGTACCTGCTGGCGAAAGCTCCAAGTTGAACAGCCTCGAAAGTGACAGCAACAGGATCATTGCAGTGCATTATGTCCTGGAGGAAAGCAGTGGCTACATGGAACCCACACTGCGGATTTTGGCCATCCTACACACAGTCATCTCCTTCTTTTGCATCATAGGGTATTACTGTTTGAAAGTAAGAGAAGCTGAACATTGTTTTCATTCTAGCTCCCATCTTTTTTCTCCATGGAGTGGTGTAAACTGCAACATCATTGTAGCAACTTTGCTTATGCAGATTGAGGGACCGTGTGAAGAAAAACTGTTCTGTTAGTGTACCCTACACAGAAATTGGGTCAGGAGACAATTTCACGACATTATGAGCCAGAGCCTGATTTGATGATCTGGCATTGAATCAAAGATCAGCATTTGCACAGTTACCATGCTAGGCAAACAACTAGAGCAGTAGTCTGTATCAGAAACCACTTGTGACTTTCAGAGACAAACAGGGAATGCACATGGCCAGAGGAAGCTGGGTGACAGCATCCACATTGCTTGTATGTCAGCTGGGTCATCTGAAAAGCAAGCAGTACTTTGGACTACCACTACTGTGTGTTCCTACTATAGCCAATGCCCACTTTTATTATGCATTCCAATGTTTTGGCAGGAACTTAAATCTCTTTAACAGGAAGATGATCTCTGTTAGGTAAAAAATAAAGCTGCCACCTTTGATGGCAAAATCCTGCCTCTCATTTAGGCAGACCAAATGCTATAAATCTCTGGAGCCTGGAGGAGTATATATGGGATGTACTTTCCCCCATTTTTATGCTCTTACTCAGGCAAATAATGCAAGACGGTACTAAACTTAGTGGACCTTTGGTCTGATCCAGTATGGCTGCCCATTTGTCCTTATAAGTACAATTTCTTAATTAAGCTTTTATATGAGCCTTGATATTTTTCCTTTCCTTTTTTAACGGATAATACTTTTTCTATGCCAAAAAAGACACAATCTGCAATAGTAAAGGTAATGGTCATCACACTGCTGCATTAAGTGCTTGATCTGTACTTTAAGTGTCTCTGCAGGTCAATAAATACTAAAACACATTCTTCTCAGATTTCTGGCTTTTGAGATTTCCTCTTCCCCTATGTCCCAGCTTTTTGATCTTTATGCAACTTTCCCCAGATTGTTTTTCTAAAATTACATTTATTCTCTGACTAGAAATGAAAGACATCAATATCATTATTTGTCATAATGAATTTCCTTCTTTCCAACTGTGAAACCCTTAAGAAAAGACCACATATGGTTTCAGTCTCTGTCTTTGGAGATGCACTGCTTTTAGAATTAAAAATCTTCATAACTGCAGTTCTGTGCATGGTATATTTGTTTCTGGAGGTTGCTTAGCATGAAATTCACTAAATTTTTCTCAGTTAGCTGTCTGAAAATAAGATTGGAACTATTGTTATCATATCTAATGTAATCACCATCTTATTTAAATAGTCTAATTTTCATTGTTATTATTTCAATATACCCATGTCTAGTCTAGACTAGGAATACAGCCACTTTTGCAGAGTAGCTGAATTTTGGAGAGCTGTGAAATAATTCTAGGGAAAAGTAGGATTTACTTTCAAAATAAAAACCTAATCAAATGGTCCACTATATATGTTAATTCTGTCAAGCATGAATTTGTGTTGGTAATAGATTTCTAAGGAACCATTAGCTGTATCTGCCTTCTTGGAATGTACTTTTGAATGTCATTCAGCTGATGAGAGAGGTGTCTTCTAGGGAAAACCTGATCCTACCTGCTCAGGTGTTCCAACTGCTGGCAAAAAAGTACAAAGCACAAAGCAAATATATGGAATATGAATGTGGTTTAAAGATTTTCTTTCTGGTGCTCCTGATCCTTCTTTTCTCTCCACGCTGTGAAACTTTAAGAATTCTTTAACAAATGAAAAGCAACCTCTAGCAGTTTCTGGGTGCCAAGATACAATCCAAAAGTGTGATCTAGGAGATCCCAAATTAATATTTTTGGACCAGATTTCTCAAGGGTTTTAAGATTATTTTCATTTTAGCCCTTTCACTTAATTAGTTCTAATAGCTCCATGGCACTGCGGGACTTTTTCTGTTTGAAGTTGCCATTTTATTATGACAGTGCAGTACACTGTAGTTGTATGTCTGCGAATGATCTGGTCCTTATACATCTATCCCTTCACAGTATTCTGGGCAGTAGCCAGAATGGTTTGAAATATTACTTTCATTTTGTTCAGCTTTTGCATTTAATTTTTTACTAACAGACATCTGTTCTTAAATGTTTTCAGAAGTGTCAATGCATTTTAACAAATTTATGATATGTTTATTTTTTCAACTGCAGGTTCCGTTGGTTATTTTTAAGCGGGAAAAGGAAGTGGCAAGGAAATTGGAATTTGATGGGCTGTATATAACTGAACAGCCCTCAGAAGATGACATTAAAGGGCAGTGGGATAGACTTGTTATCAACACACAGTGAGTTTTTACTTTGTGTCTGTATAGCTTTGCAAGTAATTATTCTTCAGTCTCTGCAGTTATTTAGTTGATCATCAGGCTTGTCAGAAGCAAACAATTATGGCTATTTTACCAGCAAGGGTGTACAAAATATTTCAAGTACTTGTAATGTTAATGTTTAGTATCACTTTTAGTCATTGTCGGTCTCAGGTTTTTGCTTTAAAATTATTTCTGTTCCTTAAAGAAAAGATTGCAATGAATTTATTTTGGCAGGCACAGTGATCACACAATCACAAAACAGTTGAGGCTGGAAGGTACCTCTGGAGATCTTTGGGTCAGCTAGAGCAGGTTGCCCAGGACCTTGTTCAGTCAAGTTTTGAATATTTCCAAGGATGGGTCTCCACAACCTCTCTGGGCAACCCTTTCCAGTTTTCTAACCACCCTCACAGTAAAGAAGTGTTTTCTAATGTTCAAGCAGAATTTCCTGTGTTTCAGTTTGTGTCCATTGCTTCTTACCCTGAAATTATTGTCATTATTGCATACTGCTGTCAGTTAGAGAGTGAGCTACACTTTGGATCCTTTTAGTGTTTCTTGAAGACTCTTCCTGGTGGGACTGTGTGACCCAACTACTTTAGAACCCTGTCTCCAGGCATCAGCTCTGCTGCTGTTTCCCAGCCAAGTTAACATGACATGCTCAACTCAACTGGGTAACTTTCACTGCAGAGACTTCACAGACAGCTAGCTGATGATAGCAACAAAGAGCACCTTTGACGAAAGCCAGTAGTTAATTCTTGTGTCGTCTTATTACCTACTGTCTCTCCTCACAATCCTCTAAAATGTAATTTTTTTTCTGTGTTTTTCAGGTCTTTTCCAAACAATTATTGGGACAAATTTGTGAAAAGAAAGGTAACGGCTTACTTTTAAAAATGTATATGAAATTAAATTAAAGTTTTAATGCAGATTTATTTTCATGTTTGGAGAAATGGGGGCTACACTTCTTTGAAATATAATTTTGATCCACTGTAGATTACCATGTTTACCATTTTAAATGGAATTCCTTACTCATCTTATGCTTACAACTACTTTCTTTTGTTCAGTTCGGATATTTATTCTTTCTAACTTGTTCCAGATGCAGCTTATTTTATAAAACTGAGAAATTTCAAATACATTCATGTAATTCTGTGGACATGTTTACACTTTTATGTTTGTTACAACATATGCAAATTGTTTTATCTCTGTGTATTTATGTATATATCTATCTCTCAAAAACAGTCCTCCATAAGTAAGGACTTGTGAAGTTCATTTCTTATATATGTTATGTCAAACGTTTTCTCTGCTTGTTTTTAGTGACATAAATGTTATGTATGCACCATATAACAAGAATAATCTTTCTAGGATGTTTGGACAACATTTAAAAAGGGGGGGTGTTTATGTTGTTGGACCAGATTTATTCTTCTTTCATATCATTTTAATGCCAGCTTGGAATCACGCTTTTGCAAACATGTCTGTTTGAATACTTACATCACTTTTGCTTCATAATACTTTTAGATAAGCCTAGCTAAAAAAGATCCTGTGAGCTGTGTTTTCACTTTGCTATCAAAAGTGTTTTTTGCATGTTTGAAGAGTAGTTAAATACGTATTTCTATCTGTCTATCTAAACACAGAGGAGAGAGTAACTTGCATAGAGTACTGAAGGAAGAAAATAAAATTCTACATTGCCTCTGTCAATGTAACAGGTCAATGTTGATGAAAGATTCCTATTGAAAAGGAAAGGAGCATGTTTCTAAATTGTGTGGATGGTTTGGTACTTTATCTTTGACTGAGGAACTGTTCTGCGCAGAGTTAAGTGACTTCAAATACAATATTTTACAAAGGATGCTTTCTTTTTAATAGTGTTTTGTTTTTTTTTTAATCCCCAGGCTAGTGAATGTCATGTCTTCATATGTCTTCAGTCAGGAAGCACTGTTCTCAGGCATGTGAAAAAGAAGGCTTTTCTCTAACATATCCACAGAGATTTAAAACACTGATTATTAGAATGCTGTAAAATACCATTTCTTACCTGTGGGAGTCATTCAGTTATGATCTTTTAATCCAAATCTTTATATTTCTCTGGGTATTGTTCTGCAAATGAGAAGAGACAGGTTATATTTAAGAAGGAGCAGTGCATTCAGTGGAATGAGAACAAGTGAAATCCTTGGTCCTGTCATTTAATTGTTCATTTCCAGAAACAATTCCTATAAAACATGTTGAATTTTGTTAGAAAGACAAAATTTAATAATATTGGAAGGGGATAGTTGGAATTCATGTAAAATCATTTTTATGTGTTACTTCTCAGTTCAAAATCTTTTGATTCTTACATATTGTATGTATATTATGTATTCATTGCATTATTAAATACCATCAAATAAGCTCATAAAATTATGCAATGGAGCTGGTTAATAAATGGGGATATCTTTCATGACTATTTTGATGTGAAATGCTTATCCTTAAAAGAAGAAACCCAACACTTTTAGGTTATTTAAAGAAACTTTCTAAACAAATAAATTATGTATCTTTTTTCTTAAAAGAAAAATTAGTGAGGGTCAAACACTTTTTTTTAGAGAAATCTTACTCTAATCAAAGCTTTTCACATGGCTAAGATATTCATAAGTTCATAACATTTTTTTCCTGTGTGAGCTCAGGCCGTATTTTTTGTGTCTGTGAGGACATTGACTTATTTATTCTCCTTCGGCTAGGTTTCTTTCCTCTTCCTGTTATCAGCAAGTAGGAATGTATTATTTTTGAGACCTCTTGTATTTATCAAACTGATTGAAATTGAGCAATAAAAATTATTACTAAGTGAGTTGATAGACAGATGGAACAAACAGACAAAAAAGATTGGATATGTTAACCTTTTTGTCTTTAGAAACCAAGCTAAAAAACAACTGGTCTATCCGATTGATTTTCTTGAATATTCTTCCTAAATTTAGGTCATGGATAAATATGGTGAGTTCTATGGCCGTGACAGAATCAGTGAGTTGCTTGGAATGGACAAAGCTGCTCTCGATTTTAGTGATGCTCGAGAAAAGAAGAAACCAAAGAAAGATAGCTCCTTATCTGCTGTGTAAGCATTTGCTTCTGGTTTGTGTGTGTGCCTTTTTTTTTTTTTCTTTTTTGGTGTAAGTTAAAATCAAGCATTCAAAATTTGTCATTCAGCTCTGAATCTTCTTGCTGCTCTTTTATGTATGGCTATATAAGATAAATCAATTCTTGAATTGAATGTTATAGTGAATTTAATTCATTACAGACACCGTAACACACATGCAGGACTCTACTGTTCTTTGTGTGTGAGGATTTAGTTTAGTGCACAGCTGCTTGAATGTACATTCCTACTATTCTGATAAAGTGTAATTTTAACTGGGCTGGAAACTCCTTTTCATGGTTCTCTCAGTTCAACTCAGGCTGAAAGAATAGATAAAATTGACAATATGTTTATTCTGATAATTAAAATTCATCAAATAAATTTATGTGCTAAAAATAGTGACCAGTAAAATCTAGGAAGTTAGATGTTTATTCTTCACATCTTTTCATAATTTGTTTTGCCTGAACTACCTCCTTGCCTATCATCTGAAAGACAAACATGGAAAAAAAGAAGTTCCGAGACATTTATATAGTCAGAGTAATCATATTAATTTTTCTTTCTAGGAAAAAAAAATATCCTCAGTTTCTGCAGAGCACTGCAAAAATGTATTTTCTAATTGTGCAATGTAAAAAAAGATTTTTCAAATAGATGGACAGAATATATTTTAACAGTTGGACTTTTAACGCTACAGAAATTCTGGTGTAAGAGTTTATAGACAGTTTTCCTGAAAAGTAATATTTAATCAATGGATTTACAAGGATTATGTAAAGTAGACAACTAAATTGACTCAAGGGCTGATTTTGTGAAGAGAGATCTGATAAATAAGGCTGGAAAGTATGAGATCAAGAAAGAGAAGTCATTGCATACTTCTAATAGATGAATGTGGTGTGGGAAACTAAACAGCTATGACAGAGATTTACAGAACCATTCACATAAAATATGTGCTTCAAGAACATACATGTATCCACTTTATACCAGTTTCAGAAATGAATACTAATGAACCAACTAAAACTCAGACATATTCTAGATTCAGCACTTGGAATATATGTACAATGCAAGGAAGAGAGAGGTGGGAAAAGCACTGGGGGCAGAACCCTTCCTCCACTATCTTCAGGCAAAAAATTGGAGAATGGATATAACTTGGTGCAGATACCAACTCAAGTGCCTCTTCTTCCTGGGCCAAATGCAGGTCCAACCAGATACCTATGTCTCTCTTAACCCAGGAGGGAAATGCAGCATGTAATGTTACAAATGACCAAGGTTTTCTTCTGTCTTCTTGACTCCTACCTCCTACCATTCTTTCTCCTTTCCTTTATGCAAATGACCTGAGATTCCTTCCCATCTGTCCTGCAAGTGACTCAGAGAACTATTCTTGCAAGTGACCATGCTCCTTCAGAAAATACTGGCTGTTCCAATGATACACTGCATGAAAAGGTCCTCAATGTACTGTTATATTTTAACTCTGGAAGAACCATTCAGCTTAGAGATGCAGTCTTGAGGTACTGCTTGCAGTATTATTTAAATACAGCCAACAAAGGAAGATGATGCAGTCGCAGCTTTGTGGTAAATTAGATAGAAAAGGCAGTTAAAATTTGCATACTGGGAATCAGACAGTACACTGTTTTCTTTTCAGTAAGTCTCCCTTCCAGAAGGGGGATGTCACCCAGCTGCAGCAGGGATGAAGCGTATTTGAGAGAATAATATGAAAGATACTAAGATGAAAATTATTTCTCAGAGGTGACGTAGCAAGGTCAGTCCCTTTGCTTACTGCTGTTCTTGGTTCTTGTGTCATCACTGTCTGTACACAAGAGGCAGCTGGGGGTCAAGCATCTGCAGCAACCAGTGACATAGGACTAATTTTGTAGGAGAGAAACAGGGCTGATGGTTGGATGCTCAGATGGTAGAGAAATTCTTACCTTTCAGAGAAGAGAAAAATGTGAACAAATTCCTTGTGAAAAATCTCATGTTCCCATAGTTTGGAAGACAAATCATATTACAGCTGTTAAGTGTACAGAAAATAAGTGCAGTTAGCCTCAGAATGTGAAAGTTAAAAGGTCTTAATCTTTCTCATCACAAGAAACAATAACCTAGGTTTTCAAAAGATTCTGGAGCAAGTAACTCCCTTGTTAGTTATGCATTTTCTCAGAGAACAGTATTGTCTATGATAAACTAGTGGGCCTTTGCCCCAGACGACAGTCAGTTACCCCAGCATATTACACTATTTGAAAGAGATGTTACAAGGAATCTAGTCTTCCTGGCAAAGAATGCCTCTTACCCATAATGGCTGGTGAAAAAGTAAGGTGCTTTATTTGAGGTGGTTTGTACACCAACTAGAATACTCACAATTTATATTTGATGTGACATCAGCACAGCATAGATTTACAAAGCTGTGGATGTGCTTATTTGTCCAAATAGAAGAATGTACATCTGCAAGTTGGCACAGTGCAATAAGAATGATAACAATACTTCCTTTGCAGTTGACACATTAGTAAATAGTGGATATTTCTGCTAATGGATGCATTCTATTGCACAAACAGTAACATCAACAAAAAATCTTCCTAAGCACTTACGCTTCAGTCAGTAAGAGTTATCACATTTTCCTTAATGATTTTGTTATACCTTTAGAAACATGAATCTTATTACTGTCCTCTAGAACTGTTCTCTCTGTTAGAGTAGCCTCCTGAAACAAGCTGAAAGAACCTTTAACAGAAAATGTCAGTGTCAGCTAAGAAAGTTGGTGTGAAGGGCTAATGAATTAAAACTGACTCTTCCTGGGTTTAGTTTATACATCATTTTGGAAAAACATTAAAGACTACTGCAAGACTATTTTTCATCTTGAACTTACAGTAATGCTAGCTGCTCCCCAACTGGCAATGCCCTAAACAGCTCTGATGTATAAACATTAGAATGATTCAGGCTGAAAAGTTCAGCATTCATTATTGTCTGTGGATTGTCAGTTGATTGCCTGAGGAATTTTTTTTAGGGGAAGAAGGAATAGCTTTTGAAAAATGACTACCTTAGGCTTGGAACAGCTGATTACAGTAGACCTTAAGAAAGGAACTGTAGAAACATCTGGGTGCTGTTGAAGGTGATGGAGTACTACTGCAGCTTGTAGCGAAACCTAATACAGGCAACTTTGCAATTTGTCCTATCGTTCACATTGTGCATTCTCACACTGTGCCGTCATCCAGTGTCACTGAACTCAGCTACTACAGCAATGACAGTGTGTGACAACCTGTTCATCTATGCAGAAAGAGATCTAATTAAAAGATGCAATAAATTGATGGTATTGAGAGAAAATGCATATAAATTAATTCAGACTATGAAATTCATCCAATATCATACTAACTAATGATATTTCAAGGGAAACCTGAAACCATACTTTTTGATTTGTTTTGTCTTTTCAATTTATTTTTTGTATAACATGGTAGTCTTGTAGTTCTTTGAGCCATTTGATCAAGGTGGTGAGCAGAAATAAATAGGAGAATGCAATATTATGCATATTATTATTGCTTTTCTATCCATATCAGACATGCTTTAAAAACATGAAAATATGAAAGAATAAACAGCTCCTTTTTCCATATAGGTCAATATTCACATTATTTGTAGGAGCTCTATAGGTACTGCTGTTTGTGAAAGATGAAATCAGCGAAAGGTAAATTGACTAGGGATGGGTTCCCCTTGTGCTAATTTTTTGGCATTTCATGAGAGATGATGCTGCCTGTCCATAAGCACTCCTTTTTAGTCAGTGTGTAAGACATAGTTATGAATAGGCAGAATGTAGTCACAAGAATACACTTCACACTGGAAGTGAAAGTAGTATGGGGTCAGAATAAAGTGAGAAATTCACTTGCTTCAGTAAGATTTTCAGAAATAAATTTATTGAGGTTTTGGCTCATTTTACCACCTGAATATGTTATTGAATAGTTGAATGAGAAACTGCTCTCAACTTTTCTGACCTTTTTTGTTCTCTTCTAGGACAGAATTTTCTATACATTTAGAGGATTAGAGGATTTAGAGGATTAGAGGATTTCTATACATTTAGAGGATCCATTTGGGGATGGAAATTTTTTTTTGTATCTTGGTGTTGTCAACAATGGCAGCAGCAACTCTTAACTGTGCTGGACCATGGTAGGAGAAGCCATTTGGATGATCAAGCAGCATTCCTAGCCTTGATGAAAAGGCTGCATGCTGGATATATCTTTGTGTACTCTATTCAGTTTGCAGCATAACAATGTTTGCGGACCTTTAACATGATTCTTATAATTCCTTACAATATTTGAATATGAATTTTATTATGGATGCACTTTCCATGCTTTGCTAAGAGCAAACTTGAAAGCCTGTTATGTAAAAGCTACATTTTCCTCTCTAGTATACGTAGTTTGTGTGTTATATAAATATCATTCCTGCAATCCTAATCAGACAATAAATGTCATCCAGTGACCGTGTTCAGAGTCGCAAGGGACAAAACTCAGCTGAGATTTTAGTCTTTAGTTTCTACAGAGTTCTCTGCTGTGAAGGGAATAAATGAATCTTAGTCATTGCTGATGCAAAAACAATTGCTGACAGTGCCATCGTTCTGCCTAGTAACCTTTGGTCAATTCCGATTTTTAAAAAAAGCTTCATGCCACCTTATAAGAAGTTTTAGATTTGTTAACCTGATAATTTGCTGTACGGTTCTTTGGTCTTTGCACAGGTAAAATAAATAAATAAATAAAATGGAATTTGAAGTCAGGTGAATCTTGTTGAAATAGAAAATAGACTCTAGCATTCAGCATTAATCTCTGTGTTTATGTTATTTTTGCCTTTACAGAGCATTAATAAAACAAATGCACTGTTTGCTTTGAGCAGTTTCTTCCTATACGTATAGGCCCATGGCACTTTAGTGAAGGTAGCAAAATGCAGTTCACCATGAATACAGTGAAACAAATTGACCCTAAATGAGTTACTGTGACATCTAAACATTTTCTGTGTAAAAGTAAATGAATGTATGAAAGATTTGCCTTGAAATATTATTATAAAGTTGGGAGCAAGAGTCAAATATACATAAATCAGAAAACTTTCATTACATTTCTTCTGCTTTTCGCTTTTTGTTCAAGTAGATTAGTACACTTCAAAAGGAAAAAAAATGACTTCTTCATTAAAATAGGCTATAGACTCTTTGGAGTAGAGATTTTGGTCTAATTCTAAATCTCTAATTTCTAAATCTATAATGCTGTTTTTCCATCACAGTGACTCCACTGATACCTGTGTAGTATTTATACTAATATACACAAGATGCAGCTCAAGTCTTTTGCCTTTTAATTTGATGTGTAAAATAGTGTAGATTTTTGGTTGTATTTAAATAATAAATAATTTTGTATATGATACACATAAGCATACGTCTGTTTTGATGGCAAAGTATTCCTTGGGCATTTAATACTCAAATAAAACTATTACTTTTATGTGGTCAGTGGCCCTGGCTATGAAAGTAAGATTTTGAAAATCAGACCTTGCTAGGCTAAAATTTAAGCTCTTGCTAGGCCTCAGGTAATTCCATATAAACATCTGGCACAGAACTACTATTTACTTTCATATGACAGGTATACAGCATCTGTTAGCATTATGCCTATCTGTTTAGTCATTGCCAGTAGCTCTTTTCATTTAGGAACACTGAACTCATTCATGTTTTAAGGATAAAAGTAGGACAGATAACATTTTCCATACTATTTATATTTATTCCTGAATTGTGATCCTTTTAGAATTTATTTTTGTTGGTATTACACAAATGTCCAAAATAGCTGTCATTCCAAAAAAGACAAAGTAAAAAATAGGAAGAGCACAAGCAAAAATGATGTCTTGTTTGGTCAGATACTTGCAAGTATCACTTCTCTATGGGGTTGGTGGGGGGACAACCCTCAAACAGATAAGCAGATTAATTATAATGCAAAAATATAATTGAAAGTTCAGATGTGTATTTGTGTAAGAATAATAGAAGGTGATGGAGTAAGAGAAGAATTAATGCCTAAAGGAGAAATATAAAGGAAAAAGGTAGGAATAATAGTTTACAAACTCAGTCTGTACAACTGAAAATTTTGCCAAAGAGAGGAGAAGGGTAGAAGAGGCTAACCAGCTAATAAAGGAAAATAAAGAAAACTCTGAAAGAAAGAAATCTCTCATGTAGAACATGATGGTTATGTGAGGCCACCATGGAAAAGACAACCTTGTTATAGAATTGAATTAGACCTTTTAGTTACTGCCAAATCTACAGTCACCAAGAAGCTACAGTGGCAACGTATGCAGCCATATGAAAAATTTGTTTGAAAATTGTTTGGTGTATGTACAACTATTTTTCTCTCCTAATGGAATACTATCAATAAGCAGAAAGGTTTTAGAAATAATTTTACTAAATGTCCACCAGATATAGATTTGCTGATGTCTCTAGATATATATAATTTTAAATCTGTACATTTAGCATGTTTAAATGGACAAGACTATTTCCATTATGGTAGAGTCCAAGGTAGCAAGAAACTTGGCAAACATAGATGATTTACTGGAAGAGAATAAAGACTAAAGATGAATGAAGAGAAGGAGAAAGAAATACAACATACAGATACAAGCTAGATCTTTAGTAGTACTTGGTATGGCTGTGCAACTACGCAGCATATTGCATGGTTTTGTATAGCATGAATAGAATCACAGTCCTCAAGTACAGTGGAGTTCAGTATTAACAAGTGACTTCCCTCATGGCAGGGTGACTTTGGGGAGAAGTGTAGCAGACACTTCTTGCAGAGCTACTCTAGGACTTCTCTAACAAATGTTGTGCAACCCAGTGTACTATTGGATAGCACCGTTTTGTTCATGGRGATGATGGGCACTTGTTAACCCAGTGCTTTGCTGTTCCTGAACATGCTTTTTTGTAGGCAATGTCATCTTCCTGCCTTACCAGCTTTTAATATTCATTCTCCTTCATTAGCATTCATTCCTGACATATTAAGGAAAGGACACAAGCTCTGAGATTCATTTCACTTCACTTTATCTATCTTTAATGTCATGTGACAGTATCTGAGGAAGTCACCCGAGGTGGGAATTGGTGAGGAATTGGCATTTTGGGGTGCAAGTTGTCTGCCCTTTGTAAACATCTACTTTAGGCTGAGATGAATCCCATAAAAATGCCTGTTTCTCTCCATTGACTATAAAGGGAGTCCATGTAACTCATATGTAGATGATTACATTGATCAGCATTAGGTCAGATGAATCCCAACCAATATTTATTTTTTTGTTTCAACTTTTGTTTCTGACTGGTCTATACCAGAGAAAAAGCGTGAGATAGAACAAGGTTCCAAAGTGTTGCAGCTTTCAGAGAAGTAGCTGTGACCTCCTATATTTATGGCTTAATACACTTTTCTGTAGATTGTGTTGTATATTTTTCCATTGTGTTTTTATATTAAGTGCAATTTATGTATGTGTTTTTTACAGGCTAAATTCCATTGATGTTAAGTATCAGATGTGGAAATTAGGAGTTGTTTTCACTGATAACGTGAGTTTATCATTTATGTATATGTATTCACCTTATAAAAAGATATATACTTAACCAGGAGTGCTTCTGAGGGGTTATGAAGCACTCCAATTTACATGTATTTTTCTACACAGATGGAAAAAAATTTAAAAAGAATGCTATGCTGTGAAATTGCAAAACTGTCTATATCAATTCTAACTGCCATTTTTTGTATTATACATAAACTTTTTATTTACAGTCTCTTGAATATTCCTGGAGCACAGGCAGATCAGTATAGTTATGTGTGTGAAATTACTATAATTTGTATCACTGAAACAGATAGTAGGATGTGACATGAAGCTGATAATTCTATTCATCTGTATATGTGTCTTTTTTTTTCTTTTTTCTTTTTTTTTTTTTTTTTGAAAAAAATGCTCATTTAAAAGGAAATTTGAGTGGATTTCAGTACTTTACAAGATCAATTTTTTGTATTTAATATTTAAAAATATTTTTACATTTTTAATATCAAAATATCAAAATATCAAATATCTTAGAGTTCAAGATCTCACTCGTATTGATATCTTGATTACCACTTCCTTAATCAACTTATTTTTCCAGTGAAAAAATGGGGTTGGGGAACAAGCACTTTTGGAACTAGCACTGCTAGAGAATGAGAGTGATCTGACTTCAGCAAGGAAGAGGGGAATTTCCATGTTGAAGCTGGGATGATAACCCTCTGGAGTACACAGACAGCATGACCTGTAAAGAGTCAGTTCAGGAGTAGGTCTCCTCTAAGGGAGGGTCTAAAATTTCTCTTATAAATGTATAATTGTCTTTCTTTCCAATGAAAAATTAAAATATGGGGGGAAAGATGCAATTAACATTTTTTGTAATAGCTAGTAAACTACTTAAAAAGTACTTAAATGCCTAAGTAGTAGATCAGAAGTTTGGATTAATTATAAAATTCCTTTTGTTAATTTTGGAGTGCTTTCATTTATCATTTACCACCGTAGGGCTTTAATATTTTAATGTAATTACTCAGAAATTCAGAAACAAAAAATCATTCAAATCAGAAAACTTTTTATTTTTGAAACATTAACAATTAAGGTTTTTAGATTTTACAAATTAAAATTTAGAATGTGTAATTTTGAACTATTTTCTTTGAACTCTGCATTTGCTGATTTAATATTTTCATACAATTAAGCAAATTCTCAAAGATCTCTAGCAAAAACGTGTAAAATCTTTTTTGTATTTGTCTATTTAAATGAAATGCACATTCCAACAACTTCTACTTTTCCTTAGTTCTGTGAATAAAGTTGGCCATAATAGTCATGAGTTTTATTTTTTAATGTACTTGTTTTTTTCTGTTAGTCTTTCCTTTACCTAGCTTGGTACATGACCATGTCAGTCCTTGGCCATTACAACAATTTTTTCTTTGCTGCTCATCTCCTTGACATTGCAATGGGATTCAAGACGTTACGAACTATCCTGTCATCAGTGACCCACAATGGCAAACAGGTATCAAGAGCATCATCTCTTCTTTTCTTTACTTAAGAAGTACAAAGGACTAATCACTCCATGACTGAATTCAGCTAAGCTCTGAAAGCTGCTCTGCAGGCTTGACAACAGAATTATTCTTTCATCATGAAGTTTAGAACTTGTGTCCGTGGGAAAACTAGCCAGTGGGATTTATAACCACAAGAAAATGGGACTAGATCATATGGCATTAAATTCATTCTCCAGCTGTGTCATAAAGTCCCTGTTCAGAATTTTTTCAAGATTAATCTAAAGAAAGAACCAGTTGAGGTCCAGTTACTCTTGCTGTTAGAGGGCTGTTTCAGAACCTCAGTCTATTGATAGTAACAAATCTTTTCTTATGGAAACTATAAAAGCTGAAACTGTATTTCTGATTTTAAGTAGAGAAAATAACCAAGGCTTACTATGTGTTCAGATCTATTGTAGGAGTAATGCTTCATATAATCTGAGATTTCTAGTAATCCTCAAGTATGGTAGCCTTCCTAATCCAAAGGACCTTTGTAAACAGATAATGGTAAAAAACCCATCCTTTGTCTGCTAGAAGAAGATATTCTAGCAGGACAGCTAATATAATTCTGCTATTCAAGAGGGCTGGGGAAGGTAACTAAAGGTCTTCTCTGTTTTGTGTACTTATTTGCAGTTGACCTAAGATGGAGCTTCAAGCCTGGCTTTATATGCTGTAGGTGCTTTAGAAGTCTGGTGGCTATTGCCATTTGGAAATTTATTAGTAGCAATTCATTGTTTTTATTCTGTTTTGTTTTAAGCAATGTTGATACTAGTGAAATGTAAAATCTTTAGCAATGATTTTTGTAAATATGAACAGAGCGATATGAGAGGCTTTCTCTTGCAAATTTAATTCTGCCTTCAAATACACTGTCCTTGTCACCAATTTTTATGAATTAATACACATTGAAATGAACACAGTTTATATTCTAAAACAGCTAATTAAGTATAAGACATTTAAGATAGAGTCTTAGTTATGATCTCACCTTGACAAACTGTTTTAAATTATGTAGTTAACAAGTTTYATTTGTGCAACAAAAAATGTCTTGAAAAGTTACAGGAATCAACATATTGCAGCATATGTCCTTCAAAGAACAGAATTTTTTTTTTCTTAAATTCTTAATTCTAATTTCTTGAAAGAATAAAAATGGGAAAGAATAAAAACGACTGAATACAGTGAAAGAATTCTACATTTTAGTTAGTGCTGTATTTCTGTGATAACCTGCTGCTTTTTATCTTATTATCACAATCAGATACCTATAATTGCACATACCCTATTGAAATTTTGAGGCCTTCTTATATTAGTTTTACATTATGTAAAGTGGAAGCCCTCCAGGCCCATGACTGTAGATTGCATATATGATTGCTGTAATGTCACCAGGATCTGTTTGTTCAGAAACCTTAACAGCAGCTGTGTGAGAAGAGATCCATGACATGTGCATGTGAAAGTGAATACAAATGACTGAAATTCCTTGCTGTTATTGAGAAAAGCTTATCTGATAGGGTTTTATTATTATTATTGTTTCTAACATACCAGTGGAAACAAATACAGTTATTTCTTCCTTAAATCTGTATCAGCCCTGTATTAACTTCATTTCTGTGTAATGCTGCCTGAAAACAAACCTTAAAAATTTAGAAGCAGTGATAATACATAGTTTTGGAAAAGTAAACCCTACTATAAGTTCCTGTTAAGATTCACAAATTAGTCCTGAGTTGTTTTTCACATTTACACTTATCCTGATACACCAGAAAAATAACAAAATGTAATTTTTACCTTTCTTCAGTGGTAGCACAGAACTAGTATGACATATTGTTTGTCAAAAAAAGTGATAGGGTGGTTGAATGGATGAAAAGAGTTTTCCAAGGGCAGTTCATGTATGTATGCATGGATAGGCAAAATCAAAGCTGCTTTTTTTTTTTTCTTTTCCCCACATTATGTAGGTCTTGTTTTAACCTCTCAGCTGTGTGTCCATTTAACTGTGCCTGTATACTTTTGGCATAGAATTTGTTCTGAAGTCTTTACAAAGTATCTATATTGCAAGGGCATTATTTGTGATATACAACTTTTTAAGTCTGGCAATTATGCAAGTGAACTGTCAACATGCAGGACTTTACAGTTCACTTTCAGCTGCTTTCCGTAGGGCTCAAGGCAAAATTTTAATGGTGCTGCAGTTGAGCAGTGGGGTAGTCTTTGGTGCTTCTGAGAGGTTAGAGTTAGAGATGTTAAAGTAATAGGAAGAATCTGTTTTATCTGTGATTACATAGATGTAACCAAAACAACAACCAAAACTAAATTCTGGAAATACCATATTGCAATTAGATAATATGTGATATTAAATAGTAATCGTGTTGTTATTGGGTAGAAAACTTTCAGATATACCTCTTCTCTGTGTGATTACATAGCTTCTGTATGATTCTAATGGATTGTTTGTGTACRTATGCACTTGAGTTTGCAATGTTTGTCTGTATAGTTATTTTTCTGAAGCATACTTTTCTTTTGAAAAAATAGCTGAAATGCAGTCTTTGCATAAAAATAACTAAATATATTACCAAAGGCTACAGATATGCAAAGAGACAGAGAAAATAAAGTAAGTTTTGCTTTTCTCAAGACTTACTGTTTCTTTCTTTTTCTTTTTTCAAAGAAAATTGTATGGCATACTCACATGGTGTTATTATATCTGTTCTATAATTTTGTCTTCCAGCTTGTGTTAACAGTGGGATTACTGGCAGTAGTTGTATACTTGTACACAGTAGTGGCATTCAATTTTTTCCGGAAGTTCTACAACAAGAGTGAAGATGGTGATATGCCAGATATGAAATGTGATGATATGCTAACAGTAAGTATTAGTTTGCTTTCTGCTTTTTTTCTTAAACTGTCACCCTTTTTTTGTCCTGTGCTTCATGTAATTTCCATTCATATAGTTATATCATTAGCCAGTAATAGAAGGATCATAAGTGAAAGTAAAGTAACAAAGAATATATTGAAGATCCATAATAACAGGAGATACCCTGTGTATGTTAAACAAACATGTCTATGAAAGAATAGAATAAATATATTCTTTTCTATAGTTTCTCCAAAAATGAAAACCAAATAAAAGCCAGGAGACTGAGCCAAGTCAGGCTCAGGAGCCTGAGTAAAGGGAGGAGGTACTTCTGAGGAGGTACCACAGGCCTTTCAAGAGGTGGCTCAGTTATAGTCAAGGACTTTCATAAATAATTTAGGTTCTGAAATGCTTCTTTAAACTTGAAAATCTGTCAGTTTTCACTGGCATCAGCTGACATGATTATCTTCCTTTGGCAGTTCTGTTACTGGAATCTTTTCTGTGCTAAGAACCCGTGACAATAATTTATTACTTACTGCGATAGTGCCAGGCTTTGCAGTTGTGGATAGTAGGACTTACGCCATTAAAAAATGCTGAGATGTGTTGATGTTAGTATCCTCTTAAAAGCAATCCTCTACAACAAAATTAAATGTATTTCAAAATCTTGCGCAATATTAATGACTTCCAGGAAATTAACACTATGTAGTTTAAAAGCCCCGTGGTAAGATAAACTCTGAAAGGAGTTTAATATTCCTATATTTTTGTCCTGTTTGGAACTGCTCAGTACAAGAAAGACGTAGATAAGCTGGAGCGTATTCAGCAGAGGGCCACAAGATGATCAGGAGCTGGAGCACTTGCTCTGTGAGGAGAGGCTGGGGAGAACTGGGCCTCTTTAGCCTGGAGATGAGAAGGCATTTGGGGGATTGGGAGCACCTAATAACAGCCTTCCAGTACCTATGAGGAGGTTATTGAGAAGGCTCTTTACAGCAGCAGTGTGGCAGCAGACAAGGAACATAAAGCAAAATGAAAGAGGTTCCAAGTGGGTATAAGGTAAAACTTTTTCACCATGAGGACAGGCAAGCGGTGGAGCAGGTTGCTCTGAGAGGTTGCACAGTCTTTGTCCTTGGAGGTTTTGACCTGACTGGATGAAGCCCTGAGGAACTTTGACCTCACAGGGGACCCTGCCAGTTTGGACTACAGACCTCCTGAAGTACTTTCCAGTGTGACCTGTTCTATTATTCTATGAAAATGCTTTTATAAAAATGCTATTATATTATACAGGAATGAGTTTGAATGACATGTGATATGCTATACAATCAGGGTTTTCTTTTATAAAATCTGTAAGACTTGCAATGTAATGCTGCAGGAAAAAAAACATATTTCATATTTATCTACGATGGAAATATGCTCTCACATGAATTTTTACAGCAACATAGCTGTGTCCAATATGCAGTTGTCAAAGTGAGGAAGAGAGTGAGCAGTCCCTTTTTGCATGAAATAGCTACACATCTCAGTGGCTTTATTTTCTCTTAGCCAAATATATCTCCCACTGAGTTCGATGAGAGCAAGTTTTATAGGTGGGGTGAAAGTAGGATGTGAGCTATTACATAAATATTGATAAGTGATTGTAGGTGCATGAAAGACAGATGGTGTGTTTGGAGGGGAATGTTTCCCTTCATTCCATGGCAACAAAAATCGGAGAGGTAAGGAGGGAAGAATGTTTTAGGGTAGCATAGTATCTTGAAAGATTGCCATGTACTTATATGTTACCAGCTTGAATGCATCTGGCTGCTTTTGCTGTGCTATGTTCTTCTTGTCTCTTTTGGCACTCTTTTTGGCACTTTTAATTCCCAGGTACTAAAGAGACTAGTTGTCAGATTATTCTTATATCCACTCTCCGCGTCATTCTTTTGGTTTATTATTCCTTTTATTGTTGCCTAAGTATTTATATCTGTGTGCATATAGTTATTTTCTATATGAAGAGTAATCTAATAGAAAATTTCAGGATGAATAAAAATATACTTTTAAAGTCCAGACAGCTTTCTTGACCTTGAAGGGAAGTGAAGGTTCAGTAATTACCCTTAAGGACAATTTCTGCACTGCTCTTTGTAAAGACAGAATTTTGTGCTCTTAGGTTGGAAAGACATAAAGCTCTGCAGAAGATCTCTTAAAACTTGTGCCGGAAAACTTCACTTGGCCAATAAGGATTATTGTTACTGGCCTCACTACTTTTTGATAAACAGTGAGAACCCAAGATCTATAGTTTGCAAGGCTACTCAGAGATAAAGAAAACAATCCCCTGCTCTAAACCTGTGAGGCTGATATAATTTAATATAAAATTATGATAGCATGATAGAGAATTTTGCATTTTCAGCAGCCCACATTACAGTCCTCAGCCCTATGGTATCGCATTTCCCACTGTAGTTTTACAGCTTCCTCCATTATTAGCTTGTCTCTGCACACACTTCCTCAAAGGTATTTTTTTATTTTTATTGGAAACACTGAAGATGGGGAAAAATCGGAAAATACAATTTTAGTTAAAAGGCAAAATTTTTTATAACTGCAGTTGTTATAAACCACATCTTTTTTATGTACATAAATATTATTATGATCATTTTATATTATTATTATGATCATTTTACAAAGTGAGACATATAGACTGTTATTTGTAAAATGGAGTGATAACAACTCAGCTGCAAATCTAGAGTTAGAATTTGTCATTTGAGCCCTATGTTTATCAGGACCAGCTACATAACAGTATTAGGTTTTCAAAGTTTGTAAGTCTTTGTAGTTTTTCAACTGTGTGTTAATCATCTTCCATGTGAATTCAGAAGCATGAATTTGAATTTAGTTTCAGGCATGCTTGTTGCTAAGGCTAGCCCCAGTCAATTCACTTTTGAGCTGGGGAAATGAGAAAAGGGATGGACATGGTGGTAATCATATTTCCTACTTTCACATTATTCCATACTGGAACTTCTGTATATTAATCATGCTGTGTCACTGTGCTTAAGGTAGTTGAACCTTTGATCTTTTGAATTGCTACATAATGATAAAACATGAAATGCTGCAATTTCACCTGCGCAGCAGCATTTCTGCTCCCTCAGAAGTATACATAAACTCAAAGAAGAGAAAAATATGACCTGACTTGGCCTAGCTGCTAGAACGTAGACTAGTTCTGCCAATTACTGCTTTTGCAACAATGGCAATTTTTACTTCTAGCTTCAGACAAACTTTGTATTACTTTGTTTTGTGTTTTCTAGTGCTACATGTTTCACATGTATGTTGGAGTGCGTGCAGGTGGAGGCATCGGTGATGAAATAGAGGATCCAGCAGGAGATGAATATGAAATCTATCGGATTATCTTTGATATCACTTTCTTTTTCTTTGTGATTGTCATCCTCCTGGCGATTATACAAGGTATGTTTGTAGCCTATGGTGAGACTGAAAGTGTATTTAGTGTGCACAAATCTTAGTTCTATGGTCATCCTACCTGCCTAAGATTCAACCAGGACACCAGGGCAGATCATAGAGCACAGATTTATATAGTAAATCACACCCAGCTAGCTTTATCCATGTGCTGTTCTTCCCAATCTCTGTGTAATCAACAAGCTCTACCTGTATCAGTGGAAACAGAGAAAGAGCTACTTGCCATGAGAATACTGATCTCACTACAGTTTCTATCTTCTCATTGCCCCATCTAAAAGCCCCCTGTAAATGATCAGCAAGGGAAGTAATGAGAAGGAATGTTGTGGCATTCCTTAAAATTGCCTTGCAGCATGTGTAAGCTTAGCTAGACAGCATCACTAGCTTTACTTACACTATCCCGCCTTCCAGGATCTAATGATTTTGACTGTCTGGTAAATCTTCAGAATGGTGGTAGTGGTTTGAGAATTCAAACATAGCTTTAAGATGTTTAACCTTTTCTTACCCATAAACCTCTGTTTGGCCTGCTGCCTACTTACTTGAATAACCTCAGTGAGTAAATAAAGATGCCTGATATGAAACAGCTTCAATATGTCCTGATTAATGACAGTGGGAAGCTAGTCAGCATCAGGCTGAGGCAGTTCTCTCTTTAAGAGAAACTTTGGATGATTGTGTGGCTGTTGTATTCTGGATACTGGGTAATGAATTTTGGGAAGTCAGGTTTTTTTCTATCATGTTTCTGTTAATGATGTTTTTTGTAAATATAAATATGATATATGATAATATCATATTTATAAATACGATTGCCTAAGGAACTTAAAAGCCCTATCTGTGTACTTAGTGTATCTTCAAAAGGTTGTCAAGAATGCCCAGAAGATCCTCTTTTATTAAAGTTTGTACAAATTTACAGAAGTAAATACTTAATTTTGGAAAAACATGAAGATTTTGCTCGGTTCACTTGCTCTTGTAAATAGTGATACTTTATTCCTTTATATAAGCTAACAGTTAAGTTATGATGATTTTTACGCTAGTACGGATGCATTTCAACCTCCTATGAGGAAGTTGAGAAGGCAACTCAGAGCCTGTGGTAAATTGTTCACAACTCTTACTGAAGCGACAGGTTGTTTTAAAGAGCCTGGGGACAGAATTTCTTATAGCCTGAAGCAGCATATCTCCTACTGTTTTCCTACTGTTTGTTTCTTCATTTTGTGGCTGGCTGAAGAGGAGAGGCCATAGCTGTCAAACTTTGAGTATAATTCTCGTGGTGTTTTCATCAGTTTTACAGAACAGTAGTGCCGCTAATGATGGTGGAGTTGGTCTTGGTTTGTATCAGTGTAAGTGAAGGGAGAATCATAGAGAATTTAAAGTCTGGACCACTGACCCTGTCCTGGTTTTTCTTCTTCCTTTTTGTATCTCCCTGAAATGATCCTCTGCCTCTGTAGAGCTTGCATAATGGAACTTTATTATTAAATGACAGCCATAATGAAAGCAGGATGCACAGAGCTCTGGGCCTCTTTGCATCCGCCATGTAATAAATCCCTGAACTCTACTAAGTGTATAGTAATATTATTTTTATATTAAAGCCTCCGTCACTGTAAAATCATGTGTGTTTATGTACTACGTAGGAGTTAGGGTTAGAAAATTGTGAATAAAACAGAAATCTGCTTGTCCCTTTTTCTTTTTTTTTTAAATATAAATCTAAATGGTTCTGCTGACCATGTTACAAGCTATTTTCTTTGGATTATTCATTTTCCTTAATGTATTTAGTTATTGTGGTTTTTGAAACATATATCGACTTCTACTTGTCCTGCACAAGATTCTCATTTGATACTCTTTGTCAGAGTTTTGTTCTTTAATTAACTATGACTTTAACTTAAACCCTAGGTTTAATTATTGATGCTTTTGGTGAGTTAAGAGATCAGCAAGAGCAAGTCAAGGAAGATATGGAGGTAAGAAGTTTTAACATCCTGTTGCTGGACCATTTCCTATTTTCAGATTTCCTGAATATCTATTTAAAATCAAAATATGATACAGCTAGTGGATAGTTTTTTAAACTGATAGGAAAAGAAGTGCTTCTGTAGAGGGTTCAATATCACATGATGTACTGGACAAGATTCTACTCTCACACCTCAGTGCATGAGATGGAAATTGTAATTGAGAAAGAACTTTTTTGATTTTTTTTTTTAATTTATGATATCATAAAAGCTAATATAAGCATTTCTATTAGTGTCCAATAAAATGGTCTTCGGGCATTTTTATGATGAGAAAACTCTGGGTTACATCTGGGTTCTGAATAGCATTTACTACTCTTTGCTCCTTCCTGTTAATGAGGTGTGCTGTACTTGGGCAGGGTGCTACCTGTTATGTTTTATGGGATAGAAACACAGTTTGTCAAAGTGATACTCTTCTCTGAACATGTTTTGGATTTGTTTGCGCATTTCATTTTTGTGTATTTTTTAATGGCTCCAGATCACATGGCCAGCTTTTTGCTGTCAGGGATAAATTAACAGAAAATCAGATAGAAAGCCTAAGAGTTTATTTTCTCATGCCTTTTAAAGTTTATAGTAATGTCTTTATTTTCATTTTTGTAAACAATAACAAAAAGTCTTTGTCCATTTCTGTGTATTATAATGAATTTCATATTTAAATCTTTCAGATCTTCAGACTAGAGGTTTCTAACACTCAGTGTTAACGCTGTCATGTTACAGTTCATCTCACACACAATTTTCTTTTGTTAATCTGTGTGTGAAAATATCCTGTATGTGCTGATTTTCTATTCTGTCATTTAAATATGACTGTCAATTCAGAAAAGTGTCAAGAAGCTACTGTGCTATGCAGTCTAAACTAAGAGCATATTAAATTTCAGCTGAGCAAACACAACTGCCATTGAGGTAAAGATTGACATAGAGTACAGTGGCCACTACTTACAGTGTTCAAGGAAGAAAATTTGCTTTCAGCTTTGACCATTTCATGTTATTCTTTCTCCTGACATCTGTTCAGTTATGGATGCCAAGATTTTTTTTTCTTTTTTTTTTTTAAGGTGCAAGAAGTAATTCTGATGGTAGTTAAATTTTTATTCAAGCTTTTTCACTGAAGCATCCACTCTCAATCCCTAAAGGAAAAGCCTTTTTGTTTGGCACATATTATACTTGATGCATGGCCATTTCCAAGAAAATTATTACCTTCTTACTGAGCTTTCCTCAAAGAGGTGCAGAGTTGTGCATAGTGTTGAAGTGTTCTGTGTTCTTCATTCTTTCAGACAAAATGCTTTATCTGTGGAATAGGAAATGACTACTTTGATACAGTGCCCCATGGCTTTGAAACACACACGCTACAGGAGCACAACTTGGCCAATTATCTGTGAGTAGGGTAAAAATGAACTCCTTGCTCTCTCGTGACTCTTGCAGTGCCTGCAAGCATTTAATCCACTCTGTTGTATAAGGAAGACTCAGTACTGTTTGGCTTTGATATGCACTTGTGTTGTCTGAATGAACAAGTGAAGGAAGGAGGAAGACTTTCTTTTTCTCTTTTTTTGATAGGATCCGTGAGAAAGAAAATTTCTGTTACTAGGAAAGCTGTTGTGACTTAGGGAAGAGATACAATTCTGTGGAGACAGGAGCAGAGAATGAACAAACTTTGTTACCCTGTTTCCTACTTGGTTTAGTGTTTTGCAAAGTTTCCTGAAGTACTTGAAAGTGAATATTCAGAAATACACTTTTTGTGTCTAACTATTATAATTGATGTATTCCATTCATTCTTTATAAAGGGCATCACACAGATCTCTTCTGCCTTTTGCAGAAGTGATGTAGGAGTTCCATTGCTAGTTGTCAGTCGCAGCTGACAGAAACCTGGCAAAAGACCTCTTTTTGGTGTTTATGATTTTCTCAGATTTTCACTGTCCAGGCAGAAAGTTTTAATAGTTTGATGTCTACTTCAGACTGAATATTTTTTAGGGTTCCAGCAAAAATTAGTGAGCAGTTTTATTCCCATTTCCAAAAATAAGATTAGAGGGAAAGATGTTACTTAGTAAGAATACCTAGTACCTTTATGCTGCAGTGAAAGGATTTAAACTTGATGGTTGTTGTGCCAGGGATGTAAATATCATGTCCTATGAAAATTTACTTCATGTTTTGTATGACTTAAAAAATTAAATTATTAGAGTTTGATAGTTAAATTCCTACAAAGAACTACAGAAATAATGTGCTATAACATACTTATCCTCACTACATTATCCCAAGAAAATTTTTTAAATGTTTTTGTGCATGATCGTATTTTATATTTTTACATGGGTTTTGAAAGTGGGATTTTGAAATCATCACCTAGTGTGTGTCAGATATCTCAAACCCCCAAGCCTAATGTATTTTAAAAATGAAAAATTTTTTTTCTGCTCATGTTGATCTTGAGTTAAATGTGCTAGTAAAATATCCCCAATCTACAAGTTGGGAAAGATAAATCTTTTAATCATCTTCAGTATTTATTATTCATTTAAAAAAAAAAAAAAGGTTCCAGTGACTATTTCTTGGCATTCTCTGTCTACCTTCAAGTTAGTGTTCCAGGGTAAGAAAATGTCTATTATAATTTTCAGATTAGAAAGCTTAGAAAATCTTCACTCAAGCTGAGTAGTTATCTACTGTAAATCAAACTGAATCTCTTGCCTTTTGGCATACTATTCATTGAATGATGAGTAAATATCAAAGGTGTCAGGAAATTATGTTTAGTATTGTCAGGAAATTATATTTAGTATATCTGGGAATGCTATCATAAATATTCTGAAACTTGTAAATTCAAGAACAGCATTATATTGCTGTATGCAACATACTGAAAAATATGCATTCATCTATGAATTGCCTAATGCTTCCAAATACTGTATTTGTAATAAGTATTTTTTTGCTTGTAGGTTTTTTCTGATGTATCTTATTAATAAAGATGAAACAGAGCATACAGGGCAGGTAAGTGAACAACCCTATGACTGTCAACAGTTACTAAAAAGTTATCAAAATCATTCAGGCTTGTCAAAACTAAGAGTATTCTAATGCATAAGTCCCTATATGGTAGGTGACTTAATTCTCATTCTTCTAGACAATTCTTTGGACATCAGTTGCCTAGTGTTTGCCTGAGCATCTATTCTGCAGTACTTTCTATTCCTATTTTGTTGTCTGACCTGTTATTCTTAAAGTATGACTCCCCCAAAATACAAATGCAAACTATAAACAAAAATAATGAGAAACAGAACATTTAAGTGTCCCATGAAAGCAAGACTCTTCACTTCTCCCTGTTGATTTTCTTTTTTATATTCTTTGTCCTTTGTTATTATACGTCAGTTATATGAGATTTTAAGTCTACGTTTTCAAATAGCTTCTCTTTTTTTGTGCATCTGTGAAAGGCATAGTGCTGATGTTTTTGCCCAACAAAAATGCACAGGTTGAGTCCACATGAAAGAGCTTGTGCATGTATTTGAAATGAAACTTGTGAGATATTTTTTCCTGAGGTTTTTCTTCCTCACTGTTCATTGTTCTTTTAAACTTCTAATGCTTCCTTCAGCTTCCTTTAGATACACTTGTCAGTAAAAAAGGTAACAAATTTAGAGACTAGTGGATTTTCTAGTGAGAACCTTGCAGCTGAACTGAGTAAATGTTTAGGTGTTGCAGCTCACAAAGTCCCCAAATGAAAGGCATCATATACATAGTCACAGATTTCTATCACAGGGATGATACGCTATAAATTTATGTAAGTTGCTCTTTTTGAACTCTAGTGTATGTACTGGGCAGCTATAATCATATTCCCTGCATAAATCTTCTCAGCTGGGTGAAGTAAAAGATTTTCTGCTTTTCCTCTGTTATTTTGGAATATCCATCTTTCCTTTGAGAATTTCATATTAAACAAGATAGAAATCTTTTTGTTACTTTTTAATGCATAATATCGGGGCATTTGTGTTTGCTTTTTTGCTTGGCATATTATGTATGTAGTCTCACTATATTCACTGAAACCAGAGTGTGTTTTCTGCTGATTACTCAGTTTTGATACTAAAATATTAATTTCACTTAATCTGAAAGTTTAGAGAGTACTTCATACTACATAAGTTGTGTAACAGATGTCCCTTCTTACAGGGAATTTGTATAATAAAAAGCACAGCTAACTGTTGAAGCTAAAATGGAAATAAAGCTCGTTTTGTATTATGCATGGTATATAGGCATGTTTTGAAATGGCTAATAAAGAAATTCAAATTTCTATGAAAGAAAATATTCTGCTTATGTTGCTATTTGGTCTTGTGACCAGCTTTACATGAGCTTTACAGTGTTCCTGGATGTGAAACAACAGCTAAACTACCTGGTCCTTTTCTATGTGTTTCTCTAGTGCTTTTGACTAGGTAACAAAAATCAAAAAATTGCTCTAAACTGAACAAAATAATTTACATGATTTGTAGGCTGATATACAGCAAACTGATATGAACAGAATCAGAAAAGTGCAACAATTTATAAATCGGGGAAAAAAAAGAAAAAAGACATGCTTGTTACTTTCTCATTGAATCAAGTTAATTATTTACATTTTGTTTCTTGCAGGAATCCTATGTATGGAAAATGTACCAAGAACGATGCTGGGAGTTTTTCCCTGCTGGTGATTGCTTCCGAAAACAATATGAAGACCAGCTAAACTAAGCAGAGATGAGGATTTCCGCTTGAAAATATGTCCATGTATTTCCCAGCTCTATTGGGAGTGTCTAAAATATTTCTTAAATTCCCAAAGCTATGTGCTTTTTGGAGCACCAAAGCTCTGTTTTTAATGACCTAACTGCACTTTTATTTTCTTGTGTATTTGCTTTGAGAACACTGGAGTAAAGAACAATGAAAAATAACAGCAACTCTGGAAAACAAACCAACCACTCACACATGCACACACACACCCACGCACACAAAATATCCGTATACATAACATGTACACATAAAAAGAGACTTAAGACAGCTTATTTCTGAAACTGCCAGATGACACCCTTGTCTATGAGGTCACACACGGAGTGGCATGGTAGCAACACTCATTCAATCTGTTTATTTCATCATCCTGGAAGGAACTATATGTAGTTCACAGAGCACTGTAAAAGATTGTTGTGGACACTAAGCTGTGGGGAAATAGTGCCTTACTATATGTGGGTTGAGCTATGCAGAAGATGAGTGCGTGGTGACATTTTTTTTTCTTTACATTCTCCCTTTCTTCCAAGTTAATATTTATTTTGTGTTCTTGGTGGGTTTGGGAGGAAGGGATTTGGTTGTGCACATCTTTTTAATAAGACTGGAGTGTCTCCGGACAAGAGTAGGTTATTCTCATTAAGCTAATTTCACATTTACCTTCCTCTTTAGCTCTTGCTCTTATTTTGGTAATGCTCTGATGCAACACTGCAACTTTATGAAATCTTTGTATGAGAACAAGAAGACTGCAAAAAACACTTTAACAAGAAATGTTTCATTGCATGTTTATTATGCAAGTTTAAAACAGTCAAGATAACCTTCAGAAGCAAGTTGATCAACATGAGAAAAACATTCACAATAATATATCCATAGTAATAAAGTGTTGTGGGCTTTATTGTACATTTGGAACGAGTGTCATCAGCCAACAATGTATATGTTATGAATTTGACAGTAGTTTTGGTTTCTTTTCTTTTTCTTTCTTTCATTTCTGCCACCTGTGATCGATAGTGGAGTTGAAGATTTTCTCATTAAATTATTTTTTAAAATCAGAGCTGAAGCAATATCCATTCAGGGATTCCATCAGTTGCATCACGAAACACCAATGATGTGTACATCACTCATTTTGAGTCCTTTTCAATTGTAATGCCAGTCTTCACAAATAAAAAGACAGATTCAGAATGGAAGTAAGCTGGTTTTGGTAGCATGTGAGATCTTTCTTATGGAGTATTTTTATTTTTAGGGAGTATTTTTATTAATCCCTGAGTTAATTACACCACTTCAAAACAGGATTAAGCTGCTGTTTCCTATAATGAAAGATTTTTTTTTCCTCCAGAACTTCATGCTGTTCTGTCTCTCCACCTCATTTCCTTACAGACCACAACTTTATCATAAAAGAAAATGGCTGTGCCAATATTCAGGTATAACTAAGAAACGTTGTAACAAAAGAAATAATCCTTTAGAAAATAATAATCCTAAAATCTTCTAATCCAAACTTTCAGTTCAGCTGAGTATGAACATTGCTACTCTGAAACTGGGATCCCCATGAGATTCTGATTTAAAATTCTCCCCAGTTCTAGACCCCTTGAAGCCAGAGTGTGGGGTAGGGGGCTGGCAATGGCGGGAGGGCACAAGGAAGGCACTGCAGCCTCAGCTTCTTTTCAGATTTACCCCCCCCCCCCAGGTGGGGGGTTCCTTCTGGCCTTGTTTCCTCTCTGTTTGGCAGAACTCCATAGAACAGTTTTGATCTAGAAATCAGCGGTGGCAATAACATTCCTTTTTGGGTATATGTCATGAGAAGAGTTTTCCCATGACACACAGACAGACACACAGACAGACAGACACACACACACACACACACACACTCACTCACTCTTTTGGTGTTGCAGATTTTACTGAGAAATATTTAACTAGTGATTCTGACTGATGTTTCAAGACCTCTTTGTTTTGAAAACAAATTCAAGTGGACTTTGTAGGCAATATGGGAATAAAGCGGCATGTTTCTTGAACCTCAGCTTCCATGTTACATGGCTTCTAGGGCATCCTTGCTGTTGAATCCAATATTCTCTATGAAAAATATATGTGAAGCCACACTTAAACATTATAGTCTTTCAGGATGAGATCTACTGATTGTATAGTGAGATAAAACTTTTTTTTTTTTTTTAAGTATAACAAACATTCATTTGCGGAATGATGTTAATTATAGCTTTCACAGAAGCAAGTTACTTCCTGCAGCTAGGAACCAGTTCATTAGAGTTTGCAAGGTCACTACTGAAAATGGATGCAGAGATGATGGGAACCAGCTTTGGTAGACCCTCAGCCCCCGACTGTGCTGTCCCCTGCAGAATGACTGTGAACTATCTGTGACTCCCTGAGACTTTGCATTTTTTGTTTCCTTCACAGCACAAAACTTGCTACTGAGAGCCTTTTTTAAAAAAACTTAACACATCAGATTCAAGAAARGAAACCCACTTTAAAATTAAAAAACAAGAGTACCAGTCATAGAAATTGTTAGTTTATTTTAAGATTTCCAGTGACCCATACTGATTTTGACACTAATGTTCACTTTTAAAAGGATAGTACTATTCAGGCAAGTCACATACTGCATGATGCAGAAAGTGGTATCCAAGCCAATACTGTTTACTTTGTTTTAGACTTATGCAAAATATAAGATAATTCTTAGGGTATGTTAAAAAATAACTAAATTTTTTGTGACAAAACTGATATCTTAGAATTTTAGTGGATAAGCTTCTGAAAGAGTATGTTGTAAAACAGTCAGTAAAATCAGCAATTTGTTCATATGAACACAGCCAACTAATATAGACAATTCACTGCTTTTATAGTTATATTAAAAGAAATGAACATTGGCATAAATGTTCTATATACTAGCACAATGTACAAGAGCAGGTAATAATATGCCACTTGAAAAACATGGCAGTTTTAAATCCAAGAAATTCAATTATAGTGCTTATGTACTCARTATTTAAGATATAGTTATACTTATGCTTTTGCTTTCTTTTTTTCAGCTGTTCTCTGAGGTTGATTTGCAGATTTTGACAGTATAACTGTAATTTTCAGGAGGATCTCTTACTCTTTATTGAAGCTATTGGAGCTTTGCAGCTGTTTGCCTATGAATATCAAGCATAAAGAAAACTAATAGCAAAATCTGCTGTATATTCTAGTGTATTCATGTTAATCTCAGCAAAGAAACCAAGGAATAAACAGCAATGGAAAAACAAAGTAAAATGGAAGAGCAGTCGAGGTGTGATTGAATTATGAAAGTTGAATTACTCATTTGTTTTTATCTATAATCCCACTTACTTAGAATTGAATTGCAAAGGAAAAAAACCCTCACATTTTTTTAGACCTGCTTCTAATATTCTGTGCTTATGTCCTTTTTTCCASTAGTATTTAGAAGTCTAAGTCTGTATTTTTTACTGAGAGAATGGCAGAGATGGGAAGACAAGAAAGGTCACTCATTTAATATCCTTGGGCCATGTATTACTATAAGACTGATTGCTGCATCTTGGCCACTAACATGCTATTTAAACTGTTTTTGAATATTTTCATTTGTAGTATCTCACTACTGTCACAGGACTCTTACTAATGAATATGACTCGCATGAACATTTCTCTCTATAACTCCTTTGATAAGATTCCTACCATTTTCACAGATTCTGAATAATTCCCTTCACTGTCACCTGTAAAGTATTTATAGATAGTAATAATTTTTCAGTCTTTTATTTTCTAAATAAATTTCTGTGCTTTTTGATTTTCTTGTTCATTAGCTAAAACAAATCTGGTATCATTGCAGTGTCCAAAACATCCTCTGTCAGGCTAAGACTTCTGTCTTGTAAAGAGCACGGGTGGGTTTGTTCTTTGACTAAATCTGTCTAATATTTACTCTCATGAATGCAGCTCCTTCAATCTCTCTTCTTAAATCATAGCCACTTTCGTTTACATATCTATTTGCTTCTTTTTCAATTTTCTTTAGTTTTTCGGTAGCCATGCTAAACCACAGAGAGCTGGTTGAAAACAGAAATTCAAATTAGATGATCTTACAATCACTAATATTCTTATTGTAGATTTGTAAGATATTTAAACATATAAATCCATTTCTATGCCAGTTTTGTTTGCAGCTACCTCATTTACTTGCTTTTTCCTTCTTATGCCTAGCCTGGATTAGGATTTTCTCTGTAGTCTACATGCTATTTTAACTCTATCTATGCAATTTCTTCTTTCTAGTTTTCTTCATAATTATCTCTTTGTTTTGGACATTTGTTTAGGCAAAAAGATGTGTCTGTCTTACGTGGTAAAGATGACCGTTCTCAGCAGTTGTTGAAGATCTCTAGCAGCCAAACAGCATCACTCTGCTGTACAAATGGAGTTCAAGAACTGAGAAAAATTTTTATATGCACAGCTTTCTTTTGTAACAATATAGCCACAGGCTGATCTGCAGTTGCAAAGTTTTGAGTTATATAGTTGGGTGCTGGGTAGGAAGATTTGAACTAAAGTTCATCTGAAAAATGTTTTAAATTTCTGAAATGTAAATGAGAAAACACATTGCAACAAATCACAACAAGCCAAAAGACTTTGCTCTATCAATCCATGGTGTAAATGCTCCAGATTCACATGCAAGATGTAATTGTCTGCTGTGTTGCTCATTAGGAATTGCATTATTTAGACTAGTCCTGCAGCCCCAGCTTCCATAACACATGGTGGCAGAAGGCAGAATTCAGCAAAGTATGAGGTTTGCTTTACTTTAGCATGTCACAGTTATGTCAATAGAAAGCCATGTTTTCAGTTTGGAAAAACATCCCAATGTCAAATGCAAATATAATGCATAGGACAGTATGTCTTGAAACTGCTTATCACAACTTCGCAGCGAACACTATGCATTCTTTCTCTGGGCAGCAAGATATGCATAGTTGTTTTGTTGCTCGGTGGGTTAAATACAAATACAGCATGCCATGAAAATAAAGGCAGGGGGGAGGGGGTGGTTGTACTGTTTTTACTGGATCATTGCTTCATCTAGACCAGTCTTGGTAGGAAAGGAGTTTTCATTTACCACCTTGGCTCAGATGAGATTTCATGTTTCACTGAGAAAATTCTTAATGCAGTCAATCATGACTGGAGCACTTCATAAATACTGATATCATTTTGTACCTTTCATCCAAATTATGAAATTTCTCTCAATAGGGTTTGTTTGTTTTTTTTCTACAAAACCATGTGGCAGGCCTGAAGATTTTGTAAAGAAAAGACAGCTATGTGGAAGTAATTTGATTTGTCTGGAAAAAGCTGCTGAAAATTGACATCACTGTGTTACAGATGAGTATGCGTTGTAAAAAAGGTGAATAATTTAATTTTGAATGTTTATAAAATGTTATCGTGATTAAGTAGATACAGAAGTTAGGTAGTACCCATGAATAGTAAACTCCTTAAAGAGCTCCTAGTAAGTGGGCACCTTGTACGATGTTTTGAAGACAACACAGGCGTCTTGCTTCATGCCTTTTAAGGAAAGGAAAAATAAAATGAAAAGACTAGAAATAATTTTAAATCTTGCAAAAACTACTAGTGAATAAAACATGCTATGAATGAGGTGAAAGAAGTAAATGTTCACGATTTGCTGCAGAATTTCTTTAGAGATTAATAAATTGCATTAATTGTGACGAAAGTGTTATCGTCAACTTTGAGCCATACTGTGCCCATAGTGCGAATCACAATGAAGGTGGCAGAATGGAAAACATCTGGCTTAACCCGTGGCACCAATGAGTTTGCTATTCTGTCCAGTGATGACATGCCCAAACTAGGCTAAGTGCATCCAGTTCTGAAGGAGTCCTTCCCCGTCTACCTCAGTGCCAGGGAAAGGATGACAACGGACCATCTGTGTTGTCTCAGTTGCATTATTGGCTCTGTCCCCTGGCAGCAGACTGCATACTGCTGCAACTGCTGATACACAGACACTTGCAGACACTTCCTCCTAAGAAGAAATTAAAGTTAAATTAATTAGACAGTTAGTTGCTCAGTGCTGACAGCAAAGCATAGCCTTTTAACATCTGGTCTGACCTACTGGAAGGAAAGAATAACATTCACAGATAACTAGGAAATAAACTAGTGGTAAGATAAGAGAATAGAACAGGAAGTTGATTCTGGCTCCCTCCAAATAAGATAAAATTTCAAGCACTAAGTAAAATATTAAAGGTATTTTAAGTAGCTTTAATTTATATTAGAATACATGGCCTCAAATGTGCTGTGCAGTTTTTACGTGCTTCAGAATGTTATCCTAAGATGTTAATAAGCCAAGTTGTTGCTATTGAATATTATATAATGTTAAAACCTAAAACTGAGTATTTAAGAATTTAAAATTTTAAAGCTTAAAAATGGCTATTTAAAAGGATTATTCTTTTTGATACTTATTCATATGTCCTGTTTTAAGCCAATTCAAATGATAGGCAATATGATTAGTTATCTTTCTGTGGAAGTGTTTTAGAAAATAGTGATTTCTAGTATTCTGCACACATCTCCTAAAAAAAAAAAAAAAAAAAGTTGGCTGTTTAAATAGATGTGGCATAACAGAATGAGCATGGGACAGGAAATTTGGATACTGAATTTCTTGTCTTCACTGGTTTTGTATGTTTGGACAAGTGCAGAATTATATAATAATGTAAAGATAATCAAGCCATCTCAGAATTTGCCTGTCTCTGGATCACCCTTCAAAGGTGATCTTTCTCTTCATTATTCTTGACTGTAATCAGGCATGAGATAAAAGCAAGTTTGTTTTCTGTTTGTTCAGATGTCTGTCCCATATCAAGAGGTTTATATCACATAATTTGCAGTTCTTGGAAGCAGTTATATAAAAAATCCAAAATAATTCTGGATTATTTCAGAGAAAATGTAATATAATTTTCTTAGCTGTTAGTCTTTTTGCAATTTAAGAAGTCTATTTCTTCTCATTTAAATTTTGCTTCTACAGACATTAATAAAGACCCTTTCAGGTGACCTCTGGAAAGTCACACACTGTTATGGCTAGTATCCAGATAGAAATGATTCTTTTTATCTTTCTTCCAAATCTTCACCTCTCTGTATGACTCTTAACATGGAAATGATATGCATATATAGGCTAATTAGAGAATTTAATTAGTACAGAGTGCTTGTGGAAAGCTCCAAAGTATATAGTTTGTGTTCTATAAAATTGTTACTTGTATATTTTTCACAGAACTGATATATGTATTTGGTCATAAATACAGGATGTTTGAAAGAAATCCTTGTGCGGTCTGCAATTGCAGTAGCCTTTTATCTGGAGTTGTTTGATTTAAAAAAAAAAAAAAGTCAAGGTAGCTAATGGGCTTGGAGAGACTAATATGCATATTTCATCTACACCATTTTTATCCAGGCTGTGAATTCCTTGCCTTAGGAATAAACCAGAGTTTAAAAGGGCTAGTTAAAATAAGATTCTAAGGAGAATATCTGAATAATACTGCTCAAAATTTGCTTCTGCTTGGGAGAATGGTTAGAAAATAATTCTCATTAAGTTTTTTTCCCATTTTTTGCTGCTAATTTGTCAAATGGGGCTATGCAGCCTACAAACCCTGCAACTGTGAAAGGCACCTGCTGTATGAGACTGGTGTATAGTTAATATTTTGCATGTGTGATCAACTCTTGAGGAACTGTTAGTCAGTTACCCATCTTGCATATTAACTATGATTTGCATGCAGAAACATCTGTGCTGGCTTTGTTTTGACCAACTTAGGCCTAGAATCAGTAGACAAACTTATTTTTTATTGTGCATGTGGACTTACCACTGTAGACTGGTGTAACTCAGGTGTCCCTGAGCCCTAGTCATGCCAACTGATCTTTCTTTTTGCCATTGTGTGCTCATTATATTTTTTGTGGCCTAATTTATATCTCCAGGTTTTGGGCTATTTTTATTATCTGGGCTCCTTATCATCTTACTATTTGTAACTTGTTATATGCTTCGGGGATGCACAGACTATAGGCAGAGGGCCATAAGTGACACACCAGAATTCATCTAGCTTTGGAGAGGTTGTCTGGGGCAAGATGAGTTCTGGCTCAGGCAGCTTGATCTAGACTGCCCTGTTGCTTGATTAAATGATCCCTTTCTCTGTGCATGTGCGAGATGCACAGAGAAATGACATACACCTGTCCAGTTGCATGGGAAAGGTGAAGCGTTCCAAAGAAATATGGCAGCCAGGAGAACGCTGCTTTTGAACAAATCAATGATTCAGCCTACAAAACTTTTATGCAGTCCTGAATGGCTCTCAAGAAAGTAGATGCCCAGGAGCAGGCTAAATTGATTGTTTTAATGAGAGTAACATACTCCAGTCATGCTTTCCCAAGGACAACTGCAAAACGCATAGGTAGAAACCTGTGTAGTGTGTTTTAGGGAAGCCTCATACTGTACATATGCAGACTGAGTGTATTGTGCATGTATGGCAGGGCTGGTTAGATGGCAGTGAAAACACTCCTTCCTGTGTATTAGTCTGTGTGGCCTATCCATCTGGAAAAGGGGAATTCTGGCATAAATTCTGGCTAGTTAAAGAAGGCTTAACTCTTTTGTAATGGAAAAAGAGCCTGTTTGAAGCATACAGATGGCATTAGGCACTGTATTAATGCTATTACACATTGAAATTATTCAATAGCCTCTTAAATGTATATTCAAAAAGAAATTAACTTAAAAATGGACCTGAAAACATTAATGCGTCCATACACTGCTTTTGTAATTAACCTGTATTCTTAATCTCATAAAAATTAACTAAACTGGTCTACTTTGGAGGTATAAAATAAGCTTAGAAATAATGTTAGGAGGAATGGTTAATTCTTCTTTTGAGTCTTGTAAAACCTGCAGCTGTTTAAAGTTTAAATGCAATTGTGAATATTCCAAATTTTCTTACGAGTAATGATTACAATAATGTGTTACAGCTCCCAAAGTTAATAGGTTTCTAAGACAAATACTGTCTTCATTTCTAAAACTTCATTGAGACTGATAAATATTTTTGTTCTGATAAATATTTTTGCTTTTCTCCAAGGAGAATAGCCATGCGAAAATGTCAATATTAAATAGTCTTTTTAAAAGACAGTATTTTTCTTGGGAAGTCAACAGTACAAAGATAAAAATTATTATAGAGAATACAGACAGTCTGCGTATATACAGTATGAAGCTTCCCTAAAACGCACTACACAGGTTACTACCTATGTGTTTCACAGTTGTCCTTGGGAAAGCATGACTGGAGTACGTTACTCTCATTAAAACAATTTCCAGTTTTCATACTTAGTTTTGTTAAAAAGTTTGAATAACCATCTTTTAATTTAAAAATTCGTTTGTTATTTTGAGTTCTGTTTTGAGTAGTGTGTCATCATTTGTTTACCTTTCCTGCATAAGGTATGTTTGTTTGTTGTTTTACTTCATCTATTTAGGGTTTGGGGGGCGTAGAGGAACGTGTGTCCATGACTGGCTTTCTTATTTTTAAAATGCCTTTTTTAAAGGGAAGATTGTTTAATTTAAACTTAAAGAAGTTCTGATTATATATCTGGTTGGACTTCTGTGGAAGCTTGTTCTGGAGACAGTTTGCTCTTTGTCTGACATGAAACATCTTACCAGTTCTCTGTATTTATATGTGGACTCCTGACATTGGTTCTCATTCTGTGAGACATATTCAATCAATTTTCTGTAAAAATATATCTCTTTTCTGAAGATGATAGTGGATTTAACATGTTGTTCTTTTTTTAGTTATCTTTTTTCCTGATGAAAATTTTACATTCCACTAAGACCAAATGAATTTCCTTCTCCTATAGAAGCAGAAATAAAACAGAGACCAGAATAGAAGACGACATCGTGATACTGTATAAATCCATACTTTGTTTTCGTCTTGAATACTGTGTGCAGTTCTGTTCCTCTCATCTCAAAAAGAATATAGTAGAGTTGGAAAAGTTTCACAAAGAGCAACAAGGATGACCAAAGGTATGAAGTGGCTTCTGAGCCATTTACAACAGCTTTATACAAAAGACGATTGCGTTTGTTAGGATTCTTCAGTCCATAAAAGATACAACTTAGGTAGAATATAATACAGCTATAACACAGGTCTAAAAAATCATGAGCATCCTGGTGGATGGGGACACAAAAAATAGGAATAAGAACAAGATTCAAATCCTACAAAAACATCAGTAGTAGATTTATGGAACTGATTAGCAAAGAATGTTGTGAATGCTAATAGTCTTCAAGGACAAACTGGATATGGAGGAAAACTCCACTGAAGGTCACTAAATACCTAAAACCTCATACAGCTCGTGAAGTCCCCTGAGCTGAAAATAACTAGTCTGGAAGAGTGGAAGGACCACCAAGATGGTTGAGGGCCTAGAGCACAATTTCCCTGGGAAGAGATGGGGAGAGTGAGGTTGTTTAGTTTTGATAAGAGGAGACTGGCTACAGTGTGATTCAAAAGCAGTCTACAACATCCAGAGATGATTGAGCCAAACTTTTATCAGAAGTGCCAGACGATGTAACAAGGGACAATGGTCCCAAACAGTGGGTTCTGAGGTTTAGTTTGTACACTAGAAAAAAACCTTTTCACTAGGATGGTAGTGCAGCACTGGAACAGGTTGTCCAGGAACCCCCATCCTTGGAGGTTTTCAACGCTCATCTTTGAGAGGCTAGACTAGATGACATCAGGAGTCCTATTCAGCCAAGATTTCTATGATTCTGTTAGACGGAGACATCAAATGTGTTCTTACTCTTCTCTAAGCTTCCAGTTATGGAGACAATTCATTTTGGAGATAGGATGCTGGGCTTCAGGTACATTTAGTTGGATATATTACAGCCACTCCAGTGTTATGTTACGCTATATTACATACATGTAAGTATGTTATAACATATCTGTACTAAAAATCTGTATGGGAAAAACCCTGTCTACAAGGTATTTTTTTCAGAAGCACACCATGATTTAGAAAGGTATTGAAAATGGAAAGGACTTTAACCACCGGAGTAACATATATGTTGAACATTTTTGCCTGCGATCGATTTCTAAATTCTCAAAAATATTGAAAATAATTCTAAGATTTAATTCTGACCGTTATGCAAAAATATTTTAAAAATTGTATTTTCATCAGCGATAAGGTATAAGACTTGAAAGGTAATAATCTCTGTATATACTTTTCACGTGACATAGGCACAGATGTGCCTCTTTGCTGTTCTAAAGAGCTTATAGTGCTGTCTGTGCTGACACTTTAGGAAAGGCAAAAGGCTGTTATGCAACAAATTTGACAATCTGCTTTCATTTCTGTTTTCCTCTGTTCCTGTCAGCTGTCATGGCCTTTACCTTTCTATTTCCCAAGAGATCCTCCTGTGACCTATCACTTCACTATCGCAGTATAACCCTGTTTATACCTACATCTGGAAAGAACAACCAGCTGAAATGTCCAGTAAAAGTCTTTTAACAAATGGAAATTGTTGCCTTGTCAAGACACATTGGTCAAGAACACCGTCATACAATGATCTTGCAAAATACAGTTATGAGAGTCCTACAGTAAAAGTAGGTTTTATGGAACAGAAACCTTTATGTTTTGGACAAAAATGAGTTTCAAATTTTTTTGTTAGTATTTCCTGAAGGCATAAGATTAAAAAATATATATGAACTTCATTATAATTTGACATCAGTACAACATTATTCTCAGTATTTTTAAGCTACTCTTTGTTTAGACATGTAGGAATCAGAATCAGCATTATGTATTTCCTTAAACTTTAATTAACTGAAATTGAATTGTACTGCTATAAATAACAGGAATATAGTTAAATTAGAAAGAAATTCAGACAAGCACTCTTCACTCAGGTGAAGTATGCAATATGCAACTGTAAAAATATATTTCAGTGTATATTTTTCACAGTATTATAATTATATACTTTTATAGAAAGTCCAGTTCCCTTATAAAAAAGTATAGAAAGAAAATTAATTTGTTTTTGACTAATTCCAAGGGTGAGTGATCATTCTGAGGAAAAATATCATAAAGATTGACATTTCAATGTTAAGTAATTTAGCTGTGTGTATTTTTTTTCATATCTGCTTTCTCTTGTCACTTATTAGGGCAGCAATTTTTTGATTTTCTTTTAATCTTTTTCATTAATGAAAAGGATGCCACCCAAAAGATCAGGAAGTACTACCAAGTATATATATAATTTTCCGAATGATTCCAGTGCTCTCATTCTTTTCATCTTTCCTTTTCCTTTTAACCTTTGTAGATGACACATGAAATACAAACAAAAGAAAAGCTAAAAGGCCATTGTCAGCCACCAAGTGATTCTGTGATGGAAGATTAGGAAACATGATAATACAAAACATCCACTTACAGTTACTTTTACATATTTAAAACATTAATTTATTTCATATTAACTTGTATTTCACCTCCAAGAAAGCTAACTTCTGTGAGGATATCCAAAGATATTTTGAGAAGTGACAGCCTTTCTACACTGGAAATGGTTGTATAGGTGATACTTCAGAGGTAAAGCATTTGAGGATCTACTTTTTACTTCCTCTGAGCCACAAAAGGAAGATTTCATTTGAATAGATTTACACACTTTAAAGGCATGTTGAGATGCTGACAGCACACTGCTCAGCAACACTGAGCACTTCGTAAGTSCTGCACAGGTTCTGCTAAATCAGTCCTTGGACTTTAATGAGGTTGTTGTGGAAATGTTTGGGATGCGACAAAGCTACTATAAGTGCTATATCACCACTCTCTAAAGAGCAGATTTGCAACTTACTGTGCCTAATGCAAACTGCTGTTGAAAAGAAATCTCTCACGTCTTGTAGACTGAAATACTACTCATGTTTAATGAGTTTAATTAGCATGCAGTGAAGTGTTATGGGCTTATTCTGCAGGGATTTAATATAGGGTGAGTGTTTATCCTCATCTGAATGAAAAAACCCTGCTATCTAGGGTTCTGATTAAAAAAAACCCTGATGATTCCCCCTTTCTGTTCTGGTTTCCCAGTCCAGCAGGAAATACATATGAACACTGTGACACGTGGAGTGTCAGGCAGCTTCTCTCATCATGAGAGCTCTTTAGGTCTTTCATCATGCATTTCCTTAGGAGCTGAAAATCTGATCACCTTATTAATAGTTAAAAATTGAATATAAAACTTGCAAATATAAACAAATGTCACAGATTATCTTCTTGATCAGTCATCACCGTGGATTCTTCAGCTTTCAAGGTTCTGTGGTTTAAAGACTCATGAAAAGTGCAGATGCCTCCCATATTGAAGCTGTGAGCATTAGATGTAAGGTACTGCCAGGACCCCTCATGGGCAGTAAGCAGAGATATAAAATGTCTGGAAACACTGAAACTGTTGAAGCTGAAATGCTAGTTTTTGCACTGCTATATAAATCCTTCTCCACAGTGCTGGGCATGTAAGAAAGCCTTGAGCACAATACTTTTGAAACTTTGGGAACATGAATAGAAACAAGTTTTGTTTATGTTGCCAGGGGCTGTTTTTATTCTTTTCCCTTGGAGCACTCTTATAGTCTCAGATTTACTGAAGTAAAATTGCAGGAAAGGGGAAAAAAAAAATTGTGTGCCCCTTTTGGGTATTGTAAAGGCATGAATGAAAACATTCTATTTTCTGTTCCTCATTCCAGTTCAGGATTTGTGCACTAATGGAATTTTACAAGTCTGTAACATAAAGACTTGTTTCTCTTAAAATTATTTGAAGCCATATGAACTCATGCATTGTGGAACAGAACCATTCTTTGGTGCGTTTAAGGGTCTGCAATATCTCTTTTTTCGTTGTACAGCCATTTCAGTGTTTTTCCCACAGGAATTTCTCRTCTTCCCTGTGCTGTATTCAGCCTCATTTTAATTGGTCTGAATACTCCATTATCGATTCCTTACTTTACAGTGTTATCTGTTCAAGAAGTGAAAATATTACCACAGCAGCACTCTCATTTGTCACATTTGTCACACTTCATAGCAGCTCAGCATTCCTTTCCATTAAAGTGCTCTGGTTTCCCTTCTAAAGTGAAGTTAATGGCTAACAATTCTAGAAAAGATCTATTAGTATATCTAGTTTGTCCAGATATTCTGCAATTTCAAGATGTTAGCAGTTTTAAGAAGCTGGTATTTTGCCCTGATGCTAATTCAGAGATTGGTTTGCTGCATTGAACAATCATAAGTTATAAGAGTTCACGTTATAAGAATTGATTCCCTTGGGAGGCAGTCTAAGGATTCATGTGGTCACAAAAATAAATAGATGAATTATGTAAAAAATAAACAAGATCCACAAACTAATTATAACTGAGGAAGGAAGGATGATCAGTAATTATGATCACATATTTTTTGAGAAAAAGAGAATGACTTATCTAAGATAATTAAATGCCTTCTACAGAAGTGTAGAAAAACAATCAAAACTGGAAGATCAAAGCTCACTTATAAAACAGTGAAGTTTTTGAAATGTAATTGTTGCCTTAAGGAAAAACATGTAAAATGCAGGATTTGTATCTTATTTAGAATGGGTCTTTTTAGACAGAATAGCGAGCAACCTTCATCTCTATGGAACATGCAAAATATCAATAGAATCCAAAGAGTTTGGGGGGGGTTGGGCATCAATTTTAGAATTGGTGAATTTGGTAGTGGGCAGATATATCACTGAGTACTTTTTGTATGGCGGAATTTTAGCATGGCATCTGACTGTGGCTGAAGCAATTCAAAAGTTGGATAGTATCCGACCTGCATGCTGAAAAACCTTTAGCCTCTTTTATATGCTCTACTGTATGCAACCACCTGGTGTGGAGCAAAGATTGATTGGTGAGGAATCAGAGACATAAACATGATCACACCTTCTCCAGCTTGTCAYGTATACAGGTAGAACAAAACTATTACCAGAATCTACCCATTTGCAGCTCTGGAGGCTTAGTAACCAAAATGATGCCCTGAAAAAGCTGAGCAGGTGCATGCCAGTTTTTAGGGTTCTGGAAGAAATCTGGGAGAAGAGACTTCCAGACATCTTAAAGATTTTTGGACAGACTTTTAGCCTTTGAGACTGAGAAGTATGGGAGGGGTGTTGTTATTCCCTGAAAGGATAATGCAGGGTTTCTCCATTAATCCTGTGAATACTTCATACCAAAAACTTCCTTCTTTACATTGTAATGCAAGGCAGAATAATATAAAAATAGCCTGATCCATAAGGATAATAAAAATCTAAATAACTTGTGTATATATAATTTGTAATTGGATGCTGGTTAGTAGCCTTAGTTCTTTTAATAGGATGACTATTGCTTTGGAATAAGATAGAAATAAGAATTTTTTTAAGTTGTTAAAAATTGCCATAAAATCACCAGGTATTGAATATTTCCGTTAAAAGAAAGAAAATATAACAGGTTACATTCATTCTGGCATTTCCATAGCATCCATGTGAAGTAAATAGTCGTTGCTGTTAAGACGGATCTAAAGCAAAGGATAGCATTTTTTTGCTGACTTTATAGCTGACTTTAACCTCCAAAGGCATTGTCTAGAAAACACAACATTTAAAAACAATATTAATACTAAAATGAGAAACAATATGAATACTAAAATGAGGGGAAATGTGGTAATTTAGGTGCTGACCTGGGACTGTGGAGATTTAGATTCTCTTTCTGGTTCTTCTATGTACTTTCTGTAAACTTATCAGTCATCTGCTCTGCCTGTATCTAACCCAGTTAGCTGGCAGCATGTCTGAGTCCTAGAGTGAGGTGAATGCTCAGCTGTACCTGAACTTCTAGTCAGGGTGAGACCCAGGTGTGCAGCATTGCCTGGTTTCTGAGGACAATAACATAGTCCCTCAGGCAAAATCTGCTCAAGTCCCTGATTTGGAGTTATTTCACAACTGAATCAGGCACATCAAGTAGGAACTCCTCAGCGCATTGTAGCAGAATGTGGCCCAGTTATTCAGCATTTAGTGTCTTTGTCGTTTCAGAATGAAATGCATTTTGAAAACAATTGTAGAGTCTTGCAAATCAGACCAGAGGACAATCAGATTTGATAGCGTTATTACTTTTGACCACTCAAGTGCTTTATGGTGAAACAGGCTTTAGACTTCCTTGGCTACTGAAGAAAGTCACTCTCTGGTAAAAAATGGCAAACATGTAATGGTATTCAGAAATACCAGCCAAGTATGTAGTCACAGGTAAATGCAGGTAAATTGAGTTTGCTCATTTGTAGTTTGGTCACTCTCAGGTTTACCAGTGCAATACTGCWTAAACCAGCTAGTTTCTGAAGTAAAGAATAACAGATCCTACTGAAACTGCAAAGGAGTGCAGAAGGGGATTCATTTAAGAGTCTTGGGCTGGCTTGTTTCTCAGTTGTCTATCTCAGGATGAAAGGAAACTTTTTAAGTTCATTTGAATTTGAAGGGGGAGAGGGTATAATGCAACGGGATGCTCTGCCACTAAAGAAGAATGGGTTTTTCAGCACTGTTCTAAAATCTCCTCTGCTTCTTTTTTATCATATGAATAGCTGTCATAGAAAAAATGTGAAAATAGGCAGAGAAGAGAGAAAAATAAATTAAAAAATGAGGGTAATTGGAAAAGAGTTTAAGAGATGAAAAAAAGCAGAAATAAAGGATAATGATGAGAGAAGATGACATAAATGAACAAGAGGATTTTTAACAGTTTTGCCAAAAGCCTCATGGGCCCCAACTCAGTAAAGGCCAGAAGCTCATCGTCAGGTCTACCTGTACTTGACCAGAGTTTGTGTGCTTATAGATAAGCACATGCTTGTGCGCTTTCTGTGTTCACAGTGCTGATTTTAGTTGGTATATTTGTACAATACTTCTTGAGCAGCCAATTTTACTTTTCTCCCTTGGCTAATTTTAGTGTGGACTGCTTATGAGGTTCTTTGTCTTTTTGATCTTCGGGTCAGAAGGGATTTACACAGAAGTGTTTGACTGTCTTATAGGACAGCAGTATTATACCTGACATAATTTTAGAGCAATGTATTTATGAATCCCACATGGATAATCATTCCACAAAGGCAGCTCTTGTGCTGCAGGCCAGAATATGAATGCTACCTAAAGCTTGATGGAAGAATTCGGAATTAATCTAAATATCTATTGAACCATGACAATGCATAGTTGTGTAGTCTAAATAGCTGCGCAATATTTACTAACATTCTCTCTCTTTTTCTTTTTTGGTTGGATTAGGAACCCTTTCCTATTGTTTACAAGCCTTCCAAAGAGATTTTACTTTTTCTTTTATTTGCTGATTTTCAATGTGTGAAAACTGCCTTAAAATTTTGTTAAATAACTTACTGACTCTCAAAGGAAAAAAAGTTTCTATTCAGAACTATCTACCTCTTCTTGAAAGACCATGTGAACTTTGGTGGTGGCTTCAGATAATTTCTTTTCCCATTATCTTTCTTTGTCTCAAATGATAGCTCTTTCTCCTTTAGGATATGTTTTTTGCTTGGTTAGTGATTAAGCTTTTTCTTCTGAAGCTTCTGCCAATGAAAAGACAATTAATCTGTCTTTTTGAAACAGACCTCCAACTTTTTTGCCTGATCACCTCTTTTTTTCACTTCTGTTTTGTTTTATTTTTATTTCTATTTACGTTTGAAGTATTTGGGATTAGAATTTGTATAGATACTGTAAAAACAAAACTGCATTCACTATATTTTACTTCCGTGCCAAAAATTCATTATCTCTGAGGTGTCTATGAATACTAAAGTTTTCTAACAAAAACTTCAGAATAACATATGTGCTACTCCAGTCAATGTAATGCATTTCATACAAAACAGAAGAGAATACAATTAAAAATAAATATTCCAACACCATTCCCAGTTCTTTATTACCACTAGCAACCACTAAAGTTTGAATGTTATCACATACTTACAGCTGCAATAAAAATACAGCTTCAACAGAGTAGGGTATAGTGTTCCTGTTCTGTTAGTGTCAGCTATATGCAGGGTTATTTATACAACTTTTTTCATGTAAAGCTTCAAATATAAACCAATTAAACATACTTACCCTTATAAGAGTCCTTCCATGCTCCAGAAAAAGCAATATAAAAGAACAAACAAGAGTCAGTAACTTGCTTATTTTGCATAGYCTCTTTCTGTGGTTCATTTAACTCACTAATATTGATGGTTATGTAGTATAAATGCAATGAAAACTTATTTAATGTTCATTTAATATTCTTGGAAAAATTCCAGAGGCTATGTTGATGTAGAATAGCTTTGAACTCTCTTATGCATGAAACTGAGATCCCAGTTCTTGATATGAAAAAATATAAGAAAGCAAAAAAACCCAAAAAATTATCTTCATGACAATCATAAATTCAGATTTTGAACCTTACCTTTCATATGCTCATTATATAAAAAATTTTAAATATCCTTAAACATTTTAGGTGTTCACAGTAGTTGGTTTCTGCAATTGCATATTTTGGTTCAAGCAGGACATCAGGTAGAGAAACCTTCCCTCATCTTTGATGGCTGGGGAAGCCAGTGATGACTTTAAAGCAGGTGGATTGTGAAGAGAGTGGCCTTGGAAGGTTGTATGAGTACTCTGATCTCAGGCTCTGAGAACAATTTTGTTTACTTCATGATAATGATGAACTTGCTTTCATTCATATATTTTTAAAATCAGGAGAGAGCATAAATCCAAAATATTGTGTCTAGTTTATGTATAGCATAGGTCATTACATTTTATAAAGTTGTGCCTAACTGCTTGTGTTTGAAGAAAGTATGTCTTTCAGAAACCCTATTGTTCTGATCTAARGGTAGCAGGAATAACAGAATCAGACTTTGCCTTATTTATTCCAATGCTTTATGAGCTTCACTTATAGAAATGAAAGTCTTATGTATAATATTACTCCATGAATTACAGCAAGAAGGACAGTTTTTCTCTGCTTATCTAAAGCGCCTTTTCATACCCCATTTTTTTCCCCACAAAGGTACTTATGCTCTGTTGACTCATCTCTCAGTTTTCTTTTGATAAACTCTACATTTTTCTCTGTTAGACGGTTTCTTCAGACCTCATTAACTGTGGCTTTCAAAAGCCTAATTTTTCAAGCATGGGCAGCAGAAGCATATGCAGCATTGTTGTATACCTCTCTTGTGTTGTATACAGAGAGAATCAACAGAGCATTCGTATGACTTATTTATACTACTAGGGTTTTTCTAAATCCTTTTTAATGAAGCATCATGCTTAAAACATGTATTTATTTCCTTGTGCAATATGACATCTGCATCTTTTCCAAAGCTACAGTTTTCCAGGATAGGGGAGTGTAAGTTTATATTCCCTATTCATAAGTCTATGACACATAGTAGCATTCTAACTTACCAAGCAGTCAAAATCCCAAACCTTATAGGACTGTACTGTCCTCATTGCTACAACTCTAAGAGTTTTTGTGCTGTGTGGCAGTGTGGCCTTTTTCCCTGAAGTGATTTTTAGGTATGGGTTCAGCAAAATTAGTGTTACAGTTGTCTGTGGCAGATTGTCTACGGCTGGAATCTGGTATACAGAGCAATATCATTGCCTGGTGTTTATTTCTTCAGAATTGCATCTACATATATTTAAGAATTTTAAAGACCATTGAGTTGTCTGAAAAGGGACTGACTGTGCACTTCCAAAAATTATACTATGAATAGGAACCATTCTTCACCTCTTTAGATGACACTTCCTCTTCAAAGGAATTGATCTGTTCTTTGACCTCTGTCAAAGTCACAACCAAGGCAGAATAATACTTAATAACTATGAAATTATAACTGTTGTCTCAGGACAACCTCTCTGACTTGTGTTCACTAAAATGTAGAAGCAGCTGTTTTGTACATGATCATTTCTTAGCTTGTTGAAGTGGAGAAGTCTACATTATTGCTATTAAAAAAATGAAAAATTAAAAAAAAAGAAAAAAAAACCCAAACCACAGAAAAAAGTCACATTGATGTCACACCTGGACAGCACAGTCATCTAGCAATCCAAAACACATCACAGAATCTACTTAATGGATTTTGATAACAGCAATGTATATTTACCTGCTTTTTCATGTTTTTTTTACCAAGTGTAACTTTATTGTTACTTGAGTTTTCTTGTTCACCACACTGAGATGTCAAGATCATCGACTAAGTAGTTTTTAAAGTTAATTTTAAAGTTTAAAAGTTTAATTTTAAAGTACATTTTTAAAATCTCCCCCAAAGTGGACAACTGTTAATTTTTGACAATTTGCTAATTACAGCAAATTAGCAAAAACTAATAAAGTTGGAAAATGTGCGTGGGGAAAGGAAATGGATTGCATACATCAGTGATGAACATCACGTTTTCCTTTGAGGCTGTTCATCCAGAATATTAATCTGCAAGTCTTGGCAAATTAACCATCTACCTGCAGCCTGATTGGCATCTTTATCATCCTGACAGAAAGAGTATACTCCTTCAGCATAAAAATGAGACTGTTTTCACAGAACATACAAGAAACATTGTCACAGGTTTGGAGGAATTCTCTGCAATACCTGTTCTGGGTGTATTTCCTATGTGAAGCATTTGCTATGGGCTTGTTTACACAAGACAAAATTGCATGTAGAGTGCTGCTGAAAATGAAAATATTTTTGTAGAAGCCTAGCTAAAGTATATTAATGTAGCATCTCCAAATGTTTGTTTTGGCCATGCCTTCCCTAAGCATTTGGCTGTTCATTTTCTTGACTGCCCATCTTACATTTCAGTTAAGTCAGAACTCCAAAAACACGGACAAAAATCAATAATATATATATTTTTAATTTCTGTTGTTGCATTTTCTTAAATTTCAGATGCAGACAGTTATGAAAAATCAAAACAAGATTTTGAGAGAAAAAATATCTTCTCTTTTGAAATGTTCAGATGAAGGAAGTTTTTCTCAGTATTTTTCATATTTCTCAGCTTTTTAAAATGTGAATATGTACCTGAAAGTATTCTGTTATTAACACTAGGAATATTTTTGTCAATGAAAGGCCTAGACAGTTTTAAAAGAATTGTAAAAAGTAATATGAAGAAAGCACTATCAATGCACACTTTCTAGTTCCTATGTTTACAAAGTTTCAAGAACAGTTTTTATTGCAGCAACATTAACAACTGAACTCATGTGCTAGCCGTATGAATAAGTAAAAGCCTATTTTTTACCTGCATTTGGAAATAGTGAGTGGCATGAATATATCATATTAATCTATTGGATTTTATATCAGACAACTGGAAAAGAACAGGATTTCTTTTTGTTTTAATGTTGTTGTTTGTTATTTCTTAAAACAGTCTTATTTTTAAAAAAAATTCTATGGATATTATTTTCTTCCACAAATCTGCAGATTTTTAAGCAATACTTTTTTTCTTCGTCCTAAAAATATATATGGTGGATTTCTTTGCCATAGTTTGGATCTTTTTTCTACGTTCAGTTCCTGTCCCATGCTGTAATGTTCAATTAGGTGATAAAGGTAATGCATATATTTTATTTGCAGATCCATAATTAAATTGTCATTTCTGCATGAGCGTATTTTTTGATTTATGTGAAATAAGGGCTACTTTGGACTTGTACTATTTAAGAGGGGAACACAAATTGTGCGAGTGCATAGTGTGCTGTAGGGTCCCATTGTTCATTTAAGGGAATCCTTAATGATTTGAAAGATGAAATGTTATCTAACTAGTGTTATCATTAATCCAGATGAAGACTGTTCTCATGCTGACTTCCTTTGTAAGTACCATGCAGCAGTGCCAATAGCATCTAAAAGTTTACTGTTTTATATTTGGAGGATATTTTACTAAACAGATTACATGGCTGCTCCATGAGGTTAGCTGTCAACTTTAAACTGCACATATTCGATTTCTGTTCTTTTCCTTTGTGTTAGAAGTGTTGTAACCATCTCCTGACCTCTTGACACGATCACTTCTCTTTAAAACCAGTATGTCATGATCATGCAGTGTTTTCATCACAGATTCAGAAATTATTTAAAAAATCTGCATTAGATTTATAAAGTGAACCTGATTCTAAGGGTTATCCGGGGCTCAAAACAGAGCAATTTCATGTGTGAAAATCATTCAGTAGCATATTAGTTCTTAAAAACAAAACAGCATAATAATTAAAGAGCTGAGACCTAACATATTATTTAATGGCTCTGATGGAGCTGCTTGATTAAAGATGCCCAGAGAAGATTAATGGCTGCATCCAGTATACAACCTTATGGGCTCTCATAAAACTGTTCTCTGAAAAGTTTAATGTAGAGTTAATAAATAGTAATTATTCCTTGCCACCATATGGTTGATTCCAGGTGGGTAAGGGAGGAACCCACTTGAAACACTATTCATGGGCCTCTGGTAATTTGAATAAAAACATAATTGGCTATATCATGAAATGTAAGAGGGGATTGCCCCTAAGGGATATATCATGCTAGTAGAAATACTGGCTTTCAATGGTCAAAGATTTGAGGATGTGTGAGGATATCAAAGCGTTTGAAAGATGAATAATTATGATTTCCATTTCAAAGTAAGTAATATGAGAAATTGAGGGCCAGAATATAAGTTGTTTTGGCATGTAAAGATAGACATAAGCATATAACTGATTCCCCTGGGCATTCCTTGATTTTAATGGAAGCTGTTCAAAACCTATTTCAGTGGCAAGATAAAGAACAGAACACATTAATGGAAAAATAACACAAGTATTTAAGACTCTTCTGGAATCAGACTACAATATGCCACATTAAAACTGGGAATCCAAGCCCCTTTGAACTTTTGATGGAATCTGGGACCTAACTGAATTGTTATGAAGTTTTATGTTAATCGGTTTGGGGGAAGTAATTCACATAGCTCAACATTATGTAACTAAATGAAGTATAGGAGGCTGTAGGCTCCATCTATACGCAGCTTCCCTTGGATTCTCTGACCTGTCTTCTGGAGAAGGTTGTTTTCCTCTGGTTGTGGTTTTATGGTCACTTTAGTCCAGTATTCTTATTCACAACTTCCTTGTAATGTCAACATAGGTTTTTAACTCAGTGGAAAAGAATAGATCAAAATATGGAAAAAATTACAAGATATACACTACCTTACTATGTATATGTGTACAGTAGTGCAATGTGTGGAGTCAATAACTGTGTATATAATAGTATAGCTCAGACAATGCTCTTCTCTACTATGCTTATTTGTTATGTTTTTCTCTCATAAAATGCTCTTGTATGATTTGCATTTCCTGAGCTTTACATATTTATTCAGAATCTCAAAAGACTGAATGTTTGCCAAAATCATACTCACCATCTTCTGTTAAGTTTATTTACCTTCATCTTCTCCTTTCAACCAGAAGGTTATTTTCCCCCATTTTGCTGTTGTTTTCTTTCTTCTGTGAAAGGGTGTCAGTTTTTTTCTGTAACAAAATGGACTGACAAATAATTTACACTGTGAGCTTGACATAATGCCCTTTAGATAAATGGTCTTTTCAGTGAGTTTGTAAATATAAATATACCAGTAGAGTTCTGGTTTTGTGGTCAGAGATAATATATCATGGGTTGATTGTAAGTGAAGACAAATTGGATTTTACTGTTTAATTCAGTAGGAGCTAGGTCAGTGTGTTAGAAAGAGTTGTTTGTTGCCCTTAAGCAGAGATGGACCTAGCTAGATTAGTTAGTTATACTCAGGTGTTTCAAAGTACTTTTTTCCATATATCAAAGTCATATGTGAGCTCGGACTTACATATTCGATGTGTTCAGTTTTGCAGAGCCGTATGCAACCTAGCACTTAATACTGTTATGTAAAAGGTGGAAATTAATTTACTGTAAAAACTGACCTTAATGTAGTGGTTTCTCACCGGGAAACAGACAGACAAAGTGAATTATCTTGCAAGTTCTACTTGGTTCTGTACCATTTGGAGTCTCGCTGCTGTTAATGCTTCTGCTCTCCTTCCTTTGTGGCTGGGGTATAGGGAGGAGAAGGTGTAATAGTGCCAGATTTCAAGGCTGGCCAGCCTGGAAAAGCCATGCTGTTGTTCAACAACCTGTCAGAGGACTTCTCCCCTCTCAACAAAAGAACTTCCCAGTAACCAATTTACTCCAACTCAGTGATTATACCTTTATGCACAGTACTAATTCGAAGCCTGTTTATCACTTCAGTTTCACATAATTGCCAGTATGAAAGTTTAAGGAGCTTTTAAGTAGTCATTGTGCTCTTATTTTTCACAATAGGAAATGATACTATCCTATAACTGAGTTATCAACCTGCAATTTAACATCAGTGAAAATGTTCTAACCTGAAACTTTTTTACTATCAGGAGAAGAAGTTGAGGTAAAGTGAATGTTTAATAACCACTGTTTTTCAAGTCTGGTTTTAATGAATATTTATTTATACAGACACATAGATCCTACAATGATGGATATAGTGTGGGACACTAGACAGGAAAAAAAAGAGGATCTTTAATAATAGCATGAGAAACTGAACAATTTTGCCAGAGAAATCTTTTGAAACATGCAAGAAGACATATTCCAATAAAAAGAGGAAGGAGCACATTGCCTGCTGTGCTCCTTCCGATACGCAGGTTCACAAAAATGTTCGAAACATTTTTGCATCTATTTCTTCCAAGCGGTGCTGTATTGTTCAGTTCCATATGCCAGCAGTGCCAAAGAGATGAAGTGGACAGTTCTTTAGTCTCATTAGAAATGGCAGCTGCAGCCTAGGATAATAGTGAATGAATGACTCACACTGGCAAAATAGAGGACAGGCAGCACTGCTTTGCTGCCTTCATTACAGTCTTCTGTCAGTTGTACGGGGTGCTAAATTGGTACTTGGTTGAAACTGATCTTGTTAGTAAAGATAACTAAATGCCACTTCCTTCTTCACCTCCTGACAAGTATTCTGCTTTGTAACCACGTAAATTTTGGGGGGAGAATTTGGTGGCAGAAAGCCATGGATCAGGTTCCAGGTGCCTGCTATGGAAAGCTACACAGACCTCATAATAAAACTCCTGTTAGAATGAAAATCAATTTATAAAGTAGCAGTCCCTCTCTGTAAATTCCCCACCAGCTCTATTATCTTTGCTATTCAATTATGGATTATTTGTGTGCCAAGTTCTGGTTTAATTCAGGTGGGCAGTGTAACCACTGGCAAGATAAGGACCCAATTTGGGGATACCAATACACCTCTTTTAAAAAAAGCAATCTTTCCTTAAAGGAGCAAGAAGATATTTATGTTCTTTTTCTATTCAGTTTTATATTTTGCAGTAGCTGCTGTCAGACACACATTGGATTTAAAAAAACAAATGGGAGATGATAGGCTGTGGAAGATATGCTTCAATTTATATGCAGGTTTATTTTACATCTGTGAGATTACTTTTTACTCAAACTGCTTACTTAGAGTTCAGAAAAATATTTTAAATGAAGATACCAAGGTTCCTCCTAAAGCTAAGTAACCATCATTTTCTTCAGCCTGTACTTGAGAAACTACAGTACAGATTGGCAAAGTCATGCCATAAATCAGTGGAAGAGGCAAAAAATAAAATCCATGTGTCTCTTATCAACAACCCTGCATTTATTTTTATTCTTGGCTTCTGTAATAAACGGAGTTACAGCTATGTGAGGACAAATCCTTTTGATTGGGAAACATACTCTTCTTTTTCCAAAACTGATGTGTTAAAATCCTGTATTTGCTCTTCAGGCTGGGAAACATCCTGTATCTCTGGGAAGAGGAAGCCAGTTTGTCTTCACTTGTATTTCCCTCTAGGATCTAATGACAGTTCCCTCTAGAGTCTTTGTAGTCTGCTATGAAAAGCAAAAGGATAGAAAGTCTCTTACGCTTCAAGTGCTTTTTGGGGAGCAGATGTTTGCAGCCACAGGATGCAACTCAAGGTTTTGAAGCAACTGGTAGGAGCTACTCTGCTTTCTGGCCCCAGTCCAACATGGTTTGCTCCTGGGATTGCTCTGATGGATTCTGGTATTCTCCTTTGGCAGCCTACATCAGTTTAGATGCATCTAGAGTGCCTGCTGCATGGGAAGCTTGAATGTATCCCATGTGCTGAGCAGCTTTATGTCTGGATGCAGTGAACATGCTGCTCTGATTGAGCCCTGAGGTTTGGGGAGACCTTGTGGTGGAAGATTTCCTTTGCAGTCTTGGCACACTGATGTTTTGCAGTGTCTGAGCTCTGAGCCAACTCTGGGCACAGGAGTGAGCGAGGTCTTTCTTGTTCTACAGTCATGGGAAGTTGCCAGGATGTCTAATGTCTGTGCAGCAGCATTATCTCTTCATGACCCAGCTGAGCACCCTGTCTGACGTTGAACTGGAAAGGGATTTCTAGTAGGTCAGGAAACCTGACAGTGTGAGGGTATAACTGTAGATGAACATCACCTGAAAGCATGTTTTAGGAAATCTGCAGCTTGACCTGTACATGATAGTCTTGGGAGAAGGGAGAGTATATGTCATGACTTCTGTTTCACCAGAGCTGTGTCAGGTAAGCAGATGTTAACTCTGTCAGTTGTTGTGCCATTGTTAGCGATTAATGCTCATATGTTTGCGCTTATACCCAAGTGGAGCATGCTGTTGTGGTAGCTCTCTGGGGGAAGGTGCAACAGAGTGCATATGTACTGAAGCATTAGTGCCTGGTTGGGCAGCATAGTTCAGAGGATCTGTATGCAAAGTATATGTGCCTTTCCAGGTGCTCTAGTTGCATTTCTGATGACTGGGTGTCAGTAGCATAGGCTATAAAGTAGTTTGTAGATATGCAGAGGTGTCAGTCAGCCACTGCTGCTTTACAGGTCAGTGAGACAGAGATCTTCTCTTATGAATATATCATGGTTTCCCTTGTGTATGGGGAATGGTGCAGGGAGTGGTGTGCGTGTTGCTGGAAAGCACTTGCAGCCTCCTTGGGCTGTTGCATCGATGTCTGTTTCCCATTTGCCAAAGGTTGCCCACTTTATGACCGAGTATATGAACCAAACCCTTGAACTCTGTCTCTGTCTTAGCTCCCCATAATATGAGTATCTATAGTAAAACACTTACCTAAGCTCTTTTGCTGAATTGAATGTTGCTTTTTGGGAAGATGCTCTCTGGCAAAGGGAGATGCTCTTCTGGCTTGTTATCAACCTGAGTAGTCAAGGAGAGGCCTGTTTTTTCAGTACAGTGAAGCCTAAGTCTCAAGCACAAGGTGTGATGACCAGAGGTTTGATGTTAATTGTTGCACTAAATATATTATGCAGCTTTTGGAAATGTTAGGATATGCTTGGAGCAGCTCTGGAATACTTATCTTTGTCTCTGGCTTAGAGATACATGGCCTTTCATTTCTTAAACTGAACTGGCCTGCTTTCTAGGTTTTAGGAAGCCTATGCCGATTCTGTCAATATCAGCTGTATAATTGCTGAGAAAAAGGCAGAAGAGCCACATATATGATCATGGTCATGCCAAATAATGAACAGGGTTTTGTTTTGCTTTTTTTTACTGTTGCTGCTGGTTTTTTGATCTGTTTTTTTTTTCTTTTTTTAAGAGTCAGTGTTTTCTCCTAAAGGAATAGATAAATAAGGGAGTTGCATTGCTATAAGTTGCATTCTGAAATATGCTGAAGGGCATACTGCCTTTGGCACACATTGTGAAGAAGAGGGGACTTGCCTTGGAGGACTGGAACAGTGTGAGGTTGGTGCAGTTTGCACCCATACTGAAATTATGGTTGGGACTCTATTGCACCTAATCTCTCATCTTTGTCAAGGTTTTCCCAGAAAGTTTACTCCAGAGTGGATTTGACCTTCACCAGGTCCTCACTGCAAATAGGGACAATGTACGAAGACAGTCATATCTTTGTGAAGCAGGCATGAAACCTATTTTGCTTCTTACTAATCTTCTGTGAAACCATACTGGTCAGTTAAATCTAGATTAAATAAGATAGACAGTCGACTGTATAGGAGACATGGCATAAAAATTAATGTGTCCTTTGATTARATTCTTAATTGCTTGCATAGAAGACTGTGGTGACAGCTTTGCAAGATTAGTTTTAAAGTAAAGATTATTAGAAAAACAAATTACTTTTGTTTTGGTGCTTGCTTTATGTTTGGCATTTCTGAATCTGATCTTGATATATAATCTTTTGAGTTTTAATTCTTTAGCTCTGTACATAAGTGTATTAAACGTAAGTATAAATGAAAAAAGCTCATTGATTATGATATCTGAGAACAAAGACCAGAAGCAGCTGGGGAGAGAACTGACAAGGAATGAGCAAGGAAGAACATACAATTGAAAATGACATCTACCAAGTTAAGAACACTGAATGCATTTCTGAATCCTCTGTCTTATAAAGCATGTAGCAAAGTTAGAAGGGGACAGATGAGGGCTACAAAAATGTTTAGGAGAAGCAACAAGATTGGGATGCTTCCATTTGAGAAAAAAAAAAAGAGAAGTGATGTTATAGAATTTATCAAACCATGAATCATTTTGTGATAATGAAGAAGGATTATTCTCTTTCCTCACAACACAAGAGTCAGTCATTACTCACTGAAATGATTAGGCTGTAGTTTTAAAGTGCACAGAATCACAAAATTCAGAATAAAATCATGATGTTCTTTTGGTTTCCATAGCGTACCATAGCAACTGAAAGGATAAGGAGGCTGAAAAAGGCAAGGACTGGGAAAACTGTGCTTTTACAGATAGGTATTGAACTATAGAGGGGATGCTGTAGAACAGTTAACTGTGATCTCAGCTGCATATACTTAAAAAGCTGTTGGTCTGTTCATTGATATAGGCCTAAATGTCCAAAGCATGGATTTACTCATGGCAAAATTAGCTATTTTGCTTTTTTAATGAGGATTATTCCACTCATAGCTTTTGGGTTTTTTGCAATAACATTTTAAATGATTAAAAATAAAAAGAATCTCATAGTGTGCTTATGCAAAGACAGAGAATAAAGCAGGATGAGACCTTACAGTTAGAAAGAAAAAAACCTCTAATGCTGGGCAGAGTAGYGTTTTATGTCGGGAAAATGCCAACAAAATTGTTTTTATTCCAGAATGGAACGAATATTTAAATTCTCCTGAAACAAAATTGTTGTATAAATCAGTAGTACTAATTTTCATATTCAGAATTTTATATTTAAGTGATACAAAAAATTGAGAAGCAATTTAGAAACATGGCAATGCTCTTTATTTAAGTCTCTTCAAACAGATATGGCAGGATAAGAGAGCATTGAAACAGCTGCAAATTATCTTTTCAAAAGACACTTTTTCTGAGTCAGAGCTGTGAAATGTGGCTTTTTGCAAATAAGAATAAGACTTTTTGTGCCTTTGTTATCAGAGGAAGTTGTATAGTTGCTAAGGTTTGTAGTTCTCTTTGTTCTCAGTAATTAGCACCAAGAAAATACATTACCACAGCATTGGTTTTGCCATCCTCTTGAATTATTCTGGAAATGAAAAACAGGCACAATTTTTCATTTAAAAGTTCTCCTTTAATGATTTAATGTTAATGTGTGTGAAATTCCATTGATATGTAATTTTTCAGTGTGGAGAATCACTGTTCAGCCTTAGTAACATCCCACAGTATTTCCAGTACATCTAAATCTTATTCATTTTAGAGCGCAATACGATTTTCTAATGTCTCCAAAAAAATCATGCTTGTCTGTGTCAGTAGTGTATTACTAGTACTTTCCTGTAAATAAAATAGATGTCCAATAAACTCAAGCTTATCTGGAGGATTTGTTAAGTAGGTAATTGTATTCTTGGTATGATGCTTCATGTTAGTCTGTTATTTACTTCTTTGTTTCATTTAACAAATGATGTCAGTAGTTGTATAAATCACTACTGATCAAAGAAAGAGATGTCTTATTTTGTGCTTGTTCAGGTCAGTTATTTTTCTATTTGATTGGTAATGCTAATTTTGCAGGATTTTTTGGCCTGAATATAGCATTGCCTTTCTTACTTCCAAGTTTCAAACAAATGAAGACTCAGTGTTAAAGTTTGTACACGGGGAAAATCCACAGTGAAGGTTGGATTTAGCCTCTTTAGGCTTGTCAGACAGCACCAGTTCCACTCTCCCAGGTGGAGACCCCTTTGGTTGCTGTGTTCCTGTGCAAGGTCTATGGCAAGATTCATCCACTCAGCCCAGGCTCCACGCCTGGAGAACTGCTGTGATGTTCAGAGCCCAACAGTGGAGCAGAACAGCCTGCGCTGCAGCTGCTTAAGGAGAGACAGGCATGTGTGGATGCTAATACTGTGGATTGCGCTCAGCTCAGACTCCAGAAGGAACGTGCAGACACCAGACGGACTGCTTGACAAGTCTAAAGGGATACCCCTTGTCTGCACTAAGCTCCATCATCCTCTTACCCTCTCCTCGGTTGCTGACACCTCTGCAAAGCTTCCTTTGTCATGTCAGGGGACTTTTTTCAGTCCTCCTCCTCACTGATGACTTGATGATCTCTCCCCAGCACTGCCTCATTGACCTCTCTGCAATCCTGCAGTCCAGTTTGTCTCGCAGGTGTCTGTTCTTGTACATTTTTGTCAACTGTAATGTAACTTGATTAGACCAGAATAGCCGTAGCTTCACTGAGGACAATGCAATCAGTCCTCCTGATCTTCCTGCTTGTTACTTTTGAATCTTTCCTCTCCAGTATCCTGACACATTTTCAGTACCAACATTTTCCTGTTCTCAGAGCTAAGGATTTCATTGATAACCTCGTTGTTCTCCCATGACTGCAATGTATATGCAGTCCCGGGAACCCATACTAGCTGTAACTACTAGAACATTAGTGTACTAAACTTCTTCCTACATGTAACTTAACCTTTTAACTTCATTCTTTTCTGGTCCTTGCAGTGCTTTAGGTAGATTTCACCTTCATTTCTATTATTCTATCAACATCCTTCCACTACAGAATTTATTGAATTTTATTTGCAAGACCCCTCTGCTCTTTGTGTAAAATTACTTTTTCATAACCTGCCTTAGTTGTGCTGCTTTCTGTGAATCAGGTTGACATATGCAAATTACATATTGTTTTAATCTTTTCTCGCATCTGTCTGCTTGCCTCTTTGCCCTTGCCTTATTTTGTCTATCCCTCAATGTAAGGATAATGATTTTCTGAATGTTCACAATGTGAACCATACTATTTTTTCCAAGTTCCTGGCAATGCTTCTGGAATGAGCATGCTGATTAGCTGACACAATACTAAGTGTTAGCACCTATTACATTGGCTTACGTATATAGTTGTAAACTACAGAAAAAGGCTTATTGTTCCTTTTTTCGAACAAGTGCTCATCAAGTTTGGCAGTATCTGGGATTTGCCCAAGTTACCCGAGAGACTTAGAGGTTTTATTTCTCAATTTTTTTTGACAGGCATCCTTTTGTACTTTGTCCGTTTTACTGTGTGATTTCAACCTGTGAAATTGCAGGTCATTAATCTATCTGTTTTCTTATTCTTGCTAGCCCACGTGATCCCGCTTATCAAGTAGCTGCTTGCTTTTGGTTTGTGGTGTCACATCCCCACAACACTTGAGTCTGTTGTCTTGTGAGTCTTTAATGTTATTATTCCATGCTCAATAGCTTTGTTCCTGTGAGCAGCAATGGAATTAGAGCTCCAAAATTTCTGATATGTATTAGTACAATCATAGTAACTAAACAGAAGTAAACAAATCAACCAGGTCCTGTGGGGACCTGGGCAGAATGGGTTCAGGGCATGGTAATGACTAAAAATGGTGTACTGAAAACCATGGGATTTGGAGATAATGTTGGATATTCTTCAGTTTGCTTTCTGATAGTTCTGCACACTTTTCCACGTGTCATTCATCACTGTATATCTGATGGGATATAAATGTCAACTAATTTTGTCCCATCTAGTCCTTACTAGTCAAATTCCATCTAGTTCTTGCCAGTAAACTGTCAGGGATTTTAAAAGATAAAGAAAACTAAACTAAAAAAAGAGACTTGCTCATATAGAAGTAATATTAGATTTCTTTCATTCATGTTTTCTTTTTTATGGGTCCACAGGATTCTCCTGACTTGTCTTCATGTTTTCAGGCTGATTGTGAATATGAAATGGCCTTCAGTTCTCTTCATAGTAAGGCTAAAGATTAGTTTCTGTTTAGGGCATTTTTCTAAATTTGATATAAATTCATCCTGAAAATAGGCTTGAAGAGTTCCACTACATACAGCTTTATGAGTATGGAAGGGCACATTCATTTTCCTCATGACCTATAAAGCCTTAAGAATATAAGACTAAATAATATATATTAAGAATAAATATTACAATATAAACAAGTATATAATATATAAGTAAATGTAGTAAATACTATATGTAGTAAATATACTTTACTGTATAATACACTTGCAGTAATTATACATTACTTATAGTGACTTACAGTACAGTAACTTTACTTATGTTGAGTATACTTTAGTATATATAGTAAATATATAAGAATATAGGTAAATATAACACTTTTACATGTATAACAATGTAATGTATAACATTGCATGTATAACATGTACACATGTATATATGTATAACACATATATTGCATATATAAATAATATAAATGTTATAAGAATAAATATTTCTTTTTTCCAGCTTAGCATATGATGACTAATTGTACAGAGTGCTTTGTTTCTGATCAAACCTCTTGAGGTACATAGGTACTGGAACGAGGTAAAAATCTCAGCATTTCTAAAGGCATGCTTTAGGCAAGTATAAAAATCTTCAGCATTTCAAAGGATTTGACAGTGTGCAGTATTTCTTCCTTATAGTGGGCCAAATCTTCATTTGATTTTTATTCTTTACTAGTTAGTTAACGAGTTGCGATGATTTTAACAGAGTCTGTTGGAATGAGTAAAGGTGCACAGTAGGCTCTGATATTTATTTTGACTTTATTGTGCATTAAAAGAGTTCTGTTGCTGCTAATTTTTCAAAAGTACTGGCCCTGCTATTTAAATTAAATGCTTTGAATAAAGGAGAAATATTAAAATATTGTGCCACTTTCCTTTTGAACATGCATTATGTGATAGGCCATAACTTTCAAGATAAATATTACATTAAGATGTGATTAAACATAGAAGGACACATGGAAATCACTTCTTTACTTCATTTCTCTGTCTACACAGAAATGCTTGTTTTCTCTCAGTGGTGATGCGCCTCTGACTGGGTGACACTTCTTTTCCTCCACCCATGCCAGAGGTTTTTTATTAAAGCTTTCATTTCTCACTCGCCTTTACCTTGCTTTCCAGTTAGGCACACTTCAGTGTCTTTCTTCCAAAGGTCACACAAAAAGGCCCATGTTCAGGCAATTCCACAAAAATCAGTCTTGATAGTAGAAACTGAGATTAAGAAAAAGATATACTGACTCTACAGGAATCAGTAGTTGTAAATGAAAAAAAGCATCAGTATTAGGAGACATTTGGATTATAGCTCAAGCTAACAGAGCTGTGAAGACAAGTCATCTTGTTGACTAATGATCTGCAAAGGATGTTTTTCAGTGTACCCAGGCTATTCTGAGACAATGCAACGTTGCTGTTCTCCAGATGTACTTATTCATCTGCAAAACTTTTAGCACAGATTGTTCTCCTATTTGTAAACAAATTATTCAACAATCCCAGTGTATCACCAGAATGACAGATAAACAGATGTGATGTGCTATCAGAAGTGGTTAATTTGAGATTTGATAATTCTTCTATGCATATTGCCAATTAGCTTTGAAGAGTAGAGGAATGCCTGACAGAGAAAAGTTTCATTTTAAAACCAGCTGGTCTGTTGATGGGCCTTGGGAATCTTGTAAATCTTGATGATAAAATCAGAGAAACAGTTTTAATACATTTTCTTTATTTTTCTTCAGTTTCTGTCACTGTAATTTCAAAAAGTTTAGGTGATTTATGTTGGGGCTTCTGGTCTTACTGCAAATTTGCCTCAAACTTGCCTTGTTAGGGACAAATGGGAAGAGAAATGAACAASAAGAAGGGGCCATTCTTCACCACTTGCTGTTGCTTACAAACTGTCTGTCATGCTCCTTTAGAAAAAAACAAAGTTAAAATCTGTATTTGATCCATGGTCTATTCTTACACATCCTTTACCTTATGTCAAAATTAGTGCAACAACTGAACTAGTTTCTAGAAGATAGCAAAAAGCTAGATTTTGTGAAATAGTAATGCATGTAAATGTTTCTGGGAAAGATTATATGTGTTTCTACATTTTACTCCTAAACATCCCTCATTCTCTAATTATATTCTGTTAAGGTTTAAAGTAATAAGTTTTAAATCTTGTTTGTTGTCCTTCATTTTGTCTGGATAATAGATTCCCATATGTAATAGCTTAAAATTTATTATTCTCCATTTTAATGAATTTTAGCCCTGCTCTGGGTGGTCAAGTGATACTCTGAGGAGGCAGAAGCTAGGGCTGTGCAGCTAGGTGGTTAATGTCCATGGCTGGGAATGAAGGAGGAGTCTGGGAGCTCTTTTCAAGGCTTTTAATGTATTATACATTACATTAAAAATCATCTGGAAGCAGATTTCACTGTAACTTGCTCTCTTTCTGGCTATTGACTGTTGTATTCTTGGCTGCACATCCCAGTGGAATCCCCTTCGGCTGAGAAAGAGCCTAGAAAATGGTCTCTGTGTTTCCAGGAGGAGTGGGTTATCAAGCTAAAGGTGAGCAGCATTTTTGAATGAAAGTGATTGATTAGTTACTATGCTCTGGGTTGCTCTCACTATGTGGTATAACTCCCAAATTCAGCTACCAAGTCCAGTACCTCCAGAAGTTGGGCTCTGTGCTGTCTTGAAGATGGCTCTAAGCAGGCATGAGACATTTCACATTTCACTATTCAGCCTGAGGCATTTGCTTGTTTGCACAGGAGCCTATGTGTCAAGGGAATGCTGCAGCTCGATATGTAAGCACCAAGTCTATGTAAGCCCCTTAAAAGTTTTCTGGCTACTGAAGTCTCTGGTTTGAAGATCGCAGTTCTGAATTTGGGATATGAATTCCGGCAAAGTCCTATGTTAGCTCATAAATGCTTTCTGGATTATTTTCTGCCTAAAAGCTAAATGCATTAAGGACACTTAGGCCCTGCTTTGTAACATTTAACTTTAGGCATTCAGAATCCAGATCCCCAAAATAAATGTCTATGTGTCTGTGTAATAGTTGAGTTAGGTAACTAAATGAATCCATACAAACCAGTAAGAGATTTGAAGAGAGCAGAGATGTGAATCTGCTGCCAATACCCAAGAGCTGAATGCTTATCCACTGGCCTCTTGGGAGTTAAGAAATGTATTTCTCGCTTTAAAGCTGTTTATTTTGTGTAGAAAACATATTTAGTGGAACTGGACCTGAACCCATCTTTCCTGCATGAGAGCATTAGTCATGAAGCTGAGTCACTTGCTTATGTCTGACCCTGTGAATAATTACTCATATGGAATTGCTCATAGCATCACAAAGAGAAACCTCTCATCTCTAGCCTTAGTCTTGCTCCTGAAAAGTGCTTCCATGCTTGAACACTTGTAGATTAGAACTCCTTTTCCCAAAAAACTTACTAGATTGTGCTTTGCAGGAGATAGTGACAAGAGGGAAAACCTTGTTTGTAGGGCTGAGGCAAGGGCTGAGCATTAAGTTGTTTAGTATTACATRCGTAGTAAATATATGAATGTTTGCCAGCAGGCAGAAAGTAATTCCCAGATTAAGCTGCAGATGAGTGTGTGTTTTGGGCATATGGATGTTAGACTTATGCTTTATGCCCATCACTTTAGATACTCAAGCCCCTTGGTTGATCTAGCTCTCAAAGAACAATCTTGTCCCACCAAGTAAGAAAAATAAAAAGAAAAAAGACTATTGTCAGTTTTTACACAGGCTTTTTTTTTTTTAATTTAACTTGTAAAGGAGTAAATGAGTAACTGAAGTTCAGGTTTACAAGTCTACCCCTCTAATTGAAATAAACTGCTATAACTTCGTTGAAAACAATGGCATTAAACCAGTATGAGTCACAATCATTCCTAGGGTGCTTGAGAAAATAAAGGCAGCAGTGCAATAATGAAAATAACAAATGCTATCATTTTTTTCGTTAAGATTTAAAGTAAGTATAATCACGATTTGATTCTCTTTTCAGCTAGAGTTCATCTTGCCTTATTTCTGGTAGGTACTTTTCGCAAAGGACAGAAATGTATAAACCTTCTGACTGATCCTTTTGTCTTCATCTTTTTTGTAGTTAAACAATTAGTTAAAAGACAAATTAAGCCAGATTCTGGCTTCAGTGAAAGCAATGTAAGTCAAGTATAACATACTGGAGAAAGTAGGTATATAATGTTGTAAATTTCTTGCAAACATGAGCCAGATTTAGACTGGCTGGTTCACTGGGACCAGCTTTGATTCCTGCTGCTTATTCTCTCAAATAAGCAAAGTAAATTCCATGCAACTTTCTGTATGCTAAATTTGGCATTAACAGCCCTGCATCCCATTAATACTTTTGAGGGATGGATGTGAATCTTTTCCAAAGATTTGGCTGTTTTTTTTTGCCTTTAGTAGACTTTTGGTGATTTCCTGAGCGATTCTTGGAAGTATGGTTAGTCATGATCTTTGCTCCCTGATATGGACTTAAGAGATTGCTTCCCCAGAAGGAATTTTTTTCTAAACGGAATTTCTGCACCCACCAATATTTTGTCTGGATGTTACACCTTCCCTGGCTTTTATTTTTCTGCATAATTTTCCTTGACTTATAAATGTCAAAGGAATAGGATTTTGAAAGTTTATTTCTTTAAACAGCACCTAGCAGAGAAAGAAAAAAAAAATCCCACAACCTCTGGCAACCATTTATTGCTTATTATTTATTTATCTTCAGTCATAAAAAGAGCATGTATCCCTTTGCTCTACATGCCCTTGACATTATTTTCAATACAGTTGTCAAACCAGTTCCATCTAATCCCCAGCAAAATGAGGAAAAGTGAAAGAAAAAAACATTTTCCACCATGCACATCACTAATTACTTTCATAATTCTCTGCCTCTTAAAGTTTTGGGGAAAGGAGGAAAAGGAATCCTAAAGTTGATGGATTTAAACTCAGCCCTTTCCAGAGCTGGAGTCACAGTTGCTRCCTGTTATACAGTCATTTGGCTAACGTGGGAAGGGGCAAAGTGTGAACAGGTAGGCAGTGGCCTACAAGAGTGGTATTACAAGTAATACACTTTTGAGCAATGGAGCTACCATGATTTTACCAATCTGTCTCCCTGGACCCAGAGAAAAAATAGGTAAAGTTTTGCAGTGGTCCTCTGCATTTTCAGTTTTGCCAGGTTTAGAACTTARAGGTTCGTCATATTTATATCGCATCATCTGGTGGTATACCTCAGGAGAATGTTATACTAATTTTTGCTTGATAAGGGTGCTCTCTGGCACTAACCTTGTCTGTTCTAGGCAGCCCAAACTCAATCTGTATGACAGATGATATTCCATCTTCTAGAAAGTTTGCTAGATTATCACCCCAAAGGTGGATAGGATAGTTGGAGGCTGTCCTACATGCCATGCCATCCACACTGCTAATAAATGTAGCTTGGAGGATATTCTAAGCACTGAATATGCCTGAAATTTTCCCATGCAGGTGTCAGTCAGTACTGAAGGCACATCAACATGGAAGCAATTTACTTTACATTTTGGCCTGGGCCCGTTTTTGTGCAGCATTGCAGGTGCAGCCACACAGATCCAACACTGTTCTTGTCCTTACACTGTAGACATCACTGTAGTTTCATGCTAGCCAACCACATTTTCACTTACGGATTACATTTTGCCTTTAATTGTGTCCATGGCATTCTGAACTCACTGGGGATAGGTAAATAGATACAGTTGAGATTCAGATTTCTGTTTCACATTCATAACTCTTATTAACCTCAGCAGGAGAAAAATGTGAGTTCTTTTTTCTGTTGTAATAAAATCCTGCAGTCTATTACTTGGAGAGTACTCCCAGATCTGGCACTTTATTTCCACACTAGCTAGTTTCCACACAGGTCAGAAAAGACTTTCACACTGAGCAACTCAATATTAGAAATCTGTATTATTTCCCTTTGGATGACAGGGACTTAAAGGCATGACTGGGGTTAATGACTGTATTCTGGGAAAAGAAATTCAGTCCTTTAAAAGTCTTAAATTGTCACCATGGAAGCATAGTAGTTGTACAACTGATAAAGCTGCATTGCAGAGGAAGCAATCTAACTTGTATTTTTCACATAAATTAATAGCTGTATTGCACTAAGGGCTTTTGGATAACATTTTTTGCTTTCCAGATACCTTGCTGTAAGTTTTAGCTTACTGGAAATATTTGTTAACTGTGAAATATTTGTTTAATCTTTCTTTAAATAGCATTGATATAATGAGTAGAGAACACTAATCTATGAAGTACTGCATGTGCCAGCGTAAGTGGGGTGGTGAAAACTTGTAATGATCCTCCTAACTTTTTTAGGATTTTTATTAAATGAATAAAATTTCAATATCACCCTCTTAGTGATTTTCTCACATCATTTTCTTAGGGTACTTGGCACTGTATATTGTATCCTGAAGAGGTTTGAAATTATTATTTTAGAATTTCATCACTAGATGATAATGTTGTTATTATTTTTATGTGATATAGGAGCCATGCTTATGGTCAAGGATCCCCTTGAACAAAAGGATGATCCCTGTCCCAAAGACTGATACATTAGAAATTGTTAAGCTGTAATGCGCACACTAGTAGTAGCATGAAAGCTCTTTCAGAAAAGTTACATGAATGCTGCCCGCATAGCTGAACATCTCCTTCAGCCCACAGATGCAGGAGCTGTTACTGCTGCCGTCACTGATGGTAAATTCTGTTCAGATCCTGCTCTGCCAATTCAAGCCCATTCTTAAAGATCAGCTTCATAATGGTCTTTCAAAGGTGTATTTTTTTTCAGTGATGATGATTAACATTAACATGATCAATGAAGAAGAAAATAAAGGTATGCCTATGTAGACTCCTAAAAGCAGACATCAACTTGTTATGCTTTATGTGTTGCGAGGAGCCTGTTCTGGACCCACAGTGATGTGACTGCTTATGGGGCAGGCTGAGCAGCATACACCACTCATAGAGTGCTCAAAACTTTTTACAGGAATTTTTTTTCCAAACACAGGTCTCACTTGCTGTCCTCCCTTCCCTCTCCCCAATTTTGTTTCAATGTTTTATTTTTGAAATATTTAGTTTTCTTTTTTCTTTGTCCATTAGTGCCTTGACCTGTATGAAATAATAGTCTAGAGTTTGGACAGTCTCAGTTTGGAATCCCAATAGTTTTCACATTTCATTTTCAAATCTGGGCACTTGACTGTCTCACACTTTTCCTTTGTTTWTTTTTTTTAATCTTCATATAGACCAAATCAGTCAGTATGGGGTATCACTTAAATTTTTCTGATCATCATTTGGTAGCATTTCCAACACCAGTGCTTGTTGGATTTTTTGACTATGTTCTGTTTTGCTAAAAGATTCTGTATTGTAGCTTCATCTTATTTTGGTTCTTTTTTACTACGTAAACCTTTCACAATTACTCTTACAAGGCAGATCTGATGAACGGGTGTCTGGGCTTCTGATTTTCCCTATGTATCTCTTTTTTTTTGGAATCATTACACACATGTAGCACACTTGGTAATGTAATGTAATGTAGCCATTACCTATTACATTTGGTAATAATCCCATTTCTGAATACCAAGATGTGTTTTCTTTGGTGAAGCAGCATGCTCTTAATTGTCATCTCTTCTGAGTGATGGAACTAATTATTCTTATTTCATTTGTATTGACTATACTGAGGAAAAATCACATTCCTTTACAAGCTGTCCATCTTTGACCTTATAATCATTAAAGACAACAGCCTTGTTATGTTTTGGATAATTTTCATTCCTTCATTCAAGTTCTTTATAGGATGTAACATTTATTTCATCTTCCGTTTCCTCAGTGGATACATACTACAGATGATGTTGCTCTCTTGCCATCTGCCTTTTCTCATTTAATAGCAGATTCATTCACTGTTAGCTTTAAAGCCCATAACTTCTCATAATATGGTATCATTCACTCTGAAACCTGATCCAACTGCATATGCTGTAACTTTCAGAGACCTCTTTCCCAGGCATCTTATCACTGGTGAAAACAAAAAGAGCATGTGTATTGCTAGTTTGTTTGGTTGCAGAAAGCTTTTGGTCTAAACATTGCATAGTCCATTTTCACAGCTCAGGTAATTTAATAATATCACACAGTGTTTTGAAAAAAGCTCTCCCTTTAAGGAATAAGCCCAGCTTTTGAGCGGGACTGTCAGTGATTGTTTCTTCTGGCTGCTGGGCTCTGACTTCTCCAGTTTGAGGGAGTGTGATAACAGCAAAACAGCAGCCTGTGCCACAAGTGCATGCAACCTGCTGTGGTCATACAGTCTCTAGGAAGGGTAGATACATTTTTGTGTGGAGCAATGTAATGCTTTAATGAATCAGGTATATATGTCTGTGTGTGTATATATAGGTATATATGTATTTATAAGTATATCAAAATACTATCTTTTATTGCCACATCCAGTCTCATTAATTCTATCTGAAGTCTCATATCAGGAAAAAAAACCTATGTCTGTTTTCATTATTCAAGATACTTCTTTATTCTTCTCCATTAGAACTACTGTGATTTGTAACTTTCTAGCTAATTTTGGTAACGAGTTAGGTTTTCAGCACCCAGATTTTATGTAGGAATACCACTGACAATAACCAAGTCTAAAACATGAGTCTGGAATATAATATAGTCATTCAAACTTTGCCAAAAAACAATATAATTTCTCAAAGAAAAGCAGTGCACTATAATCAGGCTTTACTGGATACCTTTTTACCCTCTATTTGACTCCAAAGTTTCTGGGTATTGCATTTGATTGTGGAGGGTATGACAACTACTGTACTGTACTGGAATATGACAACATCGACAACTGATGGCGAGAGATGGGATCCACCTCACGAGGCGGGGCACGCGGGTCTTTGCCAACAGGTTGGCCAACCTGGTAAGGAGGGCTTTAAACTAGGAAAGATGGGGGAAGGGGAGAGTTWTAGTGMCAGGGTAGYTGGCAAAAGACAGCTCAAGTCGGGATGCCTCCAGCAGGTGAATGCAGCCAGGGAAGTGCGCATGGGATGTGGCTATGGAGGACCCTCTTGTATCCCTCCTGGGAAACCTGCATGCTCGATCACCT